>NC_057767.1:14009577-14609577 GCF_010389155.1 Erigeron canadensis | reverse complement strand
TCTTGATGCTGAAGAAGATCTAGAAAGTATCAATGATGAAGATATGGAAGAAAGAGAGTTCATTATTTCAGAAGCTGATAGAAAAAGGTTGCTTGATATACCTTATTACTTTGATCGTGTCTTTAATGAAGATGAAGTCATTCAAGTTGAACCAATAGCTGAAGTAGAACATCTCAATCTTAATCCAATCAGAGACAATCCAGATGAACCTAAGAATGCAGCAAGTTTGAGGTTTGTTGTATTTGCAAATATAATAGATGAAGGACATGATAATGTATTTGCTCTATTCTGGAATATAGATGCTACGCGAGAGGTTGATCTTGGAAGATCATGAGTCTATTATTAATAGACTGATTCCAGGTTATAGAGGACATATTGGTTTGGTAATACGTGATACGTATAAGCCATCGATGTTTTGGGAGTTTGTCTCAGACAAGGATGCACCTAAGTATTTCTCAGTGATACAAAGTTGGTTTTATGATCAAAGAATCGATTTATTTGTTATCAAGAGAAAGGAGGGATGCCAGTATATGTCTATGAGTCAAAGACATTTCCACTCTCTTAGTGATCCTGACATGATAGATTTGGGAAGACGATGGTTCATTAATCTTCAGAGCAATGGAGTTGCAGATTTCTACTGGAATAGATTCAGAGATGAAGGAATTAGGAATTTCAGTGATAGAGGTCTGAAGACAGAAGAAAGGTTGATTAAACCGACACCTTTGAAGAAGATTAAGAATCAAGATGGCACATTCGTTTTAAACAGAGAAGGATTAAATGTGTTAAGAAGGTTCCTGCTATCAGATGGGATCAAGATATGCTGACAGAGATGACATTTTGGCAAATAGATATCAAGTCAGGCGAAGCACAGATGTTTGTTGATGATTCACAGGAACAAATGTTGCTACGCATGTATGATCCAATGCACGCTATCAACTTGTCAAGAGGTAATCAGAGAAGACTTTTGGATACACCTTGCTCAGCAGTGGAATTTTGGAGAGTTGAAGAAAGGCGCTATCGCAACATTCTCGCACATTGTTTGCAAGAGAGAATTCATGCGAATAGCATAAGACTTTTATTCAATGGATAGCTTTGAAGTTCAAAGACTTTAAAGAGATCTAGTTGCAATCGTCAAGGGGGAGTCTGTAGATGCAGATTCGTTGTGACAATCGCAACATAGATTTGATTATCGCTTATGTTTAGGAAATATGTTTTTAATCATTTAAATAAGAACTTGTGTTGATATTTAATGATTACGTCTGAACTTCAATATTATATCTGTTTATGTTTTGTATTGTGTTTGTGTGTTATATATTGTTTTGCAGGTAGAAGAACATAGAATCAAGGTTTATAAGTGTCATAGAATACTTAAACAATGATTGGATGTTATGTACGAGCCAAACGAAGTGAAACAAAGAATCAAAGGGTCGAACCTCGTGCTGACGTCATCAGCATGTAGGACTGGCCTCGTGCTGACGTCAGGACGAGGCAGATCGAATTGATTATTGTTTCGGGCCTAATCCTTCGATTAAGGCCTAAGCCCACACGATCCAATACATAACTAGTATAAATACAAGACCTAATCTACAGAATTAGGTTAATCTTGGTTAATCGTAAGTATTATTTGGTAAAACTACGAATTAAGGTTACTTGTTCCTTCGTGTGATATACTACACGAACCACAAGCCTTGTGCATCTCCTTGGGTTGGTTAATTGCTCATTAATCGACAAAAGGCAATAGCAATCTAGTTATCTCAAGAGGATTCCGCACTCTTGACATAACAAATCACGTCTTATTACGATCCATGCAACAATAGGGTACCTTACAATTCACACAAGTAGTCATGGTACAACTTGTGTGGATTAAGAGAAAAAGTCACACCAATGGGAGAATCCAGAAGGAAAAGTTGGATTCTTCCAATGAGAGAATCGGCAGCTTGAACCCCTTTCAAACTAGCCATGGGGTTATTAGGGTTTAATTTAATCACATTTGCCTCAAGGGCACCATGTGCACGATTGACTTGAGAAGATAGATTGTATGCAACAGTGAGCAGATTAATATCTCTGTTGCGAGAAGATTTGGGAGCCATTTGATTATAGATAAAGAAAGAAATTGAAATTTTGATAATTAGGGTTTAGATAATAAGCAGAGAGAAAAGAGTAATTGTTGATGATTGGAATTGAATGAAGGAATATGAAACGAAAGTGAATAAGTGAAAGTAAATACAAGGTATTTATAAGCTGGATTCACAATCCCAAAGAATAAACAAGAATATTTTATTATCAAAAATCAAAACTTTTAGATATTTTGTTAAAAATGAGTTTGAATTTTGAGCCAAAACATTCAAATCTTAATGTCAGCATTAAATGCTACGACGGCTTATATACCCACTCGCCCACTAACTTTTCACAATCCCAATAAAATTGCATCTTTTTACAACATGGTAATGACACGTCATGTGACAGTTGTAAGTGGGTTAAAACACTCGAGTATTATCACGTGTCACACAATTGACCAAGTATTCTTACCGTTATGAAAATCTGGTTAACCTCCAGTTTGAAGACAAGACCAAACATTTACACTGGAGGAACAGTCCAGTGCCAGTTTCAACCGGAGAGAACTCTCCAGTTGCAAAAGCAATTTTTATTAGAGAAATGTTTTGAGTCTTTTCCCCCTAAACATGAGATCCATTTGATCAAGGACTGGTTTTTGAGTACATCAAGGCGTTCAATCTCCAACCAATCAAGGATCACCTAAACCATCCTCAACTGGAGGGCCTCACCAGTTTAATAAGGATTTAACATGCCAAGTTCGCTGATGAGATGTTTAAAAGTTTTCTCATCAAGAGGTTTTGTAAAAACATCAGCTAACTGTTTGTCAGTGGGAATGAAATGAATTTCAATATCTCTTTTCATAACATGGTCACGAATGAAATGATACCTGATGTCAATGTGTTTTATTCTGGAGTGCATCACTGGGTTGTGAGATATAGCAATTGCACTGGTGTTGTCACAAAAGATTGGGGTTCTTGTGTATTTCATACCATAATCAAGTAACTGATTCTTGAACCAAAGAATCTGGGCACAACAACTGGCCACATAAATGTACTCTGCCTCAGCAGTTGACATTGAGACCGAAGTCTGCTTCTTACTGGTCCAACTCACCAGTTTTCCTCCTAGGAAGTGACAACCACCAGTTGTTGACTTTCTATCAATCTTACACCTTCCATGATCTGAATCTGAATAACCCATTAGATCTAACCCTGAGTCTTTGGGATACCAAAGACCAAGGCTAGGGCACCCTTTCAGGTACCTGAAAATGCGCTTAACAGCATGCAAATGTGATTCTTTTGGGTTAGCCTGAAATCTAGCACATAAACATGTTGCAAACATTATATCTGGTCGACTTGCAGTTACATACATCAGTGAACCAACCATTCCACGATAGCCTTTTTGATTCACTGGTTTTCCATTTGGGTCAGAATCCAAATTTAAAGGAGCTGCAATGGGTGTGGTTTTTGATGGGATTGAATCAAATTTGTATTTTCTTAACAAATCTTTGACATATTTTTCTTGGTTATTAAAGATACCATCCATGGTTTGTTTAATTTGTAGACCTAAGAAAAACGTTAATTCTCCCATTAAACTCATTTCATATTCAGTAGACATGATTGTTGAAAATTTTTTACACATTGTATCATCAGTAAGATATTACATTTTTCTTTCAAGATAAACAAGGTATTATCTATTGCACCTCTTAGAAAGCCATGTTTAAGAAGATGTCTGCTTAAAGTATCATACCAGGCTCTGGGGTCTTGTCTAAGACCATACAATGCTTTGTTCAGTCTATATACCAAGTGAGGATGCTTTTCATCAATGAAGCCTGGAGTCTGTTTAACATACACTTCTTCTTCCAGTGTTCTTTTTCGAAATGCACTTTTGACATCCATCTGGTAGACTTTGAACTGCAGATGGACTGCATAAGCCAAGAAAATTCGTATGGCTTCAAGTCTAGCAACTGGAGCAAAAGTCTCATCAAAATCAACACCTTCTGCTTGACAGTAACCCTTGGCAACCAATCTGGCTTTGTTTCTAACAACATTGCCATCTTCATCCATCTTGTTTCGGTAAACCCATCTAGTTCCAATAGGTTCCTTCTTTAACCCTGGTGGACAAGGAACAAGTTCCCACACATTGTTCCTCTCAAACTGGATAAGCTCTTCTTGCATAGCTTCTACCCAGCTTGGGTCTTCCATAGCCTCGTCAATCTTCTTTGGTTCAATTAGTGATAAGAAGGTGACGTTCAGGCATTGTTCACTTGTGGCTCTTTTAGTCTGAACCCCACTAATTGGATCTCCAATTATCTGCTCAATTGGATGCGCTTGTGTCCATTTGGTGTATTGACTAGGTTGGTGAACAACAATATCAGTGCAAGTAACTTGAGGAACCTCCACAGTTGTTGAAACTAGAGGAGGATCAGTCCAGACTTCTTTAATATCCTCATCAGAGTCAATGAGATCACGATTTGCATCATGAAATTCTTCAGTTCAAGGCATATCTTGAACAACTGGAGAATTTTGAGTCAGAACTGGTACTGATACTGGAGTGGCACGACCATTAGATCCAATCACCAGTTTTTGTGGTAAATTAAAACTGATGGAGGGATAGAATGAAGTATCACTGGAGCTTTTCTTCTGTGTAACTGGTTCCAAGTCTTGGTGACTGGTTCCAAGTCTTGGTGACTGGAAACATCTTCTGGTGTAGAAACTGATTGATGAACTTGATCAGATATACCAAAATCAACTGGAATAACTGGAGATAAATCAAGGCTTGGTCTTTTATTGATTGCTTCATTTGATTCATCGAATGTGACATGAATTGTCTCATGTACCTTTTGGAGTCTACAATTATAAACTCTATAGGCCTTTCTGATATCTGAATAACCCACAAAAACACGTTCATCGGCCTTTGCATCAAACTTTCCCAACTGACTGGAATCGTTAAGAATATAAACTGGACAACCAAATACATGGAAATAACCAATATTAGGTTTACGAGTCCTGAGGACTTCATAGGCAGTCTTCCTATGTCCCTTGACATAAATTGACCGATTCTGGGTATAGCAAGCAGTTTCTACAGCTTCAGCCTAAAATCTGGTTGGAAGACAAGATTCAGATAACATACTTCTTGCAGCTTCAATCAATGTGCGATTCTTTCTTTCAACCACACCATTTTGCTCTTGAGAATGAGCTGAAAAGAAGTTTTGAGAAATGCCAGTGTCTTAGCAAAATAATTCCAATTCTTTATTTATAAATTTTGTTCCATTATCACTTTGCAACTGACACACTTTGTTGGCATACTTGATCTCAATTCTTTTGATGAGAGAGATGATTTCACCAAGTGCATCACTTTTCGATCTGATGAATACCACCCAACAGTATCTGGTGTATTCATTAACCAAAACTAAAATGTATCTCTTACCAGCTTTAGTTTGAACATTCACTGGACCAAAGAGATCCATATGTAACATGTGAAGAGGTTCAGTGATACTGAAGTTTTGCCTGGTCTTGAAACTGGCTCTTTTCTTCTTGCTCATCTCACACCCTGGACATGGCTTTTCCTTTTTAAAGGAAATTAAAGGTATCCCATCCACCAGTTGCTTTCCTGATAACTTATTGATGTTTTTGAAATTAAGGTGGGATAACCTTTTATGCCATAACCAGTTGGTGTCCTCATCATCTTTTGCATAGAAACAACGCTCTTTTGGAGCAGGTTCCATGTCCATAATGTACATATTTCCCTTTCTTGGAGCGATCATTACCACTTTCCAATCCTTGTTAAAAATGGTGCCTTGTGCAACATCGAACAGAACTCTGAAGCCATCATTACACAGTTGACTTACACTGATCAGGTTATATTTCAAACCATTTATAAATGCAACTTTAGTGAATATGACTTTTCCATTGTTAAGTACACCATATCCTTCAGTTTTTCCACTACCATCATTACCAAAAGGCACTGTCGGTCCATCTTGAATAGTGAACTCTTCCAACAGGGGCTTACATCCTGTCATAGTCCGTCCAGTTGCGCTGTCCAGATACCAGATATGCTTTTTCAATCGCCCTGCATACCCATAAAATCATTAGTTGTTTTTGTGAACCCAACTTTTCATGATGGGTTCACTGGACTTCATCTGAGAAGTCACAGTTGATTGTTGAAGGGTGGAACTGGAGGCTGAATCTGGAGCTTGTTCAGTTACTTCGTATCCATGAGTAAAAACAATTGGTACTTGGTATTTGCTTCCCTTTTTATTTTCAGTTTTGGTTCCAGATGGAACCTTTTGTTTTTGTTTAGACTTGGAAAGGGTTTTGACACTTAGCTTTTCAACTAAAGGAGAAAAGGCTCCTTCCAGAATTTGTATTCTGGCAGTACAACTCTGAACCTGCCTAGACAAAAGTTGGAGTTGACTGTCCAGTTTCAACAAAATGTCATTTTCACCAGACACCTGACCCTTGGACTTAGGTTCAGGTTGATTCTTGGTCTTAGGATTCTTGGGCTCCTTTGACTTTTGAGGTAAAGGCTTTTCACAACCAACCTTTTTAACTGGAGCTTTAGCCTGATTGGCTCCAGTTTTAACCTCAACAGGGGTTATTCCAACAGATTCAGTTTTGAAATTCTTAGGTTGATCATAAGGGGTTTCAACTTGAAGAGATGAAGGCAATGCATGCAGATCTGGTATGGTAGCTGCCATTTGAAGATCTCCTGATTTCCATGCATTCTTTTGGGCATCAATTATTCTTGAAAAAGCATCATAGTTTTTCTCAGATGCTTTAACCCAGGACTTGATAATCTTTTTTTCTTTCTCAAGATCAGATTTAAAACTTTGATTTTCAAGTTTTAAAGCTTCGATTTTCAAAACTGACTCTTTTAGAGCCAACTAGACACTCTGCAGGTCATTCAACTAGGGTTTCACATTGTTTAATTCAGTTAAAATTGTTTCCAGATACCTTTCACTATCAGTTCTTACAGTTTCAACAAACAATAAATCACCATGAGTGATTCAGCAATGTCCAGTTTCAATTCAGGGTCATCCTGCTTATCTTAATCACATACCTTTTTAGAATGATATCCACCCATCTTCCTGCAATGACATCATCTTTCACCAGATGTTGTTGTTGATCTTCTAGTGCCATAAAACACATATCCCTAATCTCTTCCTCATCATCTGATGAATCATCAGAGAGTTCCTACTTCCCTTTAGTGTTTGCCATCATGCATTTATTCTTTTCCTTTTCTTTTTCAAGGGACAAGAGGGCAATCTGTGCCTTAAGCTTCTTATATTTAGCTTTATATTTATCATCAGGCACATTATAAGTTGGGATGAGGGGACCAGATTGATTGTTCATTTGACTAGATCTGCATTCCTTCATAAAGTGACCTTTCTTACCACACTTATAGCACGTAAGATTGGCTTTGTCCAGAGAGTTGGAGCTGGAGGCATTGTTGGAACCATTAAATCGATTAGATTTATGCTTAAACCTATTAAAGGTTTTGGCAATCATGGCTACCAGATCATCATCGTCAGTTTCATCACAACCAACACTAGTCTCAGTGGTCAAACTAGAGTTCAGTAAATTGCTTAACATCTCCTTCATAAAATGTAGCTAGACATTCTCCGCAGAAATTAAAGCAGCACAAGGTTGTCCAGTGAAACTGGTTATCTTGGAACTTTGGGCATGGTTTATGGCATCCTGTTCAGCCACCAGTCTTGCAGCATTGTTATCCTCAGTGAATCTAAAATCTCCATAGAGAGATGCAAGAGTGTGACTGTGCAGGGTCTTACCTTGTCTTAGGACAAGAATCATATTTTCCCATTTGGAAGGAAGAATATCACAGAATTTCTCAAGAAAGATGTCCTTGTCTTTTTCAATACCCAACCCTCTTAACTGATTAATAAGGCTAGTGAATTTGGTATAAGTACCGGTTAGACTTTCATTAGGTAGAGCAAAGAAGGATTCATACTTCTTGTCTAAGGCAACTTTCCTAGTGACAATGGTGTCATTACCTCGTTCAAACTGAATGACCAATTCATCCCACATAGCCTTGGCATTGGGAAACAACACAAGTGTTGGAATTAAGTCTTCAAGGACTGCAGCAAGGATCATGTTTTTCAGTCTGGTATCCAAGTCTACCAGTCTACGATCCTCATCTGACCAGTGGTCTTCTGGTTTTTCTCTAGACCCTCTTCTTCCAGTTGGATCAAGAAGAGGACTTACCCCAAGAGACATGGGTATATAGGGTCCATCCTTAAGGATTTTTAGCATATACCTCTCTATCCCGCCAAAATGCAGCAACATTCTGGCCTTCCATGTCCCAAATGTTTGACCATTCCCATCAAATTTGGGAACCGAAGTGTTTGAGTAATGGACATGGATGTGGTTGGCGGCATTAGAAGGAGGTGGAGGAGGATTGTTATTAGCAGTTTGATTAACATTTTGATTAGGTACAATATTGTTAACATTAATGTTTTCATCATGACCAGGACCATTCTCACCTTCAGTAGTAGACATCTTAGCAGATCTAGGCAATTATGTTAGCCTTCTGCTCTGATACCACTTATAAGTCCCAACTCAAGAGATGGTACTAACTGAAGACACCTCTATGTCAATGGTGAGAGTTCTTTGCAATATAAACACTGAACTAGAGACGACCAGTTACAGTGATTGTATACCAAGTCCTTAGATAGATTACTTAGCAAGTGACAATAAGGAAAGACAATGCAATAAGTAAATATAACAAAGTAAAAATGGTGAGACCAAGTTGTAATTTTCAAATGTATTTTATTTATTGATGCTAAATAAAATACAAGGTTGTTGCGGAACCAAGATAATACATAAATGTAAATATCCTAACAACCTATAAAATGCAAATGATCTATACTTGGAAATTCTCTTTAACAATCGAAACACTTAAAGTTGTGAAGTGTTCCCTTTTACGATTGAGAGAATATTGCACAAAGTATACCAAGAATATTGCAAAGGTCTGAATATGCAAAGTAATTTTCTTGTTGTGCAAAGACCTCTATTTATAGACAAAGTTGGCATTGGGATTCCAATTTTGTCGTATAGATATGGTTGACAACATTTAAGGAAACTAGGTGTAAGTTCTTGTGTAAGTATGAGGAAACTAGGTGTAAAACCTCGGCAAATGGCAATTATGTGATTCAATCCTTGTGTAAGTATGAGGGACAAGTATAAGTCCTAACTCAAGAGATGGTACTAACTGAAGACACCTCTATGTCAATGGTGAGAGTTCTTTGCAATATAAACACTGAACTGGAGACGACCAGTTACAGTGATAGTATACCAAGTCCTTAGATAGATTACTTAGCAAGTGACAATAAGACAATGCAATAAGTAAATATAACAAAGTAAAAATGGTGAGACCAAGTTGTAATTTTCAAATGTATTTTATTTATTGATGCTAAATAAAATACAAGGTTGTTGCAGAACCAAGATAATACATAAATGTAAATATCCTAACAACCTATGAAATACAAACGATCTATACTTGGAAATTCTCTTTAACAATCGAAACACTTAAAGTTGTGAAGTGTTCCCTTTTACGATTGAGAGAATATTGCAAAGGTCTGAATATGAAAAGTAATTTTCTTGTTGTGCAAAGACCTCTATTTATAGACAAAGTTGGTATTGGGATTCCAACTTTGTCGTATAGATATGGTTGACAGCATTTAAGGAAACTAGGTGAGTTCCTTTAAAATGCTTGATAAGGTAAGTCAAGACATTACTTTATCTAACCTGCTTTATGCACTTTTGTACTTTAATCATAGACAAATGATATTGTCTGTATAAAGCTGCATAAAGCAAAAAGGTATTCCTTGTAAACAGTGTAAAGCATTGTAAAGGCTTTAAACTGATATTCTCGAGTTTCAATATGTGTAGAATGCCAACTGGGCTTCGCTGCCATTGTCATTCTCTATCTTCCATTTGTTGTTTTCGACGTCAATTGGAATGTCTTCAGTTCTGATCAGATCTCAATTGGAGGAAATCTTCAGTTGCATTAACTGTACGTTGCAACTAGACTTCAATATATTTTCGGACAAATCTTCTGGTCTCCAGATGCAACTGGAGACTGGCCAGTTTGGTCAAAACTTGTTCTAACAACAAGGTTAATTCTTTTAAAGTATGCCGAGCAAAGAGCTCTACATATTGTTGAAAACACTTGAAGGAAGTTTATGAAATCACTTGTTTGCCGAGAAAATATCTCGGCATCCTTTTAGAAAAGATGGGTACTTTCAAGCCCAGAAAACATGAAGGTTTGTAGATGACCGTTGAAACTTGTATGAATTGCCGAGCAAACACCTCGGCATCTAGAACAAGTTCAACCTTATTTTCAGAAATTACCCAAACCTTCAAAATCAACCCAGAAAATTTGACTTGAAGAAAAACAGAGCAGTTTAAAGTGAGAAACAACACTTATATAGCCTAAACATGCATCTAAATACATCAAACAATAAAGCAAAATATCATAGAACACATAACGACCATGATCAATTTATGTAGGCATTTAATCAAACAGTTTGTATTCAAATGACAATCAAGAATTTCTACCTTTAAAACGTGATGATCTGAAGAAGAAAGAAGATAAAATGAACTTAGAATCACTCAGAGAACACAACCCTTTCCAGATATAACCCAAACAACTCAACAACTTGTAATACAAAGTGAGAAGAAAATGATCGGATGATGATGAGAGAAAACAAGAAGTTTGTTTTGAAATTGAAAAGAAGTAAATGAGCCCCGCCCATTTCTTCTTCTTTTTAATTAAAAAAATCGGGTCTTGGATCTGGGTCAACCCGCGTGTCAACCCAGAACGTGTCTGATGGGCTTTTGTCATATTTGGGCTTGGCAAGACACATAAAGCTCAAGATCTTCTTGGGTATTTTTTAACAACAACAAAAAAAAAACTATTGGGCTTTTAAAAAACAGGGTAAAAAAAATAGAAGAAAAGTAAAAACAATAAAACAAAATCTTTTTGACTTTTTACCTTTTCCAATTTTGTATTTGATTTTCAGATTTTACAAAAACACACAAATGAAAATAAAATTTAAACAAAATAAAACACACATATTTACATGCATTTGTATACTCCCCCTCGAATTAAGCATGCAAGAGAAAGATTAATTTACAAACTCCCCCTAAAATCATGCATTCTACCCTTTTTCTCCCCCTCAAATATTGCATGTAATAACAAGTAAAACACATCAATGTTTGAAACAGAGAATGAACATAGAATACATAGCATAAAAGCATTTAAGTTTGTAAATCAAGCATGCCAAGTTTGGTTTTAAGAAAATTGAACCTTTGTTCATCCAGTGGTTTAGTGAAAAGGTCAGCCAACTGGTAGTCAGTGGGAACAAAATAGAGTTCGATGTTACCTTTCTCAACATGCTCTTTAATAAATGGTAACGAACATCTATATGCTTGGTTTTAGTATGCTGTACTGGATTACAGGATATAGCAATGGCACTCTTAGAGTCACAGTAGATGGGAACTCTATCAAACTGAAATCCATAATCAGTTAATTGTGTCTGCATCCATAGAACTTGTGAACAACAGCTAGCTGCAGCAACATATTCAGCTTCTGCAGTAGATGTAGATACACAATTCTGCTTCTTTGAAGACCAACTTACCAACCTATCCCCTAAAACCTGTACACTTCCCGAAGTGCTCTTTCTATCCAACTTACAACCTGCATGGTCAGCATCCGAGTATGCAACTAATTGAAAGCCGGTATCCTTTGGATAACACAAACCAAGGTTCACTATGCCTTTAAGGTAACGGAAAATCCGTTTGACGGCCTGAAAATGACTTTCTTTGGGATTGGCCTGGTACCTTGCACACATACATGTGGAAAACATAATATCCGGGCGACTGGCAGTCAAATACATGAGTGACCCTATCATACTGTGATATTTCTTTTGATCAAAAGATTTACCATTTAAATTAGCATGAATTTTTGTTCGAGTTTCCATGGGTGTTCCAATTGGTTGACAATTTATCATATCAAACTTTTTCAGCATGTCAATAATATACTTATTTTGACAAATAAATGTATCATTTGACAACTGTTTTACTTGGAGGCCAGGGAAAAAGTTTAATTCCCCCATCATACTCATTTCAAACTTGTTGATCATTAGTGTAGAAAAATTCTTGCAGTACTTAGGGTTGGTCGACCCAAAAATTATGTCATCAACATATATCTGGATTAAAATAACATCACTACCTTGTCTTTTAATGAACAAGGTAGTATCAATTGAACCTTTATTAAATCCAGATTTCAGAAGAAAAGCTGTGAGAGCGTCATACCATGCACGAGGAGCTTGTTTCAAACCATACAAGGCCTTATCTAACCTGTAGACATAATCTGGATGCTCAGAGTTCACAAACCCTTCTGGTTGTTCAACATAGACTTCTTCTTTGAGAACTCCGTTCAAAAATGCTGTTTTGACATCCATCTGATATACAGTAAAGTTCTTGTAAGCAACATAGGCAAGAAACATGCGTATTGCTTCAATTCGTGCAACATGTGCAACGTCTCATCATAATCTGTTCCATCTTGTTGGCAATATCCCTTTGCAACCAAACGTTCTTTATTGGGTACAACAACTCCGTTTTCATCCTTTTTGTTCTTGAAGATCCACTTTGTTTTGATTGGTTCTTTGTTCTTGTAAGGATTCGAAACCAATCTCCACACTTGAAGCCTCTCAAATTGATTGAGTTCTTCCTGCATAGCCTTTACCCAATCTGGACTTCCAAGTGCTTCATTCACTGTTTTTGGCTCAACGATACTCAGGAAATTCACGAACATGCATTCATTCACAGATGCAGATCTTGTCTGTATTCCGGAGTCTGGATTTCCAATGATCTGAGTAATCGGTCGAGATCTAGTCCATTTGGTTGAAAGAGGAAGAGGTTCATGTGGATCATTTAATTCTTTAGTATCGACAAACGTCGGAGTATGTTGTGCAGTTATTTGCTCAAATGAAGTTGCCAGTGGTTCAACAAAATCTTCAGTGGCATAAACTTCTGGGTTAGTTGCAGGACTTGTCACTTGGGAAATATGAGTATGTGGTCCTTGAGACTCAGAAGTGGAGGTATAAAGATGGGATTCAGATAATGATGAAGATATATCTGAATTGAGTGATGGTGATGACTCATCGTCTCCATTTGGTGCCGAAGAAGTATTCATTGTACTGGAAACTGCATTCCTTTCTAGACCGGGTTCAGACATTCTTGGGCGATCATGGTAGAATTCTTCAAACAAAATATCCAAATCCTCTGTTATTGGAGTACTAAAATGAGATTTGACATTGGAAGCGGTTATTGTTGCGGAAGCTTGTGGTCGGTTAAGTTCGGGTCTTTAACTGTTTTGTTCAAGAACCATTCCAGATAGTTCATCAAATCGAACATTCATACTCTCAACTATCTTCTTCGTCCGACGATTGTAGACACAATACGCAATCGATTCTCTGGAATACCCAATAAAATATGCCTCATCACCTTTTTGTTCAAATTTACCCAAATTGTCTCGATCATTGAGAACATAACAAACACATCAAAAAATGTGGAAGAAGTTCACATTAGGTTTCCTCTTGTTGATCACCTCATATGGAGTTTTATCAAACCTCTTGTTGATAATGGACCTATTCTGTGTAAAACAAGCAGTAGCTACAGCTTTAGCCCAAAGATTTGGAGGTAGCTTTGAATAGGCAAGCATTGTTCTGGCTGCTTCAACAAGAGTGCGATTTCGACGTTCAACTACTCCATTTTGTTGAGGTGTTCGTGTGGCAGAAAACTGATGGCTAAGGCCTTGTGATTTAAAGAAAGAATCAATTGTTGCATTCTTGAATTCTGTGCCATTGTCGGAACGAACAATTTGAACAGATGATTGAAGATTGACTTGGGTTTGTTTGATGAAATCAATGATTTCTTTCGGAGCATCACTTTTGGAATGAAGAAAAAAAAACCCAAGTGTAGCGAGAAAAATCATCAACAATCACAAGAATGTATCTCTTGCCATGAATGCTTGACTTTAATTGGTCCACATAAATCCATATGTAAAAGATGCAGAGCACCTTCGGTACTCAGATGTTTCTTTGGTTTGTGAGATGCCTTCTTCATCTTGCCTATAGCACAAGCGGACAGACATGTTCGGATTCGTACTTGTAGTCAGGAAGACCGTCAACAAGTTGTTTGTCTACTAAAGCGTTGATAATTTGAAAGTTAAGATGAGACAAACGACGATGTCATAACCATGAGTTTTGTGCAGAGGCTTTCGAAAGAAGGAAAATGTCAGAGTCAAGAGTTGGAACATTATTTAGATCAATGGTGAACAAATTATTGTCCCTTGTTCCAGTGAGAATATCTACCCCATCTGCGGTTTGAACTTTGCATTCATATCTATTGAAAAGCACTTGAAGATCATTATAACAGAATTGTCCAACACTAAAAAGATTGTGACCTAATCCTTCGACATAGGAAACTCTCTTTATGGTAATTCCATTCTTGACAATGTCTCCATAACCAAGAATAGGGGCAACATGATCATTTCCAAATCTGATAGTTCCAATGAACTTCTCAACAAAATTAGAAAGTATAGACTTGTTTCCAGTCATGTGACGAGAACATCTCGAGTCAACATACCATACACGTACCAGATATTCCTGCAAAAACAAGTTATGAAGGTAAGGTCCCCACATATACTGTGTCCTTTCGGGTGAGAGAGGGATAAAATATGCAAATACACATATATATACAAACAATGTCACACAAACATGTATTTATTTCAATTTAACAAGTAAACACACATAATTGTTCAAAATGGACAAACAAATTACAGAAACACACAAAGATTAAGCACATGTTTTGATACAAGCGGGAGTAGTTCTAGATGTATTATCCCTATCTACTGAATTTGATCTACGAACTATCCACACTTGTTTTATTTGAGTAGAAATGCCATCAAGCTTGATTTTTCTAAAAGCATGTAAATATCTATCTTTTGGAATCTATTTACTGCTACTAGTTACGCACAAGTCACCTGAAACATGAACATTCTTTGAATTAGAAATCAAATTTTTCTTAGAGTTCTTGCCAGGATTCTTCTTGATGGTTTCACTACTCACATGAATTTTCTGAATATTATTAGGTGACAACCAACCATACTGATCTTTGTATTTAGTAATCCCAGTGGTTTTGTCTCTGACTACCTTCAAAGTGGACTTAAAGGTTGTTTGAGGCTTCCTAGGAGTACTAGAAGTTTTACTAACTTTTGGTTGTTTATTACCTAATAATTCATTCTTTACAGTCTTCGAATACTTGTGATTCTTTTCATCTCTTGATGACTTGTTTTCATTTTTTACATTTGTTGGTTTCGATTCATTAGTGTTCTTGACAACTCGAAAAACTTTTGTGACTTTTGTTGGTCTTGAGTTATCAGGGGTCTTGACAACTTTAGAAACTTTTGAGACTTTTGATGGTCTGGTCTTCTTACCTTGATGGGTAGGTGATGACGAGTATGGTTTTGGATCCCTTATCTCAGCAAAAGTAGGTTTGTTTTCCTTTTTCTCAAAGAGTTTTTCAAAAGCAGGATTAAATTTATGATTTCCATCCATAAAATTATTGAATTGCTGAGATTCTGATTCCAATTTCACACTTGTTTCGGTCAACTCTGTTGTATTTGAACTTTGTTTAAATGATTGTGATGCTTTTTCTTTGTCCAAAAATGATTGAAGTTTCAAGCTTGTCAAGGTTAGTTCCACTTTGACTTTGTTGAGTTCGTCAACCACCTTTATTCGTCAATCCTTTTCATTTTCAAACTATTTGACTACATCATTAAATTTATTAAAATAAGTTTGAGTGTCCTCTTAAAACTTAGGAATTGATGTATCAAAATAGATATCATTTGGATCAACAGAAACAGCATCACATTCATTTTGAGCATAGTCAGTTTGCATAGAAACATTTACAACTTCAAGATCAGTTTGAATAGATGCATTCAAAATTTCACAGAAAGAACAAGTAGACTGATTTGAAGTTTTCATGGTTTCAGAATTGTTTTGCTCAGGTTCATTCATGATTTCACAAACTGAACATCCTGGTTGGTCATAGATTGAATTATTTGTTGTTGAAGGGTTTCTCTTGTTGTTACAATGATTTTGAGTCTTTACATTTTCTATGAGTGCATGTTTTTCATCAAGAGATTTCTTCAATTCATTGATTTCTTTTTCCAGGTCTGACAATTTCAGGTTTTGGAAAAGAATTTGAGTCATCCAAAGGTTTTTTCTTAAAACACTCAAGTATTTCAGGAACCTCCACCTCATGATTATCCTTATGACTTTGACACACCGGTCGAGTTAAAAAATCAAATGACTCATCAATTAATTCACATTGAAGTAAACATTTGCACCCTTCTTTAGAAAATCATCTTCCTCAATATCACCATGACTTGGTCTCACAAATTGGTTGGTCATCCCACTTTTCATGTGGGATTCTTTGTACAGTGAAGGAACTTCTTCTTGTGATTTGAGCAAATGTTCTGGATTGACATACCCTAACCCGGAGTTGAATTGAGTTTTTGAATTTCTTGGCCTATTCAAATAGATTTGTTGATAAGTTCGATTTATCTTGTACAACTTTTCTTGATAAAAATCAATTTCAGTTTTGAGTTCTTCATTTGTCTTTTCAAGTTGTTGGTAAAGTGACTCTTTTATACAAAAATCATATTTTAGGTTAGAAATTTGATCTTCAAGTCCTTTCAACTCAGGGGTAGACTCATTTATTTTGACATTTAATGACTATGTCTTCTTCCAAAGCATTTGCTCGAAGCATCTCATTGGTCTTTTCAACTTCCAATTGTGTCATGAGCTTGGTTAATTCAAGAACTCTGGTTTCAAGTTCTTGTTTCTTAAGATGAAGCTTTGAATTTGGAGTAAAAGTAACTGCAGCTTTTTCAGATTTCAAATTGTCAAATTCTTTTTGAAGTATATCAAACTTTTCTTGAAAATTTAGCAAAATTTGATCTTTTTCTTTCAAATCATTGTTTATTTTTGAAATCTCTTTTTTTTTCTTTATCCCTTCTAGAAAGGCTGCTTCACTTTTATCCATATAAAAACCTAACAGTTTCTTGGGAATGGAGATTACCTCATCATCTTCTTCAGCAGAATCTGCAGCTTCATCATTTAGCTCTTTTGACTTCTTGATCTTTGTCATGAAGCACACATTTGCTGCCAAGTCATCAGTCTCATCATTAGTGAGGTAAAGCCACTTGTCACCTTCAGCCAAAAGGGCAATTCCACTCTCCTCTTGCTTTGCCAACATGAGTTTGTACTTGTAGTACTCAGAATTCTTCATTCTGGGTTTGGTACACTCTGTGGCAATATGACCAGGAATTCCACAATTGTAGCATTTTCTCTCCCCATTCTTCTTCTCCAAGACTTTCCTTTCAAACCTTTTTTCACTGTCAAACTTCTTTTCTGCAACAGGTTCTTTGAAAGTCTCAAATTTAGGAGCACTTGAATGTTTGACATATGATGAAACTGAGGAAGATCGAAGCTGATTGTTAGAGGGTTTCTTTTTGAAGAATTTCTTCTTAAAAGCTTTAGTGAAGTAAGCCAACTCTTTGTACATCTCAAGATCCTTTTCATCTAGTTCTAGATCGCTTACATCACTCACCTCTGAATCAGTTTCAATTTCAATTCTGCATTTCCTTGAACCTTTTGAAGACTTCTTCTCAGCAATAAGTGCCAGTGGATCAGAATGAACACTTTCTTCTTTCATCTTTTGTGCCTTTAGAACTTAATCATTGTTCAATGTGAGTTTCTCAAACAAAGTATGAATTGTCAAGTTTCCAAAGTCTGCTTGTTGGTTCAGTTGAGTTCCATACACTTGCCACTCTTCTTCAAGATTCTTGATGAACTTGATATTCAGCTCCATGTTTGTTCTTTTTACATCATTTTTCCTCAGTTCATTGATGATATTGCAAAATCTGATGTAGACATCATTAAGAGGTTCTCCTTTTTGTTGTTTGAAGGTTTCATACATGTTCAGAACAGTTGACAGCCTGATTGTGTTAGACACATCAGAACCTTCCATTTGTTTCTCAACCTCATCCCAAATTTCCTTCCCAGTCTCATATGAGTCTACATTGCAATATATATCATCAAGGAGTGCTTGATAGAGATAAGCAATAGACATTTGATCAGCTTCAACACGATTTTTCTGCTCAGCATTCCAGCTTTCTTCTGGAAGTGGTTCATTGTTCACATGGTTCTTTGGAATTTCAGGACCTTCTTTCAATGACTTTCTGATGTTCTTGGCATTCTTTTGGCGATCAATCCAATTCAGGAATCTTTTCTTCCATAGAGGATAAGATCCTCTAAACAAAACTAGAGGTCTTCCATCTGAACCAAGAGCCAAAGCCTCTCTTGCAGCCATACTTCAAGATTTGAGAACAAAACAAAAAGATTTAAGATTTTGAAATTGAATTTCTTAAAAATGCCGAGCTTATACTTCGGCAATTGTTAGTACTAACTGGATATCTAAGATCGAGGGTGCTTTCAGAATTACTAAATGCCCTTCCGAGTTAAAGACGATCTATGGTGAGAGTATGTTAAGATGAGGTGCTAAGCGGTGGTGGGATGAACAAATCAGAGTTAAAGGCGAGGCTTTCATCTCTACTTTGTCTTGGGATGATTTTAAACAAGAATTTTACAAGTCTTCCCGTCCTAAAGCAGAAATTGCTAAACTTCATGCCGAGTTCTTAACTACACCTCAGGGGTCATTAGACCTAAATTCTTTCAAAACTCAGTTTTTGGATAAAGCTCAATTCTTCCCAGAGTATCTCAATAGCGATGATTTGCTTAAAGAAAATTTTCATAGGCTACTCCGTAAAGATCTAAGGGAACGCATTAGTCTTGTGCAGATGAAGTCTTTTACTGAATTATATAATGTTGTACGAGGCTTTGAAGTAGAGAAAGCACGGAGTGAAGATTTACATCAGAAAAGAAAGTTTGAGCATACTAGTTCTTCCAGCAAGAAGTTTAAGGGAAGCGGCACGCCAATGGGGAACCAACATAGAAATGGAAATTCTCCTCGTTGTGATATTTGTGGGAAGATACATTCAGGCCAATGTCGGGCTAATTCGGAAAACTGTTATAAATGTGGGCTACTAGGCCATTTCATGAAAGACTGCAAGTTTCAACCAGTTTAAGGAACACGAGAAAGGATATCCAACTCATGATCTTGAATTGGCAACGGTTATGTTTGCCTTGAAAATATGGGGTCATTATCTTTATGGTGTTAAGTGTACTATTTATACTGATCATAGAAGTCTCAAGTATTTCTTTGATCAACGAGATCTAAATAACCGTTTGAGAAGATGGTTGGATCTTCTAAAAGATTATGACTGTGAATTCTCTATCATCCTGGCAAAGCAAATGATGTGTATTTTCTAGTCTTAAATTTATGAACACGAAATACCTAGCTACTGACTACTACACACTTGCGGGCAGTGAACCCGTTCGTATGCAATATAGTTGACTTGGTAAACCGAGGTCGAACACAAGGACTTAATAAGCAATTGTTACAATAAAATGATTCGGATTTAAAAGGGGGGTTTTGTGACCGAATTGTCACGTTGCAAAGTTAGTGAAGAAAGTCAGTAATCCCGTAGGATTAATCGCAAAGAGTATTTGATTGATTGAATCTTAACACAAATTTAAAAATGAACACCTACTTGGATCAGCTCACATGCCAATCATCGGGTCTAAATATTACTTGCATTTGTTAAACGACTCAAAAAGTAGACAAGATGAACTCCCATTATACTTGAAACTTTAACTGCTCAAAACATAATTATTGCTCCCGCACTTAATTTCTACTCTAAACAGTTAAGCATTAAATTCCTGAGTTGATTTTATGATTTAATCTTTTGAAAGCTTTTTCCCGAACTGCTTATTCGCCTAATCAGATCCCTCTATCATAGGCGTTTACACATTCAAAATGAATTTAATTGTTTTTAATCTTTATCGTTGATTTCTCCCGAACTCCAACAATTTTAGGTTAATTGTAGACCGATTAACCATTTCATAAATCAATTGATAATGACATAGATTTCTCCTGAACTTCTAATTACAATTATCAATCAATTAATATAAAAGTTGAAAACAATATTTAAATCCAAATAAATGTGGGTCTTCGATTAAACATATAAACCTTGTTCAACATTCACAAGCAACATTAATTCGACCCTATGACATGCTTACTACCCAAGCGGGTGCTAAAGATTTAGCTACTCATATTAAAAACACAAGAACAAACAAATAGATGAGAAATCATATTATACCAAATGAATGAAGATAATCCGGTAGCAATGATGATTACAATCCAAAGCTGAAAATATGTGAAACCCTAATCACTTGTTTGCTCTCTAGTATTCCAAAGTATGAGAAAACTAATAAAATTGTGTTCAGAATTCGTACAAAGTGCAGAACCCTAACTGAACCCATATACCAAATACGCGTGTAACGGCCGTTACTGGACTAACTGGCCGTTACACTTATACTTGACCACTAACGGGCGTTACCCCAGTAACGGCCGTTACACTCCAGTTAATTTTTAACAGCCGTTACACTTGTAACTGCCAGTAATAGGAGAAACCACAAATCACCTATATAACGGCCGTTACTACAGTAACGGCAGTTACAACTTCCAGATTTCGTACGTTTTCTTCATCTTTCGCTTGATTTCACCCGAATCCTTCTCCCGTTTCTTCCATAACTCATCAAAATCAACCAACTCATTCGTCTAATCAATTTCCAACCTGAAAACACTCAACATACCTTCAAAGCATCGAAAGTTGGATATAAAACTATCAAAATGACGAATAATTGGTTCTAAAATCACGTGGGAAATGGTATAAAATATGACACATCAAATCCCCCCACACTTAAGCTTTGCTTGTCCTCAAGCAAATCCAAACTGAAAATCATAAAATTCCTTGGCATATCATGGAACCACATTTCAGTAATCAAAAAGAAGCTCAACCACAATCAAGAATGAGAATAAATGGTTATGCAGTTTTAATCTTAAATGAAAACCGGAATGTTTGACAATATTTGACCGATACACAAGCCTTAATAACACGACTAAGCACAAATGAAACGAACAAGTGACAAATCGCCTATCCTACTCCAACTAACTTACTCTTGGGGTTGAATATTTGAATAATCACTCAATGCCAAGTCGTGATGCATAATCTTTTAACCATAGGCTTGTACAAGGATCGTTCCTAAGTCGCCAAGGCGCACGCGCCCTATAACGTCTATCAGAAAAGGACTTTAAGGGTTGTATCATTTATGAGGCTTACCCGGGTAATTAAACAAGGTATGGAAATTTGGGTAAACAAATGGTGTTAACAAAGAACTAACACAACATTCAACAAAATTTTCACAAATAGTCTAGTCCAAACAAATCCGTGTCATTAGTTGCCAACGGTCCACATCCCAAAAGTTCTCCATCAAACAACTTATCAACCAAACCTAACCAATGTTGACTTCAAGCAAACTTGCCAACTCCAAACACTCTAACCATTTATATATTAACTTCAGCGCACTTTCTTGGTTATAACGACGAACCAACTTACATAAAATGATTTGACATAAAGGAGAAATACCAACTGACAGCCCAAGCTCAAATTTTTCATTTTTCATTTTAAATTTTTTTTTTTTGAGAGCTACTTTTACTCTGACTAATTGGTATTCTCTTACATAATTTAAGAAATAGTGACAAATCATATCAAAATATGCTAAGATGAACAATTTAGACTTTATCTAAGAACCATGACGAAATCAAACTACCCCCAAATAATGAGAATATCCCGACCTGACATAATAAGACAAAACCCAAACCATCCAATCTAGCAAAGGCAACCAATGACCCACCAGGATTTCGACTATCGGTATGGCGAAGGAAGGTTTATATTTAGGTAGATTTAACAAAGAACAAGCTAGTGACAAAATGTTTTCTAATGTTTCTTGCACTAAAATCGAGTGCAACATACGGGTTTCCAACGGGTGGTTCACTAACCAGTGTAGTTAGCTACTAAGCACATCACAAAACATGCACATAACAGATTTTTACGAAACAAAAGGTGAATGAACAAAGAATAAAGGTATTAATCTAAATTTGCCTCTTCATCATATAGCAAAATAACGGGACGATCAACAAGGACAAGTTTTAGAATCAACGCAATCACCGGCATACTCATAGCAAATGAAATAACTCAGAAATGGAAAATCAACCTCAAACTTGCACATCATAGTTCAGAGCTCTAAAAGAGACCCTTACTTCCAGATAAATCCAAAAGCCTAAGAGAGGGACAAATTTACAAGGCTAAAGGTTCCAAAACCGTAACACCTATCATATCTAGCAATGAATCAATAATATCTCACAATTTTGTTGTTTTGGTGCTATAAGCATGCTAGTAATGTTATTAATCCAGAAGGGATGCCACGTTAATCAGTCAAAACAATTAACTACAAGGACAAGCAAGCAAAAGTTTCAAAATTCCTCTAAAATACCCGACTTTTCCTATTTACCATCCCTCCCACACTTAAGTTGGACAATGTCCTCAATGTCCAATAAACTAAGCCAATCTAAGGGAAATAGGGAAAGTAATCTAAGAAGCAAAAATAAGGAATAAGAAAAACTTGCCGGGTGTGAAAGGTGTTCCATGCGTGAATGATGCCAACAAGAAACATGAGCGCTGAACTTACTGCCAGCATATGCATATGACAATCAACGTGCTATCACCACTAACACACAATAAAACGTTAACGTATATATAAAAAGAAATCCATGCAACGTAGAATTCCATGCAATCAAACCAACATGTAAGGGAAGGAAAATAGTCTCATCACCTCTCAAAGGTGGATACAAACAATTAAAGACACATCCAAAGATAAACTGAAAATGTAAAAATGTTTCAATGATAATAACCAAAATCATCAATGCTCAAAACTCAGGAGGAGGAAAAGCTGAAGGGGCGCCATCACCGTCACCGTCACCATCACGTCGCCCCCCAAATATGCCATAGAAATCAAAGGCATTTCCAGAGTACCTATCACCACTGTAGGGAGGCGGTTGAGAACTACTGGTACCTGCATCAGATGGAGCCGCCTGACCTTACTGGGGATGGTAGTGATCAAAAGCATTCTGGCTGATGGGGTAAATCGACGGTGGCATAAACGGCTGCTGAGGAGGGAACTGTTCGGGAGGTACCTGTAATGGCACAGAAGGAACCTGTGGAGGAGACCCTGAAGCAATCCAACTCTGCATGTAAGGCTGGAAGTACTCCTGCTGATATGCCATTCGGTTAACCTGACTACCGACAAAACGCGATCAATCATCCTGGCGGTCCAATCGGTCGTTAATCCCAGTGATCCCATGAAAGATCTCGTCCACACGCTGTCCTAAACCTGAAAAATCAAAAGCATGTGAGCTAGAGGTAGCACCTCTAGTTGGCGCAGAAGCACCAACACCAGTATCCGGCTCCTCATCCATCTCATCCTCAGCATCCATATCGTCTCCTTCATCCTCCGAGTCCTCATTCTGGCTAACCATACCCATTCTAATCATTGTCGCCCTATCAAGTACCCCACTGCGACACTAAGCTTGAAAACCCGGTAAAAGACCAAATTGATCCGTCTGGACCAAACCCATCCGCCTTGCCAAATGACAAACAAGGAAACCACAGGCTACATGACCCTTGGCTTTACATGCCCCTTTTCATACAAATATAAAGCCACAGCCCTAGCTAAATTGCAAAAGACCTTCCGAACCATGCAATACAAGAAAAATAGATCAGTGCTAGTAGCATTATTTGAACTACTATGCCTATTGGAAATGGTCTCGGCTATCATTCTCAAAAGCAACTTATAAAGCGGATTCTGAATAGCAGATTGTTTGACATTATAATGGAATTCTTGGTCACTCAAATTCTCCTCCTCCCAAAACCTAGTTGCAGTCATGGATGCAGGCCATTGAACAATCCCCTTTGTGAAAGCCACCCTCTGAACATCATCCTCACTATAAAAACCCAAATGGACCCCAAACTCTTGGTAGGACATACAATGAATTTGACCTCCTAGATGGAAAGTCATAACCGTTTTCTTACAACTTCCTTCGTCCGTATTCAACCTAAACGAACTAAAGAATTCATTGCACAAATGTCTCCAGATGTTAGTGTTGATGGAGAACAAGGCCCTCCAAGGGGGTGTCAACAATCCGTTCAATTCCTCAACATTTACCCCTAACTCCCCCAGGTTATCGAAATCTAACCTACGATTAGCAATAATAGGCTTACGCCTCACCGCATCTAAAGTAATCTTAGGTTGGTACTTTGCGGGTACCTCCTCGGGAGTACGGATGACGGGGGCTCGAGCTTCTGGTTGTCTAGCCCTTGAGGCTGAAGCTTCAGCTGCAACAGCAGCCCTTTGCATGTCACGCTGTCTCTTGGTAGCCATCTACAAAATCAAGCATACACATATATAAGGCTACAAAACAATGTAATGACTTCCAAGTTTACAAAAACTTAAACCAAAAATTAAATCACAGAAATCATCTAATTAAAATCTTTCTCTAAATAACAGAACAAAAACCTTAATTTTGACAAAATCAATTTAAGTGATTTTTCATACAAACAAACCCACCATCATTATCCTTTCCAATTCTCAAAACTCATATTTGTTAAATAATCACAGAAATCATCACGTTAGAATTCATCCCCTAATTAAAGAAAAATTAAACAATAATTGCGACAAGATCAATTTAAGCGACTAGTAACAAACATTATCTATGATTCTTAGTTCAACAAACTTTAATCTTCCCCCACACTTCAACTAAATAATGGGGAAGAAACAACTAGCATTATGAAGTTTATAGCTATGGTTTCGAAATCTAACATGAATAACAATAGCCATACCCAACTGATTTGAACCCTTCACACATAATATCTCCAAGAACAATAATCATCTTCAATAATAAAAACGAAAATTAAAAGAAAAGATTGAAGAATCATACCTGAAGAATTTGATGATCGAACAAAGATTTTGGAGATTAATAAGAGAAAAAGAAGACAAAGACTCAAAGCAAGAATACCCCTTTTTTTTCTATGCCTGTTGCTCGTGTGTGTGTGAGATAAGAGATTTCTATTAGATTTTCCTGACAATGGACAACCCTATCTATCCTATCCATTCGCGTGTAACGGCCGTTACAGGAGTAACGGGCGTTACAAAACAAAGCGAGACTAACGACCGTTTGGGCCATAACTGGCCGTTACAGGAAAGACACAAAACTCCCCTCCTAATGGGCGTTAGGAGGGTAACGGGAGTTACAAACCAACTTGGAGCTTAACGGGGGTTAGACAGATAACGGCCGTTACAAAAACAAACGACCTTAATGGCCGTTACAACCCTAACCGGCGGTTACAGCAGGAAAACAAAATCCCCACCTAACGGGCGTTAGGTGGGTAACGGGAGTTACACTCTTCTTTAAAAGTTAAACTTTAACGACCATCTAACACTTAACGGACGATAGGACCTGAAGCAGCAACTTTCTAACGACACGTTTACTTACCTCTTTACAGCACTTACCTCAACGCGCGAGACGACCTTCGGACCTGCAATTCTTGATACAAAGACATTAAGAACATGCAAAATAACTGAAACTAACGGAAATAAAAAAAAATCTTTTTGGCTTTTTATAAATTTTAAACTTTTTATGGATTTTTCGATTTTAGAAAAAGAAAATGACAAGATAAAAATGAAAAATAAGATGAAACAAACTCGGGTTGCCTCCCGATAAGCGCTTAATTTATTAACGAGTCCTTAGCTTGACTCGATCACCTTTTACTTTCACTTGTTGATGGCATAAAAGCCAATTTCGAACACCTCCGCATTTTCTTCATCTTCTTCATGATAATGCTTCAAGCGTTGTCCATTGACAATTAAGCTCTCATCATTGCCATACAACTCCACATATCCGGACGAATAACTTCTTTTCACCACATACGGTCCAATCCATCTCGACTTGAGCTTCGGTGCTTTGATTTTGTACTTTGATTGAAACAAAAGAACCTTGTCACCGGCTTTAAATTCCTTCCTCTTGATCTTCTTATCATGCCAAGCTTTTGTACGCTCCTTGTATAACATGGAGTTGTCATAAGCTTGCAACCTCATTTCATCCAACTCGTGCAACTGCAAAAACCTTTTCTCACCAGCCAAGATTAGATCCATATTACAATTTTGCAAAGCCCAATAGGCTTTGTGTTCAATCTCAATCGGGAGATGACAAGTTTTTCCATAAAGAAGCTTATAAGGAGTAGTACCAATTGGAGTCTTGTAGGCGGTTCGAAACGCCCACAAGGCATCATCAAGCCTCTTGGCCCAAATCTTTGGGTTATCCTGCACGGTCTTTTCAAGGATCCTTTTCAAAGCCCTATTTGTGTTTTCCACTTGGCCGCTTGTTTGAGGGTGATAAGAGGTGGAGAACCTATGGGTGACCCCATACCTCTTTAACACCTTAGCAAGCTGGTGATTCGCGAAATGGGACCCGCGATCACTAATTAAGGCCTTTGGTACACCAAAACGACTAAACAACTTTTTCAAGAATTCAATTACAACTCTAGCATCATTAGTCGGAAAAGCTTTAGCCTCGGCCCACTTGGACACATAATCAACGGCTACCAAAATATAAAGAAACTTATGTGACGGAGGAAAAGGACCCATAAAGTCAATCCCCCATACATCAAAAACCTCACATACCTGTATCATTTGTTGAGGCATTTCGTCTCTCTTAGTGATATTACCTTGACGTTGACATGCATCGCACACTTCCACTAATGTTTTTGCTTCCCTGAAAATGGTGGGCCAATAGAACCCTGCATCATATACCTTCTTACCCATCACAGATGGTCCGTAATGACCACCGGTAGGACCATGGTGGCATGCATCCAAAATCACACGGGTTTCAGCACCGGAAACACATCTCCTGATCATTCCATCTGCACACATTCTAAACAAATACGGTTCTTCCCAAAAATAATGCTTAATCTCAGAAAAGAATTTCTTCTTTTGTTGAGATGTCATTTCTTCAGGAAGAACGTTAGCACAAAGACAATTAGCAATGTCTGCAAACCATGGTTCTTTTTCTCCTTATATCTTCATCAGGAAAATGATCATTAATCTCATGCTCTTGCAACTCCTCAAGGCGAGGGTTTTCGAGCCTACTCAAATGGTCGGTCGCCACATTTTCCGCCCCCTTTTTATCCTTGATCTCTATGTCGAATTCTTGCAAAAGCAAAACCCAACGAATGAGACGGGGTTTGGCATCTTGTTTGGAAAACATGTACCTCAATGCGGAATGGTCGGTGTAAACAATAGTCTTATTGAAAACCAAGTAGGGACGAAATTTATCAAAAGCATACACAACGGCCAACAATTCTTTCTCGGTCACGGTGTAATTTTGTTGGGCCGGATTCAAAGTCTTGCTAGCATAAGAAATGGGATGGAAATGTTTATCCTCCCTTTGGCCTAAAACGGCCCCTAAGGCATAATCACTAGCATCACACATTAACTCAAAAGGTAATGACCAATTGGGTGAAATCATAATTGGTGCATTAATCAACTCTTTCTTTAACAAGTTAAATGCGTTAAGACAATCGTCATCAAACACAAACGGGACATATTTTTCCAACAACTTGGTCATTTGCCGGGTTATTTTTGAAAAATCTTTTATGAACCTACGATAAAAACCGGCATGACCCAAAAAGCTTCTAATTGACTTGACATTAGTAGGTGGAGGTAACTTAGCGATAACATCAATTTTGCTTTATCAACCTCTAGACCTGCTTTAGAAACTTTATGTCCCAACACAATCCCCTCCTTTACCATAAAATGGCATTTCTCCCAATTTAAAACCAAATGTGCCTTTTCACATCTTTCAAGCATTTTATCAAGACTCTCTAGACAACTCTCAAACGAACTACCAAAAACAGAAAAATCATCCATGAAAACTTCCATAGAGGTTTTGATCATGTCTTGAAAAATGGCAATCATACATCTTTGAAAAGTTCCGAGAGCATTGCAAAGACCAAATGGCATCCTCCTATAAGCATAAGTGCCATAGGGACAAGTAAACATGGTCTTTTCTTGGTCTTTGGGGTCAATGGGTATTTGGAAGTACCCGGAGAACCCGTCCAAAAAGCAAAAATACTCGTTTCCGGCTAACCGTTCGAGCATTTGATCAATAAAGGGTAAGGGAAAGTGATCTTTGCGGGTTGCATAATTCAATTTCCGATAATCAATACATACCCTCCACCCCGTGACAGTTCTAGTAGAATCAATTCGTTCTTTTCATTCAAAAGTACGGTCATCCCACCCTTTTTCGGCACACAATGCACCGGACTTACCCATGAACTATCCGAAATGGGGAATATGATTCCCGCATCAAGTAATTTTACTATCTCCTTTTTTACCACATCTTTCATGTTCGGGTTCAATCTACGCTGCCTTTGCACAACCAGTTTAAAATCATCAATAAAATTTATGGTGTGCTTACAAAATTCTGGACTTATACCCGGGATATCGGAAATTTTCCATGCAAAGGCCTTTTTATGGGCCTTTAGGACGGTCATAAGTCTAGACTTTTCATCCTCCAAAAGTGAGGAGGAAATGACAACGGGCAAGAAAGACGTACCTTCAAGATAAGCATACTTTAGACGGTCCGGAAGTGGCTTGAGTTCCAAATCGGTAGGAGGATTCTCCACCGAAGTTAGCACTCGTCTTCTATCATTAACGGTGATCTCTTCAAAAGTTTCATCTTCCGGTGGCGTTTCATCAACACTCGACGCCATGATCTCCTGCACCATTTCACCAACCATTTCTTGTTCTTCTTCACTACAAGCTAGAAATGCTTCATCTCCCTCCATATCTAGAAAATCCATGAGCTCCTTTTCCAAAACATCTTCTTCCTCGACTACATCGATCCTGAAACAAGATTCATCACATGAGTAAGGATGCTTAAGAGCCCTATCAATATTAAAAACAACCCGGTCATCGCCAACCCCTAAGGAAATCCCCTTAGCTTTAACACGGATGATAGCATCCGCGGTCATGAGGAACGGTTGGCCAAGAATTAGAGGGACATTAATATCCGCCTCCATTTCAAGAACAACAAAATCTACCGGGAATATCATGTGACCTACCCTAATTTGCAAATTTTCCGCTATCCCCATGGGATATTGGAATGAACGATCCGCTAGCCTAATGCTCATGTGGGTAGGGGTCAAATCACCTAAAGACAATCTTTTGTACACAGAATAAGGCATTAAATTTATGCTAGCCCCTAAATCGGCTAGTGCCTTATACAAGACAGCACCAAAAGCACAAGAGATAAGAAAACTCCCTGGATCTTCTAGCTTAAGGGGAATCTCATTCTTGATGATAGCTGACACCTCGGCACTCAGTACAGTTGTCTTTGCCTCTTCTAACTTCTTCCTATCCGAAATAAGATCTTTGAGAAAGTTTGTATAATTTGGCATACCTGCAAGAAGATCAACTAAAGGAACAGTTATGTTAACATTTTGAATCAAATCAACAAACTTTTTAAAATTTTCCTTGATCTTCGCTTTCCTCAATCGTTGAGGAAAAGGTATCTTTGGCTGATACGGTTTAACCGGTGGTTTCTCAACAGGAGTCTTCTCAGCAGTCTTGGATGGAACGGCCGGTGTCTTCACGGCTAGTTCTGGTTCCATCCCAATCTCATCATCAACGGTTTCATCGGCTTCAACCTGCACAATAGGAGTAACATCATTAGGCAATGGGTTTGCAGAATTATAAGTGTTACCTGCTCTTGTTGTGATCGCGTTGACTTGCTCGTTTCTAGCGTTCGGGTGGCTATACTTGGCTCCTGATCCTTGGCTATTTTGCTGAGGCTTAGGATTCTGCTGGGTATTGCTCGGTAATGTACCGGGCTGCCTATTTGATGTTCCTAGCCTTTCAAGCTTAGCCTCGATATCCTGAAACGTTGCTTGAGTACTCTTCGAACGTTGCTCAAGCTTATTCGCCAATCCATCCAACCTAGTACTCATAGCATGCCATTGAGAGGCCATCTTCTTATTGGTAGCTTTCTGAGCACCTACCAAATCCTTCATGATATCTCTTAATTCAGCATTCGCATTCTGCTGACTGTTGAACCTGCTAAACCTGCTTCCACTAAAACCAGAATTATTAGCATTAAAATTGGATGAAGGAAAAGAAGTACCTGATGACCGATTTTGATAACCGGTGCCCTGATTGAAGTTCCCTTGCTGATTCTGGACATAGTTAACTTCCTGAGCTGGCTTATCCGGACAATCTTCTGAATAATGCATGTCCCCACAATAATCACAACCATCAGCAATCACCTTAACATCCTTTTCAATGCTTTTGAATCTCACATCTTGGTTGTCAAACCTCTCGTTCATCTGCTTTGTGAGGGCTTTGACTTCAGCAAACAGGCTCGATTCTTCACCACTCTCCACCTTCGCCACAGTCTTAACACCAGTTCTCTTGCTTACAAGTTCATCACGATCAGAGAACTCCTTAGCCATATCATCTAAATTTTGTACCCTTCAGCTGGGGTGACATTTTTCAGACTACCTCCAAATGCCCCGGCTAATTCCCTTCGAGTTCTCTTTAGCAACCCATCATAGAAGATCTCAACCACTGCTTCTGTGTTCAGACAGTTTCCTGGGCAATTCCTGATCATCTCCTTATATCGTTTCCAGGCATCTACTACATCTTCCCCTAGATCTTGAGTGAATGATCGGATCTTATTCTCCAACTGTCTCTGAGTCCTTATAGAATAGAACTCATCAATAAACCCAACACGAAGCTCATCCGAAGTCGTATACAGATCATCTGGTTGCTCCTTTAACCATGCCCTAGCTCCTCCACATAAGGTGAGTGGAAAAAGCTCAAGCTTCACATTGTCATCTTGGTTCGCGCCATAGTGATAAAACCTACAAATCTTCTCGAACCTCTCTAAATGCCCATATGGATCATTATTAGTCACCCCATCGAACTTTTCTTCCTCCACACTTTTCAAATGACTTCCTTTAATAGAAAAGTTTACTCCGGTGGTTGGAAGGCGAATAGGAGTGCCCCTATTAGTAGGGACATTTCTCCTACGGTCACCGTAAATACGGTTATTGGGGTTTTCCGGCTCTCTATCACCCATTCTCCTGGCTCTGACTGGTTGAGTTGCCTGAGGATTTTCTCTAGGAATCTCGGTTAAATCCTGTTGATCAGTTTTATCCCGATTATCTTCTTCCCCTGAACTATCACCAGTTTTGAACAACCCACTACCTTCGGAGAATTTAGGACTTAAGCACACCTCGGACGTTGAACCTTTCTTTGAGTAATATTGATCCAAATCTACGTCCGGGTGGTCATGGTTTTCGGTGTTTGAATCTATGTTTCCGGTGTTTGAGGGCTCCGTGTTGTTTGATCTGAGTAAGCGTCGTCTGGCTTTCCCTGGATTAGATTGAGGACTAAGCAAAGGTCTACCAGAGGCTCTTGTGTTCATCAATTACAAAGCACCTGCACAAGCACCACAAGAAAAAACCGTTAACCGCACCAGAAACTAACAAAATTAAACCAAAACAAAAATAAAGTCTATCTATTAAAGACAATTAACTTCCTCACAAATGAATGCAAGGAAGGATCGAATCACAAAACTAACAATTACTTAATTCAAATCCCCGGCAGCGGCGCCAAAAACTTGATGTGTATTTTCTAGTCTTAAATTTATGAACGCGAAATACCTAGCTACTGACTACTACACACTTGCGGGCAGTGAACCCGTTCGTATGCAATATAGTTGACTTGGTAAACCGAGGTTGAACACAAGGACTTAATAAGCAATTGTTACAATAAAATGATTCGGATTTAAAAGGGGGGTTTTGTGACCGAATTGTCACGTTGCAAAGTTAGTGAAGAAAGTCAGTAATCCCGTAGGATTAATCGCAAAGAGTATTTGATTGATTGAATCTTAACACAGATTTACACATTCAAAATGAATTTAATTGTTTTTAATTCAAATCCCTCTATCATAGGCGTTTACACATTCAAAATGAATTTAATTGTTTTTAATCTTTATCGTTGATTTCTCCCGAACTCCAACGATTTTAGGTTAATTATAGACCGATTAACCATTTCATAAATCAATTGATAATGACATAGATTTCTCCCGAACTTTTAATTACAATTATCAATCAATTAATATAAAAGTTGAAAACAATATTTAAATCCAAATAAATGTGGGTCTTCGATTAAACATATAAACCTTGTTCAACATTCACAAGCAACATTAATTCGACCCTATGACATGCTTACTACCCAAGCGGGTGCTAAAGATTTAGCTACTCATATTAAAAACACAAGAACAAACAAATAGATGAGAAATCATATTATACCAAATGAATGAAGATAATCCGGTAGCAATGATGATTACAATCCAAAGCTGAAAATATGTGAAACCCTAATCAATTGTTTGCTCTCTAGTATTCCAAAGTATGAGAAAACTAATAAAATTGTGTTCAGAATTCGTACAAAGTGCAGAACCCTAACTGAACCCATATACCAAATACGCGTGTAACGGCCGTTACTGGACTAACTGGCCGTTACACTTATACTTGACCACTAACGGGCGTTACCCCAGTAACGGCCGTTACACTCCAGTTAATTTCTAACGGCCGTTACACTTGTAACTGCCAGTAACAGGAGAAACCACAAATCACCTATATAACGGCCGATACTACAGTAACGGCAGTTACAACTTCCAGATTTCGTTTTCTTCATCTTTCGCTTGATTTCACCCGAATCCTTCTCCCGTTTCTTCCATAGCTCATCAAAATCAATCAATTCATTCGGCTAATCAATTTCCAACCTGAAAACACTCAACATACCTTGAAGCATCGAAAGTTGGATATAAAACTATCAATGACGAATAATTAGTTCTAAAATCACGTGGGAAATGGTATAAAATATGACACATCAGCAAACGTTGTAGCAGATGCTCTTCGTCGGAAAAGTCGTCATGGTAATATTCATGTTGCATCCTAAAGAATGATTATTACTAATGAGTTTTTCGATCAGATTAGAGAAGCCCAAGAGCAAGCCTTACAAAATGATGAAAGAAAAGAACAAAAATGTCAAGTTAAGAATTTCTCTAAAGACTCAAGAGGGTTTATTACTCGTTATGATAGAATTTCGATTCCATTCTCAAGTAACATTAAACAGATTTTATTCGAGGAGGCACACAAGTCTAAATATTCCATTCATCCAGGAGCAACGAAGATGTATTATGATCTCAAGAAGGATTACTGGTGGTCTGGAATGAAGAGAGATATTGTTAAATAAGTTCAAAAGTGTTTAACATGTCTGCAGGTTAAGGCAGAGCATCAGAAACCATATGGGAGTTTACAGCCTTTGGAAATTCCCAAGTGGAAGTGGGAACATCTCACTATGGGTTTTATTACAAAGCTGCCAAAGACACCTCGTAATCACTATGACACCATCTGGGTGATTGTAGATCGTCTTACAAAAAGTGCTTTGTTCCTTCCAATTCGAGAATCTTTTTCTTCAGAAGTGTTAGCTGATCTTTATTTGAAAGAAGTGGTGGCAAGGCAAGGTGTTCCTATTTCTATTGTCTCTGATTGAGATACTAGATTCACTTCTCAATTCTGGCATAAATTCCAAGAGGATATGGTTACTCATTTAAATTTAAGTAACGCGTATTATCCCCAGACAGATGGTCAAAGTGAAAGGACCATTCAGATGCTAGAAGATATGTTACGCGCGTGTATAATTGACTTTAGTGGAACATGGGATCTATATTTACCGTTAGCTGAATTTTCATAGAATAATAGTTATCATGCCAGCATTGAAATGCCACCTTATGAAATGTTATACGGTAGGAATTGTCGTATTCTTATATGCTGGGTAGAAGTGGGACAAAGAGAATCGGGTGGAACTGATATTGTACTTAAGACCACTCAAAAGATTGATATGATTAGAGAAAGACTAAAGGCAGCTCAAGACAGACAGAAATCGTATGCTGACAATCGGAGAAGACCTATTGAATTTAATGTAGGTGATCACATATTGCTTAAGGTTTCTCCTTGGAAAGGGGTCATTCATTTTCGAAAACGTGGAAAACTTGGTCCTTGTTTTATCGGCCCTTTTAAAATTTTGGCAAATGTGGGAAAGGTTGCATATCGTCTTGAATTGCCCGAAGAACTCGCGGGAACTCACAACACATTCCACCTCTCACACCTTCAAAAATGTTTGGCTGATGAGACTAAGTAAGTACCGTTAGATGAGATTGAAATAGATAATAAACTTAACTATGCTGAAGAACCGGTTGGAATAGTTGATGAGTAGGTTAAGGACTTTCGTAAAAGAACATTAAAGTTATATAAATCCAATGGAGGCATAAAAAGGGTTCAGAGTTCACCTGGGAACCCGAAGAAGTCGTGCTGAAGTATTTTCCATCATGGCATATGGCGTGGATCACGAGTTCGTGATCCCGTATAAGTGGGGAAGAGTTGTAACACCCCAATTTTTAAACGGTAATATTTTAACTATGATTATATATTTTAATGTTAGTAATGATAAATAAGACATTTCCTTATTAAGATATTAGTACTTTAATTATAAACTAGATAAAGTATAGGGGATAAAATGTAACTAGTATTATAAGATACCCTTAATTAAATTAAAACATAATTAAATATACTAGATATACTTGTGATTAAGGATATGTGTGGTGTCGTGGGTTCTGACCGACAAGGAAGAAAAGAAAAAAGGCAGGAGTGATCCAATCTAATTTCCCATCCATACTTGATCTCTTTTCTTATTATAATTAAACTTTAAGTGATTATAATAATAATCTCCATATCAAGTTCATTATGAAGTGATTTTGACTAGGGCCCAAAGGAAAATTTGGGGATTTCAAATTTAAGAGTAGTAATGGTTGATTTTAAATAGAGAAAATATTGTTATTGTTTTTGTTATCTAATAAAGTTATATTGCTAGATTTTACTATGGATTTATTAGATGAAAAGTTATATGGTGATGATATTATTATTATTATCATCATTCTTTTAAGAATTTCTATGGAAATACCCATATTATTATAATTGTTATTGTTGTTATTTGGCTAACTAGAATTGGAATTGAAATTAAGATTTGAGATAGCAAAGATATATTGTTAAGTGATAGTATGGTAAAGTTATATTAACTTTATAAGAAAATTGTATTATATATTTAGCCAAACACAACAATATATGTATGTTATGGGTTAGTTGAAAAGTTAAGTAAGCTATATAAGTAATCATGTATTTTGTAATTGTAATAGGTTTTGAGTTCGAGTTATCTTAAGGATTAATTGCAAGTCGTCGTTAATAAGGTGAGTAGAAAGTATCTTTATGTTTGTAGTTAGACTAAAAGAATTGGCGTTTGTCCATTCTTGTAGGTAGTAGACTAGAAGAGTTGGAGTTGTCCATTCTTGTAGGTAGTTAGACTACAAGAGTTGGTGTTGTCCATTCTTGTAGGTAGTTAAAGTTAAGACTACAACAGTTGACTTTTGTTTTAACTCTTGTAGGTAGAGTTAAATAGTAGCTATGAATCCTTATGCTTGTTAGTTGGCTTGTACAAGTAGTTCAAGAAATATGATGAAGTGTTAGGCCTCTCCCTAACCGGCATGTCGACCGCTCTTTGACAGCTCTTCGACCAATACTCCAGAGGGAGTGAGCTCGTCAACCCCCTCATCCTTCAAGCCGTTTCCATCCACGGATGAAGCAAGACGAATAGAGAGAGGATGAGGAGTGGGCCAGCAGGTTTGTTTTTCTTTTCTTATTTCTTTTCAACAAATTTTTTTTTTAGAGGGGCTGATCGATTGATTATCCATATATACATACATATAGGTATATATATATATGCAAGGGAAGAAGACCACATAATTTTCAAAAGGAGAATGATACTTTTAGTATATATTCATTTTAGCCCCTAAATATTTAATAGTTTACAAAATAAGAATGATAGTTTAGAATACTTTTAATTTTTAAACCTTAAATATATATATATATATATTTGTTTTAATTTATATAATGTTTTAAATTTATATAATAATTTTTGTTTAAAAGTAATGGTTTTATTTGTTTTTAAGTATGAAAATAAAATAAATAAAAGTTGTGGAAGAGGGGTTATAGGGTGTAACATCCTAAAATTATTGTTTTAAAATTATTAAGTAGGTAAGGAAATAAGGATTATTAAATGGTCATGTTATTGACTATGTATAAGCTGAAGTAACCAAATGTTAATTACTTTTAGAATTAAGAGTTTGAATTAATTGGCTTTAGGAATTTTGAGGTACATATTAAATCATGGACTTGATTTATTGCTACCATAATTTAAGATATATATACCAATATGTAACGTATTGCATGAGGAGCGTATCATTATAAAACGAAAAAAAACCCTAGGGAATTAGCGGCAGAAAAACGCAAAAAGATTAACAAAGCTTGGGATCATACGACTTATCGTCGACAAATACATATCCGTTCAGATTCGACACTGTTTTAAGGTAACAATCGTTTCTAGCTTTTCTAACTAAATATGCCTCTTTAAAGTTGTATGTTAAATGGTAGTTAAAAGGTTTAGGTTTCGAATATCGTTAGCAGCACAATGTTCATTGATGTATCATATGTCGAGATGGCTATACATGTAAGCTTAAAAATCTGTTTTCGAAACAAATCGATCGGGATATGTAGCAATACTAAACAAGTTTTATTAGCGATTTAGTGTCTTCTTAGAAGATTGAACGAACTTAAGTTTCGCGATTGTATGTTTGTATCTTTCGGGTTTCGGTGGTTGTTCGCGTAATAATGGTTTGAGTGTCACCTATCCATCGCATCTTTTGACTACTCATATAGTTTCGACAAGAGTCCGGGTTGGGTTAAACTTGATCCACGATTTCGATATATGTAAAAAAAAAAAAAGCGTTTTAAAAGTTAGTCGTTTGTCAAGATCATGAGGATTTGCAAATGTCCGATGTTGTGTTTTAAGGTTCAAAGTTATTCTAAATCGATTATTCGAAAAACCGTCTCAAGCATCAAGATCATTCATTATGGCCTCGAGTTCTATATTTTGTTAAGAAAAAGTCACTTTTACTGGTAGTTTTAGTACAAGACGAAGATTTTCTAAGTGTCAATGGTGGATATATAACCTGTTTATATGCGAAGGAGGGGCGGGTGTTCGTGTGAGCAGATTGTGATCGTGAGCATAATATGTGATCTAGAAGTATGAAATCAAATTTAATTGGTTGGCTAAAATCATGGGTCGGTTATATAAACTAGTATATGAATTGCAGCATTGTGATTTCAATTAAACTCTTACTTGACATGGAATTATATGAATATGGTGTATAAGTTAATTAGCATGGAGATATCATATTTAACACTATATATATTTATATATATTAACATAGCTACGTACATATTAGTTATAAGGAAATCCATGGAATATTATAAAATAATTCATGTAGTTATATATATATATATATATATTGTAAAGTTTTATTAGTTCTAAAAACACAGAGGCCGTGCTAAGCCTCTTAGAGGCCGTGCTCTCACTGACGGCCATAAACCCCATTTTTCAACCAAAACCTCTTTTTAACCTCAAAATCAACTAGGATGAGCTTCAAGACTTGAACTTAAGCATAAATGGACATAACCTACATCATAAACTTCAGTCATGATATCAAATCTTGTCCAAAATCATTTTGACCAAATCAAAACCCTTAATGAAACCCTAATTGACCCAAATCGGTTTTTGGCACTCAAATTGACCATGCACACTTAGATTTAATTATGAAATACCCTTAACAACATAAAATGATGAATTTGAGTTGAATTTGACTTACCAAAACTCCCACAATGCGATGAAATCCGAATTTGAACTAGATGGAGAGATTTCTTGCACTTTGAAGTTCCAATTTTTGATATGTTGCTAGAATGATAATTAGGGGGATGATTTTGTTATTATTCCACTTAAAACAACATTTAATGAACTAGAGTTTAGAGAGGGGTAGAACTAAATGTTCTTGCATTTGGTAGATAGAGAGAGTGAATGAGAGAATTGAATGAATGGATGAAGAATGACTGAAAGAGAGAAGGATAGGGTTGGGTTGACTTGAATGGGTCATGGGTTGGGTTGAACCCATGGGTAGGATCCACATTCCTTTCCACTAGCAATTCTTAAATGTCATCTAACGAAAGTCTATTTGCACTAACTAATGACCTCAATTAGCACATAATTTCAAGTTAAATCACAAAATTGACCCATATCAACACATTGAAATTTAATAGCTAACTAAATTGTTAGTCAAATTGTACACGTAGTCAAAAAGGTCAAAATGCACGATTGTTACACTTGCATTATTATCTTATTCAAAATATCCCCGGGCTCCATAAATTCCTTCAAAAACTCGTCCGTGGTCAAGTCACCAAGATCAGAATGTGAATAAACATCACTCGGCTCCCAAAATTCATGCAAGAATTCGTCCAAATCCATTTTACCTATAAAAGAAAAATACTAGAAACCCCGTGAAAAGCAAGTGTGTAAAACAAGAATTAAACTAAATTAAAAAGAAAAATCTAATTAAACTAAATAAAAATAACACTAAGCTATGCTAAACTAATAAAGCAAGTAACTTTCTCGTAAATGAATACAAGAAAGGATCAAACTACAAAATTTCAGACTAAACTCTTAAAATCAGTCCCTAGCAGCGGCGCCAAAAACTTGATGTGTAAATTCTAGTCTTAAATTTATAAACAAGAAATACCCTAGAACTGACTACTACACACTCTCGGGCAGTGGACCCGTTCGTATGCAATATAGTTTAAAGGTAAGTCCAGGATCAAACACAGGGACTGATTATGAGTGAACGAGTTTAATGTAGTTTTAAAAAGATTTTTGGATTTTAAGGACTCCCGTCACCTTGGATTTTGAAAAGTTAGTTTAAAATTAAAAAGAGTTAGAAATTCCGTAGAAATTATTGAGAAGAGAATTTGTATATCAAGATTAATTAAAAGATCATCTACTTCGACTCCATGACACAACATATTTAGGTTGCACTTAAGTTAAAACCAATTCAATATATTGATTTAATAACGAGGTTAGACAAAAAACTCACTAGTTGGCCACCTAGCTTATTATCTCATTTGAACCCATTAACCAATTGTTCAATCCCTAAGTTCCGGAGACCACCTTCCCTATCAAGACCTACTAAATTGACGAATTTGTTTTGTTATTGTAAACAATCTTGTCTACCGATTTTACCAAACCGTTAACACTTTAAATTCTATTATCTATTACCGTTTATTATCTTGTTACTACAAGTCAACACCTGTTAATTGTACCCAATTAACTAGAACAATGTACCTCCTAAACTTGGATACCTCTAAATCATTCATACATTATCAACAAATCAATAGATAAGATCACAAAAACTCAAAACATTAAGATCTCGACAAAACGTTTAACTATCAACTTGAATTCATAAAAATATGAAACCATAATTACTTGTATCACTTCATCTAGTAGATGATAAAACAATCATAAACAAAACACAAATAGAAAATAAAGAATTCATAAATCTACGAAAAGATGAATATTTATGAATAACTTGAACTCAATATTTGTACTTTTAATAAATAGAGTAAAGAAAGTCGAATAGCCCTGTGATGTTTGAAAGTCGAATAACTAAGAAAGTAACCCAATTAGGATCCTTGTTTGCGGCTGCTTCCAAACCGATTTCCCACAAGCACCTCTCCTCCCGAACTAACCTCCTTAGTTGCCGACCTCTTCTCAATCTTTACGTACCTCCTGTAGCCAAATCCCTCCTACGAACTCCTTTAATTCTATTGATAGATCGATTCTTTCATTCCAATTAATGATAGATAGATTGATATTTATATATGGAGTTTGATGTGAAACTGACTTCACCAAAACATGGGCTGAGCCCATATATGACTTTAATAATAAAAGCCCAAGTTTCAAAAGCCCATTTTTGCTCTTGATGTCATACGACCAAAAGAACATAAAGTGTAGACATTTGAGATTTGTCCCACGAGCCGAGCTTGACAAATTGGTTATCTGAAGTCTTTTACTTGATATTTATGCTGCGAGGATACATCATATTCTTCTTACAAGCTTTAGTTCATTTTCTTCCAACTAAAACGGTCTTGTTTAGCATATTCGCGTCATATTCCATATTATAGACCTATAATAAAATAAATCACATATTAAGTATAAAAGTTTATAAAAGTGACACTAATACAAACATAAAATAAATGATATCGCATAAAATAAATATATATAAAATAAGCGATATCATATCCGTAATCTCTTCCGCATCATCTGATGAATCATCAGATAGTTCCCACTTCCCTTTAATGTTTGCCATCATGCATTTGTTCTTTTCCTTTTCTTTCTCAATAGACAAGAGGGCAATTTGTGCCTTAAGCTTCTTGTATTTAGCTTTATATTTATCATCAGGCACATTATAAATTGGGACAGGGGACAGCTTGATTGTTCATCTGACTAGATCTGCATTCCTTCATAAAATGACCTTTCTTACCACACTTATAGCATGTAAGATTAGCCTTGTCCAGAGAGTTGGAGCTGGAAGCATTGTTGAAACCATTAAATCTATTAGATTTATGCTTGAACCTATTAAAGGTTTTAGCAATCATGGCTACCAGATCATCATCGTCAGTTTCATCACAACCAATACTGATCTCAGTGGTTAAACCAGAGTTCAGCAAATTGCTTAACATCTCCTTCATAGAATGTAAATGGACATTCTCAGCAGATATTAAAGCAGCACAAGGTTATCCAATGAAACTGGGCACCTTGGAACCCTAGGCATGGTTCATGGCATCCTGCTCAGCCACAAGTCTTGCAGCATTGTTATCCTCAGTGAATCTAAAAGCTCCATAGAGGGATGCAAAAGTGTGATTGTGTAAGGTTTTACCTTGTCTTATGACAAGAATCATATTTTTCCATTTCGATGGAAGAATATCACAAGAATTTCTCAAGAAGGATGTCATTGTCTTTTTCAATACCCAAACCTCTTAACTGATTGATGAGGCTAGTAAATTTGGTATAAGTACCAGTCAAACTCTCATTTGGTAGAGCAAAGAAGGATTCATACTTCTTGTTTAAGGCAACTTTCCTGGTGACAATGATGTCATCACCTTCTTCAAACTGAATGACTAATTCATCCCACATTGCCTTGGCACTGGGAAACAACACAAGTGTTGGAATTAAGTCTTCAGGGACAGCAGCAAGGATCATGTTTTTCAGTCTGGTATCCATGTCTACCAGTCTACAATCCTCATCTGACCAGTGGTCTTCTGGCTTTTCTCTAGAGCCTCTTCTTCCAGTTAGATCAAGAAGAGGACTTACCCCAAGAGACATGGGTATATATGGTCCATCCTTAAGGATTTTTAACATATACGTCTCTATCCCACCAAAATGCAGTAGCATTATGGCCTTCCATGTCCAAAATGTTTCACCATTCCCGTCAAATTTGGGAACAAGAGTATTTGAGTAGTGGACATGGACATGATTAGTGGCATTTGGAGGAGGTGGAGGAAGAGGGTCGGTATTAACAATTGGATTAGCATTTTGATTAGGTACAGTATTGTTAACATTAGTGTTTTCATCATGACCAGAACCATTATCACCTTCAGTAGTAGACATCCTAGCAGATCTAGGCAATTATATTAGCCTTCTGCTCTAATACCACTTGTAAGTCCCAACTCAAGAGATGGTACTAACTGAAGACACCTCTATGTCAATGGTGAGATTTCTTTGCAGTATAAACACTGAACTAGAGACGACCACTTATAGTGAATGTATACCAAGTACTTGGTTAGATTACTTAGTAGGTGACAATAAGTAAATGACAATGCAATAAGTAAATACACTAAAGTAAATATGGTGAGACCAAGTTGTAATTTTCAAATGTATTTTATTTATTGATGTTAAATAAAATACAAGGTTGTTGCAGAACCAAGATAATACATAAATATAAATATCCTAACAACCTATGAAATACAATTGATCTATACTTGAAATTCTCTTTCACAATCGAAAAACTTAAAGTTGTGAAGTGTTCTCTTCTACAATTAAGAGAATATTGCACAAGTTCACCAAGAATATTGAAAAAGTCTGAATATGCAAAGTTGTATTCTTGTTGTGCAAAAACCTCTATTTATAAGCAAAGTTGGCATTGCGATTCCAACTTTGTCGTATAGATATGGTTGACAGCATTTAAGGAATCTAGTTGAATTCCTTTGAAATGCTTAGTAAGGTAAGTCAAGATGTTACTTTATTCAACCTGCTTTATGCACTTTTGCACTTTAATCATATACAAATGATATTGTCTACTTAAAGCTGCATAAAGCAAAAAGGTCTTCCTCGTAATCAGTGTAAAGCATTGTAAAGGCTTTAAATTGATGCTCTCCAGTTTCTATCTGAATAGAATGTCAACTGGGCTTCGCTGCCATTGTCATTCTCTATCTTCCATTTGTTGTCTTCGACTTCAATTGGAACGTCTTCAGGTTTGATTAGATCTCAACTGGAGGAAGTCTTCAGTTGCATTAACTGTACATCGCAACTGGACTTCAATATATTTCTGGACAAATCTTCTGGTCTCCAGATGCGACTGCAGACTGGCCAGTTTCAGTCGAAACTGGACCTAATACGGTTAGATAAAGCTTTAGGTTCATGAATTACCTCATTGTCGGAGCTGCTCTCGATGATAGCCACGGTCTTTCTCGTCCTCCTATCTCGATCCTTATCATCCATATCTCGAACTAAGCTAGCTTGCACCATATCTTCCATCATTTGTAGGCGTCATTGGTAGACTTGTACAAAAAGTTACCACCGCCAGCTAGGTCTAAATCCTTTTGGGAACTCTTGGTAAAACCATAAAAGAAAATCTCCATGATCTCTTCCTTGTGTAGTCCATTCCCGTGACAGTTTCTGATCATTTCCCTAAGCCTTTTCCATGCGTCAACTAGTGATTCACCCTCGTCTTGCTTGAAAGCCTTGATGTCTCGAAGCATTTTTCTAGCTAAAGTTGGGGAAAGAATCGCGAGACGAACTGTTCGTGAAGTTGATTCCATGTAGTGATGGTACCTTCATCGAGTTCATCGAACCAAGCACATGCCTCTCCCGTGAGAGATGACGGAAATAAGCTAAGCTTCACATCGTCATCGGTGACGTCTCCCCAGTATTTGAACATTTTGCACAAACTCGTGAACTTTCTTACATGCTTATGTGGGTAAGATTTGGTTCGGCCGTCATATTGGTTGTCTTGAATTAACTTAAGGTGGTGGCCTTTGACTAAAAATGAATCTCCTAAGTTGGGTAGAACTATAGCCAATCCCGGTGTCGGTGATATGGATCTCGTTCTTTCCATCACCAGTCGGTCAAAGTCGTCCATTTCGGATCCTGGTGAACTAGGTCTGGTTGGTGATTTTGGTGGGTTTGATGAGGTTGCTTCTAACTGTTGTATCTTAAACCTATCGGGTGATAACGCCCAACCGTTTTTGTTTTTCGAGTAAGTTTCCAGCTTAATTACTTGAGTAAAACTGCAAAACTCCAAAAAAACCGTCAAACGCACCAATATAAAAATGAAATGAAAAATTAAATTAAACTACTTAAAATGAAAATACTACTAGGTTGACCTAAACCTAATTTGACCTAATTTAACTACTAAACCCTAATTTGACTTAAACCTAAGTACTGAAAAGTAACTACTTTGTGTCGAAACACAAGATAGGATCGAACTACACTACTAAACTAAGAATATGTCGTGTCTTCGGCAACGACGCCAAAACACTTGATGGTTGCGTTTGTTTTAGTATTTAAATTTATAAAAGTTGTACAAGTAAATATCTCAAAACACACACACGCCTTAACGGACACGGGACCCGATCAGATTTAGTATAGTTAAGTGATAAGTACAGGATCATTCGTAGGGACGTGCTGCTTTACCTAATCTAGTAATACGTATAATTCTAGCGGTTGTGGGGTTATCACGATTTCCTAAGAAACTAATTAAAATACTGAAAAGTAAATAGAAGCCGCAACCACTTATTCAGCGAGAGGTTTAGTCTAAAAATAGTTTAAAAAGCGAATAACAATAACTAAATTAAAATACTTGTTTGGCATCTCAGATCTCATGACACGACTGAATATCATTCTACTTACTTGCTAGACGGTTTAAAAGTTAATCACGACTCAGATTCTCGTTAGATTCAATTTGCCTAAGTAACTAGTGTTGTCCCTAGACTCACACTATTCTATACACAAATTCTCGTTAGATTCATTGTTTAAGCATTAATGACTTAAAGTTTGTGTTGCTAGTTCATCTTTAAGTTACCCGGCTCTTAAGCCATGACCAGATAATAAATCTCTCTGGTGACCACAGTGCTCGTTTCCAAGTCATTGGATTGCGTATGACATTGTTAAGCATCATGTTATATTCATCCTAATTACTATGGTTCTAGATCTCTCGGTTACAAGTGAACCACCTTTTACATCTAGTTATAGACCGACTAGTGTTTTCCATCCTTATGTATTAATCGTAGTGTATGATTATAGACCGATCATCAGAATTAAATCAATACATGCAGATATAGAACCGATAAGAATATGAAGAACTAGTAAAACATGAATCTACGATAAACAGTAAAACACACTCCAATAGATCTAACAAATAAAGTAAAATAGATAAACGTCTACATGATCACATCGATCCAAACAAGTATTCAACCTACTAGCCTACCATTATTAAAGAAATAACAAAGTCTGAAAAGATGAAAGACGTTGTTTATCAACTGAAAGTAAAATAAAAGAGTTGATCTAGGTTGAAGATGAAGATCGGAAGGTGTTAGATGCTCCAAAACCTCCTTGGAATCTGCAAAGTCGACCTAGGGTTTGATGTGGGCGGGTATGGCTGCTGAATCGGCTCTCCCGTAGGGTTTTGAGGGCTGCTTCGGCTAAAATAGGGTGATAAGCCATTTTCTGGACTGGGCCGCCCAGCGGCGCTCGTTGGGCTCCAGCGGCGCTGGGTAGGGCCCAGCGGCGCTTGCAAGGTGTCAGCGGCGTTGGCAGCTCCTGCTGCTTCTCGTATCGCTTCGTTCGGCTCCCGAATCACCTTTTTGCGTCTTGTAACTTCATAGACCTTCATCTTGAGTTACTTGATGCCATTTACCCTCACTCGCATCTTCTGCGAACCTGCATAAACATAGAATCCAATAAGTATTAACTCATTTAAGACATAGAAATGAGGCCTTTCAATAGGGTTTTTTATCACAAAATGAATGCTCATCAACGTCCCCTATCTTTTTTCTTCACTGCTATTCATTTTTTGCCCTTTTTTATGTATGATTTTGTATTTTTTTTTTCTTCACAAACAACAATAGCAACAACTCAAAAACATATGTACATACTTATTAAATTTAAAAACATAGTGTATAAATCATGAAACCTTTCTTCAACAATCCGATATTTTTTGGATCTGGTCCAACACCTCAAAATTTTCCATCAGACTCTAGTTCTTCCGATGATGCGGAAAAGGTTAGCTAACATTCTCACAATTGCGCAACATGCGCTTGATCAAAAGGTCCGCGATACTGCATTCTCTTCAAGAAAGATTACAAACACAGACACTCGTGTAGAGACACATGACCGCCTTGTTCGAGATTATTTCGGTGAAGACCCAAAATTTGATGCGGAGTTTTTTGAAACACGATTTCGGATGAGCTAAGAGTTGTTTTAGAAGATAGTACGAGATATGGAAAGTAACTTTGAACATTTTAGAAGGAAGTTTGATGGTCATGGGAGGATTGGGTTCTCGAGTTTACAAAAATGCACATCTGCCATTTACTAGTTAGGATACGAAACTAATCCCGACAGCTTAGATGAGTAAAATATGTCAGAATGGATGTCATATGACATCCTTAATTTTTTTGTGATGGAATCATTAAGTTGTACCGGTGGGAATATTTGTGTAGGCCAACGCGTAATGACGTGCAAATTTTATTTGATCATCATGGGTCTTATCATGGTTTTCCCAGCATGTTAGGAATATATATATATAATACATAGTTATAAATTTCGTGTATATATATGTATATGTATTACATAGTTATTAACTATTCGTTAAAATTAATTAAGAGTATATTTTTGGTATATATTCATTAAACATGTATATTAGGGAGTCTTCATTGTACACACTGGTCTTGGTTGAATTGTCCAACGGCTTGGCATGGCCATTACACGAGAGGTGATCAAAAGGAGCCGTCAATAATGTTTGAAGCAGTGGCGTCACAGGAAACATGGACTTGGCACGCATACTTTGGTGTTATCATTTCAAACAACGACATAAATGTGTTGAATTAATCTCCCTTATTCAATTGTTATGAAGACGACACTGCACTAGTCGTTCCATTCAATATAAATGGGACTGAATATAAGTACCCTTACTTCCTCGTTGATGGGATCTACCCAAGATATGTGATGTTTGTGAAAACTATTCCTCATCCAACCAGTGAATAAAGGATTGCTAAGGCACAGGGGGTTGCACGGAAGGATGTGGAGCGAGCTTTTGGTATTATCAAAAAACGCTGAAAAATACTTAAAGAACCGGCACGACAAATGGAGGAAGTAAGTTTTAAAGAAGATTCAACAGAAACAGTGAAAATTAAAGCAATGAAAACTCAAGATCAAAAGTTTGATCTTGACAGAACTCAAATAAAAAGAATTGCGATTAAGTAAACGACACCAAAATTTCTTAACCGGGAAAAACCCTTGACCCTATTATGGAATCTCAGGTAAAAACCCCCGGGAGGAAGCAATCGCTCCTACCTGTAGTATTTTATTAATGATCAAGAATTACAATACAACGAATTACAAGCATTTTGATTGACTAACTAAATACTGAAAATGAATGTAAATGATGTTTAGAAGTGTTGTTGAGTAAGTCATGATAATGATGAATGTGATCCCCTTTTCATTGATGCAGTTCTTGTAATTATAGAGCTAGACGTTGAACCACTTGTGCAAAATATCCGGGATCTTCCTGGACTTGCTTCATACGTTGAAGACTTGGTAGAGATGACCGTTGAGACTTTTTCTTTACATGGCAGAACTCTTGTCCATTCCGATCTCTATGGTTGACCTTATATACCAACCATTATGACTTATTTCCTCATGTGTAAATTGTTCTTGACTTATTTACATAACATGACCGTCAAGGACAACGACCGGTTAATGTGTGAAGTTGTGATGAGCATCCATTTTGTGATAAAAACCCCTAAAGAAAAGGCTTCATTTCTATGCTTAAATGAATTAATATTCCGGAACTATCGATACTTAATGAATGATATGTTTGTGCAGGTTCCCGGAAGATGCGAGAGAGGGTAAATGACATGAACTGACTCAAGAAGGAAGCCTATGAAGTTACAAGACACAAGGAAGTGGTTCGGGAGCCAAACGAAGACTCAAGTGCAAGACAGCAGCCACCAGCGCCGCTGGACACATACCCAGCGCCGTTGGTGCTCACCAGCGAACGCTCTCCAGACCACAACCGCCACTCGAAGCTTCACCAGCAGCCGCTCGAAGTATCACCAGCGCTGCTAGCCCATTAGCCAGCGCCGCTGGCAGGCCCACCGGCGCCGCTAGTCGGCCCAGATCAGTAACCGACTTAAACACCTATTTAAGTCGAACTAACCCTCAAAACCCTAAGAGAGAGCCGATTCAGCAGCCCTAGCCGCCCAGGAATAACCCTAGATCGAAATTGCAGATTCCAAGGAGGTTTTGGAGCATCTAAACACCTTCCGATCTTCACTCTTGGTCTAGATCTTTCATCTTTATTTACTCTTTGTCTTTGAACTATGTCTTTTATATTCTCAGACTTTGTTATTCCTTTAATAATGCTTGGCTAGTAGGCTGAATACTTGTTTGGATCAATGTGATCATGTAGACGCTTATTGTTTTACTGTGTTTGTTTAGATTCTGTTGGAGTGTGCTTTATTGTTAATCGTAGATCCATGTTTATTAGTAATTCATGTTGCTATTGGTTTTATATCTGAACATATTAGTTTAATTCTGATGATTGTCTATGATCATGTACTAGGACTAATATGCTAGGACAGAAAACAACTAGTCGGTCTATAACTAGAAGTAAAAAGTGATTCACTTGTAACCAAGGGATCCAGAACCATAGTAACTAGGGTGAATTGAACATGAAGCTTAACAATACCAGACGCGATCCTTTGACTTGGAAACGAGCACTGTGGTCACCGGAGGGAATTATATCTGGTCATGGCTTAAGAGCCGAGTAATTAAAAGATGAATTAGTAACACAATCTTTAGGTCATAATACTTAAAACAATGAATCAAGCGAGAATTTGTTTTAAAGGGTAGTGTGAGTCTAGCGACAACACTACTACTTAGGTAAAGTGAATCTAACGAGAATCTGAACCGTGATTAAGTTTCCAACGGGCTAACAAACCAGTAGGATAGTATTTGGCCGTACCATGAGATTAGGGATGCCAAACAAGTATTTTAATTTAATTATTGATATTCGTCCTTTCACAACTATTTTCAGAGTAGCCTTTTGCTGCAAAGCATTTGGTTATATTTTCTTATTTAATTGCTAAAAATTAGTTTATTAGGAGTTAGTGACAAACCCCCAAACAAACTAAAATTACACGTACTACTAGATTAGGTAACGCAACGCGTCCCTACGAACAATCCTGTAATTTACCACTAGGCTATACTCAACTGACCGGGTTCGCTGCTCGTTAAAGTGTGTGTTAGTTTAGATAGTTACTTGTACAACATAAATTTTAAAGACTAGGAAATAAATAAAAAACATACACCCATCAAGTTGAAAATGACCATTTGGCTCATTTAGTCCCAGAACCTTTGTGGAATGAAAGGTTTTCAACACAATAATGTATAGATGCGAAATTACATGATAATATGCAAAGTTTTAATCAAATGATACATTAAGGGTGAGGGCCAACACCAACATCGTTGCCGCCACCACCACCATCTGTCACTGCTGTTGCCAACTAATGTTTTCAAACCAGTCGGTCCACCCGGTCAGGCCGCGCTGGGACTGGTAATTTCAAGATTTTCAGCTTGATAAACCTCGGTTGGATAGCGGATTGTGAACCGGTGTGAACTGGATGAATCGATCGACTGGCCCAGAACCAGATCGGTAATGAAACCATTTTGGACCGGTAAAAAAAAGTCAAACCATTTTTTTCAAGGAATCCGATTTAATATCTCATATTATCACAGGAGTCTGGTAATTTATTGGAAACATGGATGGAAAGCCCTATCACTATCGGGGTGGATTTGGCGGGAATCTTAACTGTCGCCATGTTTTTGAAAGGTGGTTCTTATCCTCTAGTGCAAGGATGAAGGTTATTGGAGATATGGTGGTGGTTGTGATTAAATTTATGGGGAAAGCCAGAGATGGAGGGTGAGATTTATTTAGAAAATGAATATTTTTATTACATGATAGATAGATGATTGGTAGATGATTAGTAAATGATTTAAGAAGTAATAATATAGTCTAGATGATTAGTAAATGGTTTTATTTTTTAAAAGTGTGGATCATTTGCTCGCAACAGAGGATATAGCTTTCATTGTCTTAACCGGGTCCACGCTAGAGAACCCCCTCACCCTCAATACCTTGTAGGAGGAGAAACCTTCAACTAAACCGCCCGAAAGCTTAGTGTATATACATTTTTTACCTAAACTTCATAAAGTACTAGATATATTTAATATTAGTATTAATGTATTGGAAAAGTGAATATAAGGTTGTTTGGCACCTAGGTGTGGGACTCTCACATACTAACTTTTAAATATTTTATGTTTAATGAATAAATGCTTGGCCTCGACGAATTTTATGGATTAGAAATATTAATATATGAGTGTTCCATATTTAGGCTTTGATATCTAACAGTCTTATATAACCACCCCCTTTATATATATATATATATATATATAGAGAGAGAGAGAGAGGAAAGTTAATTTGATTACACATGGGAAAAAAGTACAAAAGTACACTCCACGGCCGTTGGATCAAAGCTTTGGATGGATCAGATCAAGCCTTCTTCCTCCTTCCTTCTTCTCCAGCTAGTAGCCTGCTTCTTCTCCGGAGAGACTACCGCCGCCAACTACCACCTCCTTCTCCAGTGAGACAACCACCACCAGCCACCATCATCTCCGATCACCCCAACCACGGCGCCGGCTACAAGGGCTTCGTCCGTACCATAGCAAACCATCACCATCTCTTGGATCGCCGCCCATCAAATCCATACGATTCCCATATGCGTCCATTGACAACCAATTTAGATTGGATGAGGGCCACTAACCCGTATTGTATCCACCCGAAAACGAACCTGATTCTCGCCGTAAATTCGGCGGAGATGTCGCCGGAGGCGGTGGCGGTGGTTGTTCGCCGGAGAAAAAGGAAGAAGGAAGAGGTGTGGTGGTCACTGGAGAAGAAGGTAGCCAGAGATGATGGAATTAAAGAAGGTTGTACTTTTTGTACTTTTTTTCCCCTTGTACTCAAAATATATAAGGATGGTAATATATATATATATATATATGATTATAGGGGATGGTAATATAAGGATGTTAGGTATCCAAGCTTAGGTGTGAAATACTCACATATTAACTTTTTAATCCATAAAATTTATGGGGTTGAAGCATATATTCATTAAATCAAAAAGTACTAAAAATTTAGTATTTAAGGGGTTTCAAACTTAAGTTTAGGTGGTGGACAACCTTATATTCACTTTTCCCATATATATATATATATATATATATGGGGGAAGTAAATTTGGGGTTGTCCTCCACTAAGCTTAGATGGGGAACCCCTCACAGTTTGTTTTTTTAATCCATTAATATCATGGGAGGCCCATCATTTATTTAAAATACAAATACTATTAAAATATTTGTGTGTGAGGAGTTCCCCATCTAAGCTTAGATGGGGAACAACCCATATTCACTTTTCATATATATATATATATATATATATTATGCGTGAAAAGTTATTTTGAGAACCTTTTTTTTGCGAGAACCTTTGAGAACTTTTCAAATTAAGCCCAACCGATGTTTATTCTTTACATGAAAATTGTTTTTTTATTGTTTTATGAATACTTTATGTGTAATTTTGAAGTTTATAATTGTGTGGAGGCATGGATTATCATCCGTTATACAATTATATGGAGATTTGGATTCTTGATTACATGTGTACGAATATTGCTATGATCATATGTATGCAAGTTGATCACATATAATCATAGCAATATTCGTTCACATGTGATCAAGAATCCAAATCTCCACATAATTGTATAACGGATGATAATTCATGCTCCACACAATTATAAACTTTAAAAATTACACATAAGTTATTCAGAAAACAATCAAAAAACAATTTCCATGTAAAAAACAATCATCAATTCGGCTTGATTTGAAAAGTTCTCAAAGGTTCTCGCAAAAAAAAGGGTTCTCAAAATAACTTTACCCTATATTATGCAGTCCAAAACTCGTCCGGTTTTCAAAACATTGTCGCCCACATCATCACCACCTGTCATGCCGTCATCGCCACCACTACTATCTGTCGCCGCCAACATTATATTGGTGTTATATTGGTGTTGTCACCAACATTGTCGTCATATTGCGCGGATATACGGCAATTAATAAAATATGTGACGAAGAAATAAAGAAGAAATGCTATTGTTAATAATGTGTTGACAACTTGATAAATAAAGATTGACAATGTGGCTCGGGCGCAAGTGTCACCATCTTTGAAATTTTTGTAAAGTGCTAAAAATAAAAATATACTGTTTGATTTCCGGCCAAAGGTCGGTTCGGTGTCACAAGCTCTTCATTTTCTCTCTCTGTTTCTGCATGTTGATAAATATTGCTATATGCTATTAGTCTTTCAAAATTCTACTTGGTTTCATTTATATATTTCTAACAAAAATGAAGATGAAAAGAAATAGTGATAGTAAATTAGAGTGGTTTATGTCGCTAAAAAAAGTTCAAATCCTAACAATTGTGGGATTTGTGTATATGATTATATTTAGTTTTGTAATTCCTTTTTTGTTCAAATCAGTTAGTCAAAAAAATGATGATAATGATCACCTTTCAAGAAATAATTTCTTAACATATCCTCTTGGCATCATACCAAAAAAACCAAGGAAAGTTATACAGTTTAAGGCCTTGTCTAATTTGAATTATGATGTTAACTTACGAAAAGATGGATTTGTGGGTATACAAAAGAATGCAATGGAAGCATTTTTAGTAGGGAAGAAGTATTGGGAAGAACTTGAAATGGGTAAATTTCGATTACAATCGAAAAACAATACGAAAGAGACTTGTCCGAATTCGGTTATGTTATCGGGGTCTTTGTTTGTTATACAGGGGAGTGTTTTTGTGTTACCATGTGGAATGACATTAGGATCACATGTAACTATAGTTGGAACACCTGGAAAGGGTCATTTTGAGAATAATCCAAAGATTTCGTTGTTGAAACCGGGTCAGAATTTGATGATTTCACAGTTTGTGATGGATTTACAGGGTTTGAAAACGGTCGATGGGGAGGACCCACCAAGGATTTTGCATTTTAATCCTAGGTTGAAAGGGGATTGGAGTGGGAAACCAGTTATCGAAATGAATACATATTATAGGATGCAATGGGGACTTGCTCATAGATGTGAAGGATGGAAGTCTAGAGTTGATGAAGAAACTGGTAAGTCAGTCAATGTCCAAATCATAGTCATTTGAATTTTAGTTTTTCTAATTTTTTCTAGCTTTTGAATGAATTTAGTAACATAATTATTTTGAAATTGCACTTAGTTTGTTGCGAATGAATTCAATTTAGATCTTTGTCTTGTCATTAGTAATCTTTTACCGTTAGGATTAGTATCTTGTGGCGGCAGGGCTTGAGCCTTGTGGTATCGGGATTATTAACTAACCAAGAGGTTGTGGTATTAAGTCCGAAGTATGGATAGAATGTGTAAATTAGTTGCATTTCAGAAAGGAAAGAATAAATAACAGAGACTAATGTTGTGCTGTTTTATAGTTGATGGTTTGGGGAAATGTGAGAAATGGATGCGTGATGATGATAATACCTCCGAGGAATTGAAATCGAGCTGGTGGCTAAACAAGATGATTGGGAGAACAAAGGTGAGATATGATGGGCCGTTTCCATTTGTAGAAGGGAATCTATTTGTGCTTACTCTAAGTGCGGGCTTAGAGGGTTATCATGTCACTGTTGATGGTAGACACATAACTTCATTCCCATATCGAACTGTGAGTTTTTACATCCTTGACAACTATTAGATCTAAAAGCATTTTTATTCTGTGTGAAGATGTAAACTTTAGGATATTCGGAGCCATTTACTTATGAAAGCATTGTTTGGGTTACTTTAAATCTCAATCGGGTCTAGTTAATCCACCAACTTGTTGAAAGTTGTGCGAAGTATATCTTCAAGGCATTCAACCTTGAGACAGTTTTTTTCAAAGATTTGAAATGTACAAGACTGTTTTTGTAAAATTGAGCAGCTTTTCCTAATGTCATTTTGACCAGTTACCCCCTCCTCTCATCTTGCGATCTCTATTAAGATGTAGACGAACTAAGATTCTCATCGAATGTTTTTTGTTGATATGTTTATAGGGATTTGCCTTAGAAGATGCCACAGGTCTGTCTTTGAAAGGAGATGTTGATGTCAATGCTATATTTGCTGGTTCATTACCCACAACACACCCTAGTTTTGATCCCCAAAAGACACTAGAAATGTTGACCAAATGGAAGACACCACCCCTTCCAGATGCACCTATCGATCTGTTTATTGGTGTCCTTTCAGCTGGAAACCATTTTGCTGAGCGAATGGCTATCCGAAAGTCCTGGATGCAGTATGATCTTGTCCAGTCATCACGTGTTGTTGCTCGTTTCTTTGTAGCACTGGTTAGTCAAAATTGAATTCCAAAGTGGCAATTTGACCATCACTTGTGAATGGGAGGGTTGTGTTCTATCTTTACATGTCAGATTAGAGAATAGAGATATGCACATTACATGGTTATGGGTCAAAGTGGTCGAACGGATCAATCAATTTGGACGTCTTCTAAAGCTTTTTCAGTCAATACAACCTTGTAGACAGTTTTATTCGTAGATTTATATTATTTTTGTAGTAACATTGTTTTTTCCTTTCCTAACTAACACATTCTTTTTCTATAAAAAGTTGGAAAATGTATATAGTGTGTCTTTGGCTGTGTTGCATCTCAAACTGGTCAAAAGGATTAAATAAAAACCTTAAGTGAACATGTCACATGGTGGAACGGGTTGATGTCTACCGATGTCTACTTCATATCATACAACCTTCCTAAATTATTGTGTTCATAGATTTAGTTTATTATTGTGTGAACTTTTACTCTTTAATTAATAAAAATGACAAAAGACTGTTTATGGGTCAATCCAACCCACTGGAACTGTTTCTACCGGAACCAGGGATGACCCCTTTTAGCCCAATCACGCCTGGACCGTTACCGAAAACAATATTGCCACCTTTGTCTTCAGACTCATGCATTGGATTTCAGCTCAAGTCACTAAATTGATATCTTAACAGCATGCAAGAAAGGAAGCAATGCCGAATTAAGAAAAGAAGCGGATTTCTTTGGTGATATTGTCATTGTACCATACATGGATAATTACGACCTTGTTGTTCTGAAAACTGTTGCAGTATGTGAATTCGGGGTAAGTGTTGACATGCAATACAAGGTTCTAGGGACAATGTAGAGATTGTGTTTTTGAAAAGCCGGGTTCTCATTTTCAGTTGTGTACAATATGGTACAGGTTCGTACAGTGTCTGCTAAGTATATTATGAAGTGTGACGATGATACATTCGTTAGAGTTGATGCGGTTCTTAGTGAAGCAAATAAAATTAATGATGGAAAGAGTCTGTATTTGGGAAATATCAACTACTACCATAAACCCTTGCGATTTGGCAAATCGGCTGTGTCATATGAGGTAATCATATTCGACTGATTGTTATGACTGTTTGTAAAATAACTGAAATACCTTCTATGGGAAAAAAGAACTTTTTCTTGAAAATATGCAGGAGTGGCCAGAGGAAGATTATCCAAGTTATGCAAATGGTCCGGGGTACATCCTGTCATCGGATATTGCCAAGTTCATTGCTTCTGGGTTTGAGAAGCATTACATTGAAGGTCTGAATCCATTCATTCAATTCATTTTGTTCCACCTATCCATGAAGAGAAGTTTGGAACATAATAATATACATGCTAATAACAAACTTGACTCACAACAGTTGTTCAAGATGGAAGATGTGAGTATGGGAATGTGGGTAGTAGAGTTCAACAAAACAAAACCTGTTGAGTACGTGCACAGTTTGAAGTTTTGTCAATTTGGCTGCATCCAAGACTACTATACGTCACACTATCAATCACCAAGACAAATGTTGTGCATGTGGAACAAATTACAACTTCATGGACGTATCGAATGCTGTATTATGAGGTGAGACAACATCAACTATTCAATTGATAGCTTCTGACAATTTTGAGTATAAATGGCTGATCAATAGGAGCTCGTTTGAGGGTTTTTCTTCTCTTCTGTTGCTCTTTATCCACCCATGTTACAACCACCAAGAGTCAAAGAAGAATTGTCATACAGAGTTTATGTAAATCTCTTGTGCAAAAAAAAGCTTTTTACCCAACAAAGATGCACCTATTACATCAGACTCAACAAGATATAGCTAGCTTATAATGGCACGACATTCTGAGCAACCACTTTTAGTTTAGAAATTAGTCAGCTTGAATCGTCTTGAGTGCATCAAATTAAAAGATCTAGCACACGGTAAAACAAACCAGATGGGTCAAAAGTCATCTAATGCCTAAAGAGACATCATCTAATCCACTAAATATATTAGGTAAAATGTCATTTTGAACCAAGATAAGTTAATCACTGAAGTATTATCATCAAATCTCTCTTGGCGGTAAGTTTCTACAAAAGCTAAGGCTAAAAAAGGATAAATAAATTGACGTATCTTCTCAGCATACGTTGGGGATATGTTGCATAAAATTTCACCAACGAAGCATAGCCTTCTAAGTTTAACTATTATATTTATATATCATACAACCCGCTTCACTAGACCCCTGGCTCGGAAGCTTTTACACATTATCAGTATCATCATCCTTCAATACGGGTCCGTCTTCAAAGCCTGAACCTGGTGCAAGCTCATTCAGATCAAGAAACCCTCTTTTTTGCGCACGGCCTTCAATATCATCTTGGACCCGATTGTCTAAATTTTCAGGTTTACTGGGTTCTTCATTTTCCTTCTTTGATTGTTCTTTAATAACGGTTGACCGATCAACCTCCGTCTTATTATCATCTTCATTAATATCATCATGGTCATCATTATCATTGTTACTATCAGTAGCATCATTATCATCATCATTGGAAGTGGTATCCTCACTTCCTGTTGAAAAACTGGGGGAATCACTTGCTTCCAAGTATTTATACGAAACATTTGGCTTAGCACGCTTATGTATCTCGGGTTCAGACTCTGATAACTCAATTTGTTGGTAATCAATACGGCTGCGATTAGCCCGTTTACTGCGTCTTAAACCTGTCTGCAAGTCACCAACTGATCTCAGCTTCTTTCCCCTTGTTCGGGCTGACCTCTTAAAACTTGGTGGGGCATCACTATCTTCACTTGAACTCATGAATTCTTCATCTTCAGCATTTTCCTCTTCCAAATGATACTCTTCTTCCTCTTCAGAGGCACTAGACATTTTCTTCCCTTTTCGTCGCTTTATATAATCATCATCGTATACAGCTTCACCAACAATATCATCATCAGTATCCATGTCTGATGCCTCAACGAACTCGCGTGTTGAATACCTTTGAGGCCTCTGTCTCTTCCTGTTGCTATACATAAAACATATTATTCAGTCGAAAACTGTAAGCCTACATGTGGCAATTTTGACCCTTCTGGATGGATCAATTTGGGTAAACACATGATACGATTATTAAAAAAAAAAGGTTAACTAATAAGGAAACATGCCAAATGAGTCAAAAGGGAAATCGCCTGGAGAAATTATTTGTAATGCATAAGACATTCCTAATTTCCTAGTTATTAATTCATAAATAAGATTATTAATTTAATCAAATTTAGCTTCATAAGCATAGCCTGTCGGCTAATTATTAATCAGAAACTAAAATTTTGGGACCAAATGTGTTCCTGGTCAACCAAAACGACCAGCCTGTTGGAAATAAAATATAAGTATACAAGTTCCTAGAGTTAGAAGATCATACTTGCAGCAGGAATTGTAATCTGTCACAACAGGTAATAACTTCTGTTCTTTAGTAAAACTTTTGTATAGCTAATGATACTATCAATAAACCAGTATGGCTTTATTAAAATAAAAAAATTAAAGCAATACAACTTGGTCAAGTTTCATCTCATTTAACCTTTTTAGCCTTTAGATTTTTGGTCAATATACAAGATTTGACCAATTGTAAGTAAAATATGACACATATTAACCATTGTTCAGATAATGACTAGGGGTTGCCTCAGAAACCCAAGAAAACTTGTAAAAGAAATAGAAAGTACCTTCGATCCAACTGTTCAGATGCATGGTCCTCACCAATTTCATCAAAATTGAGTGAATCTGGTGATGACGGGCTTAGTGAGGTCTGATGAAAACTCTGTGATGGGCCAGCCAATGTACCATTTGTAGAAACGTCGTGATGTCTTAATCCCTCTCTTCTCAACCCAGATTCTGAGGTTGATTGTGTCCTGCAAACAGAGAATCGAGAATGTGCCAAAACAAATTTACTTGATAATTCATACAAACACGCAGTGTTGAGAAATTGGAATGGAAATGATAAAGGTAAAAAATTACCTGATAGCCTCATTGATTGATCGGTCATAGTCATCTGCAAAATCATATAAGGCCTCGACATAATTAGAGAATGGAAAAGTTGTACAAACTGACAATAGAGGAGTGTTTTAAAGACTAAAAGGATAGTCAAAGATAGAGGTAACAACTTCAAACCATTCAAGTTTCAATGGATCTTATTAACCACAGTTGTTACTCTTACGGGTCGAGTCACACAAAAAAAGTGGTGAGTCTGTTAGTGACTCTTAGTTCCTCACGACTCTTATCTTGGCTTGCGAGTCGGGGTGTGACTCCGTCAGAGTCGAGGAGTGTTTCAAACTCGTTCGAGTTTGGAGAAGAAGAATGATCCACTGATTGTTGAAGTTTCATCATCTATGCATATATTGTCCCAATCACATAATCAACCTTACCGAAAGTGTAGGACACAGGCTTTCTTCCACGCATGGATCGTCCTGGACCAAGTGCATCAATCGCCATGCTATCAAGAAGAAGAGCTTGTCGATGCTGTTTCTTAAGGAGCTTCTCTTTCCTCTGCACCAACCAAAAAAAAAAAAATTCAGGTGCCATGTCAAGTTTTGGAGCATTTACATACAAATACGTTAACATGACTTATGTTTATCATCTGATAGGCCAAATGGGTTAAACTAGAAATTTTAACCATTATGACTAGTAAGCCCAACAGGTTGAAACTATCTAAGGTGAAATCAAATGCATTAAATTTTTTAAATCGCCTTATTACAATAAAAAAAAAAAAAACAAATCTAGATTATATAAAATTATTATAGTTGTGGAGTTTGGTAACCATAAATAACACCATAGTTAAACTAGATTACTAAAAAATGTCTGGGTTAGACAAACCCGATTTAACACACGATAAATTAATCTGCTTTTACCCATTTTCTAACCCACACAATATCGCACTCGTAGCTGCATTTTTAATCAAATAACATTACATATTTATGAGTGGAAGAATAAATGCTATCAGTTCAAAAAATGGGGCTAGAAGAGAGACTCTTCATTACCTTATGAACTTTTTCAATCTCTGGTAGCATGTCATTTATAATTTTCTTCCCAAATGAAGCCTCGGTTCGATTTTTGCTAGAACATAGCTTTTCCTGACAAAAGAAAGCTAAAAACCTTACAATCAAGAATGCAAGATATAAAGATGTGATTCTAGAGAAGTATCTACGATCACAACTACAGATTAGAACCGGTAATTTGACTTGTTCACTTACAAAATCAGTGGGTTTGGTTATCACCAATATCAAACATGTTAAAGAAAAAATGCAACAACAAAGAGAACATGCCAAACAGGCTGAAGTCGCCAAAATGTTCTTTTATTGATATAACCTCCTAATTTGCTGTATTCAAATGCTTAGGAATTTAGGATTACTAAGAACCATTGTCAGGATAAGGATTTTGGAATATACTGAATGCAGTAATATTATTTTATGAAGCTTGAGAAAAGGGACAAAAAGGGTTGTTAAGTCAACTGTCCCTTCCTGTAATCACCCTTATTACACTAATACAACTACAAGTCCCCGACTCACCCATCTAGCGATTTCTGATTGAGATATATCACCAACATTTGATATACCAAAACACGGAGAAGAAAGTTATTCTGACTTGTAAGATATAACCTAACAATGCTTAGCAACATAATCTTTTCTCAACAGACTAGAAAAATATAACCTAAGTTGGAGAACTTACTGAAACATCTATAAATTCATCCAAGCTAGTAGCAACTGTTTCCCACTGGTAAGATGGAACGGACTGTACATTTTTCCCCTTCCCTTTCTTTACCTCCACTGATCTGATTTCACGGTATAATCTCTGCCCAATGATTTGATCATCCTCATACCTTCTCAAATAAGAAAGAAAACAATTAGTTTAACAGAAATAGAATGCAAAAATGAAGACCATCACATATAATTACAAAGACAATTAGAGGTGGCAAAATGGGTGGATCAGGTAATAGGTTGAAATAGATTAGGTATTAACAGCGGGTTGTTGGGTCCACCCCTCCATTTCATTTGAACAATACAAATTGTTAGTGTATTATATGTGTCTATAGAAACTATATTATTAAACAAATATAGTCATATCTAACTTGATCAAATAAAACATTCAGAAGTTAGCCAATGGGGTTGGTGGCCCATTGGTAATCCACCTGCGTTCGAGTCTTGCTCTCAGATTTGTGGGAGTGGATTATTGGGGGGGGGGGGGGGGGGGGGGATGTTCTAGCTTGCATCCTAGCAATTCGTATAGTTTAGGATTAGGAGTAAGATAGAATGCCACTAAAAAAAACATTTAGAAGTTAAAGCCATTATCACATTTTATGTGATCTAAAACCCATTTAACCTGCTCGGCAGGTTAAAGTTGAGAATAAGGCTCTACTAATATTAAACCAAATCAGAGACCTTAGGATGATTAAGATCAACATGAAACAAGTCAAGAACAAAAATTGTAGTAGTACCAATAAAAAACTCCATGAGAATCGCCACCTGTACGCTCTTTACGAAATGATGAAAGAGGTATACCATGTTTAATAGAGTCATCTATATGGCTTTTGATATCTTCTTGCTGCAAAAGATGAACCATAGTCATAATTAACAGACCATATAAAAAAAGAACAAGATTTGGTTACAATTAGGAAAAAAAGGTACCTCAACACGAATATCACATAACGCTTTCAATATAATCACACGAATGCAAGGATTAAGTGAGTTATAACTTTCGATCTCTGCCCTGAAAGAATAAAAGATGGTAACTAATGATGAAAATAAATACCATATATAACTGATCATAAAATCATAAATGCAGCATAACTTCATAACTTACCCATGTGATGCAACGATAGGCAATTCCCCCTCTGCAACCTGCATTAGGTTTTCAAGAGTAAACTCATTTATTGACATACAACAAAATAAGGTTACAACCTTAATGCAAATATACTGCAAACGAAGCTAATAATAAAGTGTACCCAGTGCCACCAATCTTTTAGCTTTCTGCATAGAGCAGTAACCCATGTGTTTCTTCCTAATGCCATCCGTGTAACTGGAGGTATTGCCTAAATAAAAAGTATCAAAACAGGGAATGCACTAATGTTCAATTTCATCAAGACTTTGAAAGCTACAGAATATAACAGACAAGATAACTAAAAGGAGATAACAATTAAGAATATATATACTTATAATTGGAAATTCAATAACAAAATAGATAAATGACCATGAAATAACAAATGAGCGCACAATAGAACTAATGTGATTGTCTGTTAAGTGTGTTTTCATATTGCAGAGACATCAAGAATCAAGATTTCACTTTGACATTCAATTTTACTAGTTGACAAGAACTAGTTTAATTTTCCCAAAAAAAGGCTAGTTTCTACTAAGATGGATAAGATTATGGTGATTTAAACATGGCTAATACTGGCGTTTCTACGCAAACATAAACTAAGAATGATATATATCATATGCAAAGTCAATTGGGTAGAAAACCTTAATTGAATCCAGAAATAGGATGGCTATTAGATATGAAACCCAAATCATCAGTTGTTCAATGTACAATTTCCTACTTTTAAAAAAAGCTATCACTTTAGACTACACCATACAAGCATTATTTAACAACTCTAACCATATCACCAACAACAATGTAGACCAGAATCCAACTATCAGATGTCAATAGGGCACAAACTTGAATCTTTCTTCACATTTTAAACTGCACCTAAGGTTTGATGGTCTTTAAATGTACTAATTATTAGCATATAACAGTAGAGTAGTTTTGCTTCATACATTACTTGACAGATATATGTTAGATAACAGAGTGCAATCTTTGTTTTTCGATAATTCGATATACAGCTTTATTTGGGTAAGGCTACATTCATAACAGAAGAAAATCTGCATAGCAAAATGAGATTTTATTGAATGGATATCAATCCCCAAGATAGTTAAAGATAGATACATTCATATCGAAAATGTTATGAGATACTAAAACATTAATCAGTCATGACATGGAGTAAGATAACTGCACAAGATTAGGGGAGTCATCATTATTCAAGTACCAAAATGGCGGAGTAACTTAAATAGAAGTATCAACTGAAAAAGAATGTAACTTTATTTATGAGAATCTGTAAAATGTTATACGCGAATTGGCTCAAGATACTTTTTCCATTCCAGACATAGGCTTTTGTTTCTCATTTAGCTTCTTAAAATTGCACGCACAAACTCGCCCAGATCTAGGTCGTGCAATTCGGATAATGAATGCCCCGACTTGAATATGTTTGCACATTATTTGGGCTTCCAAATTTCGATACTATCACCAATTGACCTCCGATTACCTAACTAATGATCAGCTTGACATACATTTCTGAAGTACTCGTTACATAGATCTACACATTTCATTTATTGTTGTTACAAGTACTTGTTTATTAATTGTTGTTCTGAAGCTACAAAGTTTTAAGTATATGTTAGTCCCTTTCAACACTGTAGCTGAATTTACTTTTTGGAAATTGATTAAACAAGATAATTAAATTTGATAACTTGACCAAGTCAAAAGTACTTCAAAGCCCAATTTTTCTTATATGTTTCTGTTATCGTTACTACATGTCCTTTCTCACGCACAAACTCACCAGGTAGGGCTTGCTTGCAAAAAAGAAAACACTTGACGTACCAGACTCAAATATATGTTAATCCATCATCTAAACTTCCACGTGCACTATCACCATTAATTTGATATAAAACCATTTATCCAGGGAACTGGTTGACATACATTCATGACGGATATCTTCCAGATATCCCCACTCGTTTACTTGGGTGTTTATGAAAAACATCCATTTTTAGCCACAAATTTTTCAAGCATATTTTAAACCCTTTCGAGGTTATTTCCGGATTCCAAACGAAAACCCAGGTCCGAAAAAAGCTAATCAGTTCAAATGGGTTTACACAAAGTGGAAAAACAAATTCTTGTAAAGCTTTAACCAATAGGTTTATTTAACCTACGAAATTAAATTTTCACCATTTTTACCGATATCAGTCTTTTAATACACAGACTTACCAAATTTAAAAACAATCACTATTCGACATCCTATAACTTAACTAATCATCAGTTTTACATACATTCCCTAAAGCTACAACCTTCCATGGCTCCCCACATTCCATCTTTCCGTTTTTATACACAATTTCTTTAGCCATTAGTCTTATTCTCTAAAGCTGCAAACTTCCAGACATATTTTGGCCCCTTTCTAGATTCCTAACAAAAACACAACTCTGGTCGTAACAAGTCAAAACCATTCACATAACGTGTGCTTTGAAAAATCTAACTGAAACTTTTAACCTTTTTTTCTCATGCATACATAGTAACCATACATATAAATATATAGGCATATCATACAAATACTACAACGAACCTTTAATAATGGAATATGTATGTCAGCCAAAGTATCAGTCGGCGTAATCAAGGCTGTTTCCAACTCATCCACCGAAAACTCAACTTTAATATTCAAAACCGGCCGAAATACCTACAAAAACACAAACATTTTCAACACTAGCATCATAATAACTTCACTATACAAAAATAACAAAAAATAATAATAATAATAATAATAAACTCACATTAAAGAAATTAAGAATTGAAGCTAACTCCGACATTGACCTAACATTCCAGCGTTCCAACTGCGAAATCGGCGGCTCTTCCACCAACTGTGTCACAATATCACTATACGGGTTCGGTGGAGACGGCGGTTGCTCCTCCTCTTCCTCTCCCCCGTCTTCCTCATCTTGCCGTCTCACAACCCGTTTTTTTGACTTCTTTTTCCGTCTGTCTGCAACCGCCACAGCTTCTGCAGCCGCAGCTGCGCACAACCGAGCAGCAGAGCGTACAGTACACGCACGAGACGGCCTCTCTCTCCTAAATACACCATTGTTGTCGTTTTGATTATCTTTTTCACATTGGATCGGGGGCGAGGAAGGTTCCTCAGACATATTCATCTTGTCACCAATAACAAGGCAAAAAGCTGCTCCTAGGATTAATTTAAGGTTGTTGGTTTTGGTTTTAGGTAAAGGTTTTACTACATTTAGTGATCACATTACATACATATAGTAATTTTTCAAAAAGTAATTATAATTAGCATATATGTTATATCATCATCACAGAAAAATACAATAAATAGAAGAAGAAATAAAAGATGGAACAAAATTAGGTGAAAAGAAATTGAATATATAAGGTAGAAAAGTATTTATCTAACTGAAATAAATATAATATAAAGTAAATAAATATAAAAATATAATACTGTAATAAATATAGGTAAATAAATAGGGGTTTGATTTCGATTAGGGCATGAATAGACAAGAAAATAAAAGGGTGAAATAAGTTTGTTTGTTTGGACTTTGGAGGAAAGTAAAAAAAATTATAATAATAAATAATTTTCAATGGTGAAGTTTGATTGGATGAAATTTGAACAAAAAGAAGGCAGTTTCTCTCCCTCAAATCAAATCTCTCATGCTCTTCAGTGTATCTATATCTCATGAAATTTGAACAAAAATTATGTTTATGTATGTCTTGTCACTCTCCGTTTCCTCTTTCCTGGTTTTCTTTATTCTATTAATAATTTTTTTCTAGTAATAATATAGTTTTTTTTTTTTTAATAGCAAAGTTTTACAACTAAAACATCAAATATTTATATTATTAACTTAGTTATAGTTATCTATATTATAATTAAAAGAGAAAACTTTTCCAATAAATTATTAAAATATACAACCTAAATTTTTACTTATATTTTTATTTATATTATTTATCTTCTTTCTATTTTTAATAAACAAATCAAGTTCAGTAAAATTCTTAAAAAAAATATATGTATATAGTTTTTTTATATCACTTAAATTTTATTTTTGGTATTTTGTTAGTGTTTGTTATTATTTGATATGGATTGTTACATTATTATTATTTTTCATCTGTTTTAATTTACTTTGTTGTTAATTATAGTTTGATTATAACTTCTTTTTCTACTATAAAAGGGTTTATTCTTTTAAATTTGTTTTATTTATCTTTTGTTATTGAAACGACCCGACTCAACTCGACCAAAAGATTGAAAAAAAAATTTACTGGCCGTAAAAAGTGGTCCTAAATCTATGGTCGAGGGCCGTGAATTTACGGCTTAATTACAATTGACCGTAAAAGCCTAGCCGTAAAATTATGGCTTATATTATAGCTAGCCGTAATTTGCTCCTGGATTTTTTTCTTCTCTGAAATAAAGTAACTCAAAAATACACGGGTCGTAAATTTATGGTCTTGGGCCGTAAATTTACGGTCAGGTCTGCAGAAAATCATTTTGACTCAAATTTGATTCAAACTATTTCCAGAGCTCAAATGCTGAAACCAAAACACCAAAAATAGTAAAATCACATATTATAACATAATGAATACATCTGAAACCTTAAACATTGATATTTACATTAAAACGACCAAACGGGTCGCATTACCCACATTGTCATTATCCAAAGTCAAACAAACAAGTTTATAAACCAAAAGACCTTCACATGATGTAATTTGCATAAACATACCAAAATAAAGTTTTACCAAAATGACAAAGTATCATGAGCCATGATGAGATGGGATATCTAAGTGTCTACACAAAATATCATTCTTCCATGAATGGCAAATACCTCCAAGCCTTCCAAAAGCAACTTCAACTTCAAATCAACAAATTCCTAGTTCTTTCTTCTGGAACCGCCTATAAAAAGGGAAACAACTAAAACGTAAGCGAATGCTTAGTGATTATACTTGCATACATTTATATACACAAAGGAAGGCAACGCATAAAGGAGTATTACATGTAGACTATGTCACCGTCCTGTCATAGCTACATGCTCACCTTTGCACTTTAACGCTATACATAGATCCATATAAGCAAACAACACAATCAATATCACATATTGGGGTTCTTATGCCCCATTCACAAGAGGTTCTTAGGCCTCGTACACAAGGGGTTCTTAGGCCCCGTTAATCACATATCAAGAGGTTCTTAGGCCTCATTAACCGCTATGCCACAAGGGCTTTAACGCTAAATCGATTTCCATACATGAAATCCATCATCATATGGAAATCGACCCAACGTATACATAAAGGTATGCAAATATACTCACCTCTTTCGCGACTTGAACAACAACTCGATTAAATGGCAATGCATAAAATATAAGCTTTCAACCTATAATCACATCATAAAATGCATATAAGCTAACATTCACAAACTTGACTAGATCAACTTAGTCATTCTTACTCTTTCACTATCATTCCTAACCCGACATCATCACATTTTATCATTGAGTTGCTTTTATCCAACATTTGCTTAAATGCATCAATTAATCATCATCAACATCACTTTTATCATCAAAAGTTTAACTAGTGATTATCACCATTTTCTCAAAATAACTAATTTCATGCCAACTTGTATATTCTTAGTTAAATACATAAAGCAACTCAATAATAAACCAAAAAGAGTAAGAATTTTGGGAGAAAACTATACAAAACTCAATTTCTAGCAAAAACCCTAAATTTGAATTCCTCGAGAACCCTAATTCTAAAAGAAAAAAAAAATTGAAATTAGGAAAAATGAATCAATACGTCTAGAATGGAATATAAAAGATTAGGGTTTCCAAACACAATTTCTTCCCCCTTTTCTTTCTTGAATTTCGGCCCTCCAACACATATAATCAAACACTCACTTTGAATTTTTATGAGGTATTGTAAGATTATTATTATTATTATTGGATAAATTACTTGGATTGCATGAAGAGTTAAGATTTAGATTGAATTAGAATGAGAAGAAGGTTGGAGAAGGATTCTTAAAAAAAATGCAATGGTGACTAAGGGAGGGAAGATGGTTGGCACTCCCTTGGTATGCCACACACCTAATTCAAAATTAGTGGGTATAATAATTGTTATCCGCTAAAATTCCAACTAATTTAATCTCATATCTAAAAATAAAATACTAGAAAATTATTTTAATGTCAAAACTATAAAAAGGGATTAATCTCTTTACCTTAAAAATATCGGGATGTTACAATTATTTTTCACCTGTTTTGTTATTTATTCTTTTGATTTACCTTTGATATATATATATATATATATTGAGATTATCCGCCCATCGAACGGAACTAAAGACTAGTTAAAAATATATATATACAACATAATTTTCATTTTCCACAAAAAAGATAGATCAATGAGAACTACGTACTTAGAGTCAAAACTAAGAGAAAATCACATTTTTAGTCTTTTAAGTTGGCAGGATTTTCAGTTATTATCCTTAAATGCATTAATTACTGGAAAAATCCTGAAGTTGATCAACTTTTTCACTTTTCACTCTGAGACTAATAGCCGTCTATTAGGTCCGTTAAGTGAGGGACAGATTCGTCGTTTCACCATGATCCCTTCTTTTTCTACTACCAAACTCAAACACAAACCCAAATTTTAAAAATTACGGCTATAACACCCGTCATTTTAAAACCTGAATTTTCAAAAGCTTTTGTCAAACGACGTTTAGAAATGCGTAAAACAAAATCTTCTAAAATATAACTAACCCTTAACGGATAGTTCATTTAAAAAGGTGGTGTTACAGCGATCATATCATTAAAATGGTATAAGATAATCCAAATTAGGCACCAACAATAAATGGCATCATAAACAATACATAAGTCATATTGAAAGTAGCCAATCATCATTAAGGCTAACATAAATGACTAAGCGGAAAAACTAAATGTCTTCTTTATAGCAACTACCCGCTTCACTAAGCTAAGTTTTTCACTAGCTCAACCTGCTTAACCTGAGGGAGCAACATATTTCAAAAACAAGTGTTAGCTAACGAATTAGCTAAGTAAGATAACACATAGTTAATAAAGCATTTGTCCATTTAAAACGTTATAGAAAAGTCATTGAGATCGTTAAGGCACATATCATCATACATATCATCTCACATACATATCATAGCATCAACATTTTTCATATTAGGATGAACCACTCTAAATGTGTCTAGTCATCATTCATGTCTTTTTCACGTATCATCTTTGCAAGTGTGACATAAGTCATGCACATCATATAACATATGCATCTCTATAAGTGTGACCTAATTCGCACCCGACTAGATGGACAAACCTTACGGAAGTACATCAATGTCGTTAAGGAATGGCAAGCCAATCCCGGAGTAATCCGTATGTTCAAAGACATTGGTGGGTAATCAGGCCACCCGAAGATACTCTCCCACTTAATTATGTTGCAAGGAGCCACCCAAACAACCACATATGCGCACCCGCCAATCAAGAGCAAGTACGGGTTAAGCTTAACACTTTCACATCACATCATTTACGAGCTCAATGTACATCACATATGGTTTAGGTGTCCACATTACCTAAAGCATTTATCACGTATTCATCTTAACATTTGGGCCTTTAAACGTGCACGTGTCATGACAACTTACAAAGTATAGTGAACTAGATGTACAAGTCATGTAATCATCACATTTCACATCTACACATGCACATATAGTTCATATATCAAAAGCCATTTCATATCATCTTTCATCTCATATTGTATATCCTTGCATATCATTAATCATCTCATAACAATACATATCATATCATGGCATCTTATAACAATACATATCATATCATGGCATCTGATAACAATACATAACATATTATAGCATATTTCAAAACATCTTAAAGCATTTCATAGCATTTCACATCATATCATATCATATCATAACATCACATATCTAAAGGGTACCATTTTAGGCATCGATATACTTCTACATAGCCCATCTCACCTCCCGTATAATCCCGAATACCCATAAGCAATCAAGATATCATTAGGGAAGTTATTATATGAAAACCATATTTTTTGTTGAACCCTCAGTGTGTCAATGCAGTGTATCTTACCTCGTAGAAACGTACAACAAATGATAACATAAGTTACCGAGCTTTGCAAGTATTCCCGACTACCTATAATCATTAAACGATCATAATGAGCTAAACAAGTCCCTACTTACTTATGTTCATGAATCAAGCCTAAGTATCTTTAAGCATGGCCCATAACAATGCTTGAAGCATCGGAGATTTGATTAATACTTTAGAGCTCACAGAACTCGACGAAACTCGACCTTCACTCACTAATTCAACCTTTCAGGTACTTTTAAAATAGAATAATCTTACAAAAGCATTACCATTAGAATGTAGACTCTCTCACAGTTCCGGGGATAGCTTATTTGCCAAAAACAGAGTTACGGTTCAAAAGTTATGGTCGTTTAAAAATGTTAACAAAATCAGTCTCTAACGGGAGTTACGAAAAATTGTAATGGGAGTTACAGTGTAGGTGTTATCACAAGTTACCCGGCTAACGGGAATTATACAACCGTAACGGGCGTTACGACCACCAAATGTGAAAAACAAGCATTTAACCTCCAAAACCTAACCAAACACATCCCAAACAACCCCAAACCTTATAAACGACATTTGTACCTCAAAATTCATCATTTTAAGACCATAATGATACAATGAAATCATTGATTAACCCTTACTTGATTTGCATCCCAATAACAAACATTTCAGGTTACCGAATCGATTAAAATTCACGATTTTGACTCTAATCAACCATCTAAAGACCTAGATCAATTATGAAATGAATCAAGGGATTAAAAGGACATGAAATCAATGTAATAATACCTCAAGTACATGTAGATTACAAGAAGGATGCAAACTATGGATCAAAACCTTTTTAAATCACCAAGAACTGATCGAAACATGCAATAATTGATCAAGGGAATGGAGGGGCGACTTAGGGATTGGAGAAAAGGGAGTTAGAACTGATTTTAGATTGTAATTAGGGTATAATAAACCCTTAATCCCGTTTTTAAGTTTCCACTTATGTCAAAACTAGTCCCTAAGCTTCCAAACGACTCATATTTAGCTCAAAACACCTATATGGCATACTTACAACCCGTTAAACACTTCAAGCACCTCTAACGGCATATAAATACACCTTAAACACATTAGTATATCAATCATTAAGGCATTTAAGCCTCATACATATAGCAGGGATGTTACAATTACCCCCCCCCCCCCCCCCCCGTTAAAAGGATTACATCCCCGGAATCTCATCAAAAATGAACAACTCTGGATACTTCTCCTTCATCACGGATTCGTTTTTCCCAAGTTAAACTTTCTCCACGAGTATGCTTCCATTTCACAATCATAAGGTCAATGTTCTTCTTACAAAGTTTCTTTGCTTCCAGCCAAGAATTTCAACCGGTTCATCTACAATCCTTTCTTAGCATCAATGCTCACATATTCCAATGGAGTCATGGTAGGTTTCGTCATCAAGGCTTATGCTCAATAGCACCCATGAGAGTACTATGGACAACATCCAAAAGAAATACACAAACACGTATAATACATCTTCAAGATTTTAAGACAAACTTCTTATCAAGTTCAAAGACAACGGATTTGGAACTCCACGCTTACTTCACCTTTATACAAGGTGGCAAGCTTCAACATGCACACACTCCCACGAAGAGCAAGAAAATGAATACGTTTCGTCAAATGGCTCATGATGACCCATATCATATACTTTCCTCTCAATGGCGAAACAACTTAGACACATATTTCATATTAAAATAATCACATTTCTACTTTGGAATATCCAAACATTGTATCTTTTCATATGGCTTTTTGTTCTCATCTCTAACTTGAGCATAAGTCACACCTTTTGAACAATCATCGCAATATCCCACTTTGTTCGTAATAAGCTTTCTTTGCTCACGACAAAACCTTTAGTCACTTTTGAGCTAATCATAACACTTTTATCAATTCCAGCTTTATGAACTATTATCTTCATGGTCGTTGGCTCCACAACTTTTCTTTCAATAACATGTCGTCAATAACATGTCGTATCATGAAGTGACATCCAATGCCTATGGCATAACCATGGTTGCATATGAACACAACAATAAATCCCGATGCACCATCGCACAGTCATATGATTTTCCTGAGTTTCTAAATCATTATTTCCCAAATCATCTTTGAAAATTATTTACATAACGGGCGTCTCGATTTGAAACATTCAACAATTAGCGTTCACACTGTAAGAGAACTTCTCTAACATACATTTTTTCTTTCATGTCCAATAAAACGGTGTAATACTTCACCAAGAAATAAACATTCTTGGGAAACCTGTCTACTAATAGCTCATATCATATCATTACCTTTAGCTTCCCATGCAACCTTGACTCTTAGCCCATGATAACGTGACTCTTCACTTCCGTTAAAGGATCATTAAATAATTATTTTGTAACCAAACCTTTGTTGTCTAGTCTTGGCTTTTAACCTTATCACACGTCAACATGTAAGATTTACTACACCTCGTATCATAATAGGTCGTATCACATTTAAGGCGGCATCCAAATAAGCATGTCACCACGGTTCATAAGTCTCCTCAAGTACAACTTTTGGTCATTTCATTCTCGGGTACCGATATCTTACTGTTAAACGTATTGCTTCATGATGGTTCATCTCGACTCTCCTGACTATGCTCCCATTCTACTACATTCTTTGTCTCAAAAAACATTATGTTGGAACCACGTTAATGTGACCGTCACTGATGATTTATCATTCGTGATATGATAATTGACGATAACTGAAATCCCTATGTCTAGTAACTATACGATGGGCGTATTTACTCTTAAAGACATATTATAGGGTTTTCCTAGATGATTGGAAATACAGGGACTTATATTGCACATACTAAACACCAGAGGGCTAAACTTGTAAATGATCTCTCTATAAATAGAGAGTCATTCCCAACTATTTTAACCCTAATCTTCCACCTTTTGTGTGTACATTTTCTCTCCTAAAACTCATATCCCATCTAAATACAATCGTCTCGTTTTGGGAACCTGAATCAATAACAAACGTTCTTGCTCTTACAAGTTCCTCTGGATCAGGTATTATTATTATTATTATCATCATTATATTTACAATACGAATCATAATTATTCCAACATATGGTATCATAAGCCATTGGTTTATTTATCTAATGATTCGTAGTTGTATTTTGTTCGTTCCATAATTGCCTGGAACATTAAATATAGAAAAAATGATTATCAAATCGGCTAAAGCTATCATAATTTTTTAAGCCGACATAAAGCCAAATCACTAAAATTGGATTTGTTTTATTAACAAATCAATTTTGTTTTTCAAAGATATGTCAGCGAGTTGGTCATTATATGATATGCTCTTTTAAAAAACCAAAACAACAGAATCTTTATCTTTGGTTCTAATATTGTTCACGCAATAGAATAAGTCGGCTCATGAATTCAACTATTATTTTGGTTTTGGTTTACGGATCATTAGAGAACTCAACAAATGGGAAACGAATAGTTTCTTATTTTATTATTGTTAAGCCGTATCAATTATCAATTTTATCGAATTGGATATTATTTCAAATCGATTTTGATTTAGTCTTTATTGAATTCGACCTTATTTTAAGTCGATTTTGATTTAGTCTTTATTGAATTCGACGTTATTTCAAGTCGATTTTGATTTAGTCTTTATTGAATTCGACGTTATTTTAAGTCGATTTTGATTTTGACTTTATTGAATTCGACCTTATTTTAAGTCGATTTTGATTTAAACTTTATTGAATTTGACCTTATTTAATTATTGAATTCGACCTTATTGCATTATTATATATTAGACCTCATATTAAGATTTTGATTTAGACTTTATTGAATTCGATGAAATAAGTTAGATTTTTGATTTAGACTTTATTGAATTCGACTTTATTGCATTTTCTCTCCTAAAACTCATATCCCATCTAAATACAATCGTCTCGTTTTGGGAACCTGACAATCAATGGCAAACGTTCTTGCTCTTACAAGGTCCTCTGGATCAGGTATTATTATTAATATTATTATCATTATATTTACAATATGAATCATAATTATTCCAACACATTATCTTGAGCTAATTCGATGTAGTCAAGCACTCACCATTCCCTCGCAACCATGGACTTAGCTAATAAATAAAACTTTGTTCCTTTCAACATTAAGCGTCGGCTGCTGCCTTATTTTTTTACTCGCTTTTGACGAATTTAAAACTAATCTACTTCGAGTTGAAAATCGTAATAACGCTCTTTACGCAAATATGATGTTTTTCGTCATACTTAAAATATGCAAGATTTTCATTGTTAAACGTAATGACTAAACGATCTAGAGAAAACTTTAGACTTGATTCCTGGAATTCATACACAACAAGGACTTTCATCATCAACATATGGTAGCAACATCGCAAATCTATCTTATAAAAGAAATACATCCCACAGTCGAAAACATTAACTTCTTCCTATAATGGAGCACATAACGGAAAATGTGTTTGCATGAAAGTAGCACTAGACGCACATCACTTGAAGGCTCAACCACACTTTCTCAACGAAACTGGGAACATTATTAGAACATCTCAAAACTACGGGTGACCTCGACTTTAGAAATATAATCTTTGCCTTATATGAATACATCACATAGACAAGGAACATGATCAATTCGAAACCAAATGCTCTTGAAAAATTTTACTTCTTGTGCTTTAAGAAATCATAAATAACTCCATCATCATACCTCTTAACTTTTCTTAACGGAAAACCCTTTATCTTGAGAAACAACCATACATTAAATTATATACGAAGATAAGATATCAACATCACCTTTACATTCATGTAATATAAGGAGAATCTCCCCCTTAAGATATTCGTCCCAATCGTCACATATCATCCCGTAGCGAAAACAAAACTAAACAAATCGTAAATCCAAAATAGACCAAAATATGCGCCGCATGGATGGTGCATGCGCCGCATATTTCAAAACTGGGCATGTGTCGCATGAGAGAATATGCACCGCATATTTCAATTAATTTTGTCACAAAAAAACCCAACGTTTTGAGCACACAAAATATGCGTCGCATATCGAGTTCCCTTCAGAGGCCTAATTTCAAAACTAGACAGATATGCGCCGCATAAAAGATTCATGCATCGCATATCATCCAGTTCTGCCATGAACCCCAACTTTCAATCCTTTAAATGAATTCCATACGAACTCAAACCCTCAATAATCCCAAGCACAACTCTAACATTTCACAGCTCGAATGTAGCCTCACATCATAACATAGTGTTCATAGAATGAAAGAGTTTCATGTTTAAGGGTTCAATCAACCCTTGTGTTAACTCCTTTACTTGCTTTTGCTTCATTATTCTTTATTCCATTTATACGTTTCTACTCTTCGTGTGGTTAAATATGATATCATTCAGTGATTCCATCATTCCCATCTTCACTTATTCGGATTAACCCAGACACAGTCTCACAAACACACACATGTCGTAATACATTTACAATTACATTCGCGACCAGAATTGTAACTGTATCCTTCCATACGTGTGCTCGATGACCATTCTATGCATCACGTACTTCTAATCCTTCAAGTATCCAGCAACAACTCTACTCGTCAAACATCAAGTCCATGTCCTTTTAGCCCGTGGGCTCAACAACATAATACAACACTTCATAGAAATCTTACCAACTTTGTTACTTCTACTCCGGTCAACACAAGAATGGCCATACAAACACGCTCGTGTCGTGATACGCTTGCAATTATGTTCCGGACCATTATTGTAATTGTACCCTTTCACTTGCATGTTCATTACCACATTTACGTACCGTCTTCTTTTCACCAAATCCATTCACGCGACCTTTATTACGCACACAACGTATATTTTCCTTGTGGTCCTTGTCACTAACCTCGTGGGTTCGACATTGATAGAATACCATTTCACTTAATCCTCCAACTTTTGTCCATCTTAATAACTTCCCATGTAATATAAAGCACAAGTTTATAAAATTCAGTTAGAGAAATAGAAGATCACCTTGAGGGCCTTATATCGTAGCTATAGAATAATTTAGTGATGGAGAAGCGAGAAACGGAAGAATAAAGGCTAAAAGACACTTTCACATATCAATAAACAATCAGCACATACCCTTAATCCTACACTCTCACTCATCCCAAACCCGTCCTAAGGCATTTCATCTCAAAGGTTAAGCATACCTACTTAAGCCTAACTTGTCATATATCGGTTTAAGTCCAATTCCTATGGCAAATCTATAGTCCTTGGTTCACTAAAACCATTTATTTGATACCACCATGTAACATCCGTCATTTTAAAACATGGATTTTCAAAAGCTTTTGTCTAACGGCGTTTAGAAATGCGGAAAACAGAATCTTCTAAAACATAGCTAACCCTTAACGGATAGTTCATTTAAAAACGTGGTGTTACAAAATTCATATTGTTTGATCAAAGAATCGCACGGACTTTCGATCCAAGACAAGGAGGGTTTTGAATAATTTATTGGCGATTTCCTACCTGTCAGAGGGCTTGGAAGCCGCTTTACACCATTGTATCGGAGGTGTTTATGTGTGATGGTGACGACTTCTTATGAGGAAGTCCTCTATTTATAAGATGGGTAATCTTGTAGAATAAGTTAGGTCATTAGGGTTTTACCCTAGAGTTTAGGAAAAGATATGTCTTGACATTTTTATGAGATTTACATGCCACATAATAATTATAATTAAATATATTATAATAGTAAAGGATATGGAAACGTACCTTTTCTTTAGAAGGAAGAAAATAAGAGATTTCCTCCATATTTGGCGGAGCTTCGTTTTGACGGAGTGAGCTCCGGTAAACTTCGGTGAGCTCCGTAATCCTGACGGAGGTGAGCTCCGTTCTGCCAGAGGTGAGCTCCGTTCCGACGGAGGTGAGCTCCGTAATTCTGGCAGAAAACATCCTTAAGCAGCCTTCATAATACGGAGGTAGAGCTCCGGAGGGGTATATCATCAAGCCCCCAATCTAATAGGAGAGACTTGCAAGGGGCTTTCGTGTTAGACTAAAAAAATATCAACTGGCTGCAAATCCGAGTAAGCTCTCCACGATTGATGTCCCCTGTCTTGTATTATCCATTCCGTCTTTGTCCTTTGGCCATTTCGATTTTCCACCTTTTTCCTCTGTCATAATTAGGGGAATTAACTCGATGTTATGGTCGAACTGTTGGAAACTTCTGTTGGCATGATGATCCACAGATGAGACTTTCATGTCCATCGGGTTTGATGTTTGTCATTGTCGGCTTTCTTCGTAGGTACTCGTGGTACTCTTGCGGTTCCTTCTACTGTACTTCTCCCGGAGTTTCCTAGGTCACTTCAAAATCTATGTATCCCTTACTTGTTTCCAAACTTATATCCCTGATAGTGGGTCTAAGCTTGTTAACTCGCTGTGATCGAGTAGGATGCTTCTTTACATCGCCCAAGTGTATGTGTATGCCATGCCCATTGGTGATGAAGGAGCTTCGTGTGCAAGCTCAATGTTTCCCTTAGTTGCGTCATTTTTTCTGAGGAATTTCTGAAGGTGGGTTGGTGATGTAGTATGTAGCTTCGTCTTTGCTGTTGGTGGAAAAGGTTTTCGTCATAGTGAATGAATTGTCGGCTCATGCTTCTGTAGGAATTTTGCGGATATATATGGTTTGTGTGACTGTATTTAGGATAGATATTAAGGCATGGTTGATCTGGGCTTTTGTTGAAGATAGTATTGCTCATGATGATCTTCTTATAACTGCGTTGTCCTTTTCAGAAAATATGTTTAGTCAGCATATCAATGTTGAATCTTTTCTGAAGTATTTTTGAATTCTACACCACCAGTATCCTTATCGGATCATATTAATGCACAATAAAACTGTTTATGAATATTTCTTGTTATTTTCGCCATGTATAGACTTTGTAACCTGACCATCATAGGTTGTTCTGGGCGTCTTTTAGTGCTTGGAGGGCCTTGTGTTGTTGGTGTTAGATGTAAAGACAAACTTGGGCCCTTCTAATTCTTCAATGTGTTGATGTGTAAGGGCTGAAATCCTATTCTTCTGTGACGTTTTCGATGCTTTTCATTCAGCCTTCCGGAAGGTTTTGAAAATATTCCTTCAACTAACATGCTTTATCTCTCTGCAATTGTGTCATAATAAATATCGTGCTAGAGAGTTTCAACATGGTCTTGTATTTTTGTTCGAATGGCTCTCCATTACATCTTGATATCTTCGCATATATCCATTACGAATTTTTCGTAAAAACTTTTTACAAAGTTTCTACGAGATGTTGATTTGGATTGTCTAAGATGTAAGAGACAATCATTCGTAATAATCGTTTACTTCAAATCGGATTCTCTTTTATCTATACTTCTGGAGGCCCGTGTCTTCAGTTGTGTTTTCTTTAGGAGCTCCGATGAGTAACCGTCTTTGAGAGATGCCACCTTTATTGGCTTGTCAACGCCTTTTACAAGATGCTGATCAGGCTATCTAATGGTTTTTGCTTTTGCAAGACTTTGCCTCAAGGCCGAAATTTACACGTTCTTTGCCTTTGGCCGAGGCTTGATCCGTGTTTTGATATTGGGACTTTATCTTTGTACATAAGATTTATCCCAGTATCGTTGGATTTTAGGGGCGTTCCCTTACTCCAACTTATTGTTTTGTATTAATTACTTGTACATACTTATAATTATTTTTGCGAAGGGTAGCGACCCAACTTCACTTGCTACACGCCTACGAAGGTCTTATTGTAGGGACAAAGATGATGGTTGGTTGTGGTTGTTGTGGCTTTCCACCAATTGAATGCTCCTCCTTTGGCATGTTTTGCAAATATTGCGCTAATTGCTTGATATAATTTTGTGGGAGCTTCGGAAATTATAATATAGCCTCCGCTTATGTGTATAGTCTTGCCAGAATATCGGAGAGTATGTGTGATATGGTTGTTCGCCTTTGTTGGTACGGTCTTTGTACACGTATTGGCTTCGGTCCGTGTATTTGAAGATGACATCTTTCTTGTTGATATAATATGTTTCGGCTATTGTAGTCTTTTGATGTTGTAGTAGAAAATCACTTTCTCTCCCTTTTCTGTTATCTTTGGCAAGCTTGGGTGAGTTGGATACATCAACTTCTCCAACGATCTTTTGTTTTAATCATCGCGATATATTATTTAGTAATCCCATCGGGAGTGAACACTTTCACCGAGATATATTATCCAGCAATCCCATTGGGAGTGAACACTTCTACCGAGATATATTATCCAGCAATCCCATCAGGAGTGAACACTTCTACCGAGATATATTATCCAGCGATGCCATCATGAGCAAATTCTCCACCGATGAACTATAGGGCTTAGATATCCCAATGCGAGTTTTAATGATTCCATATGCGCGTCTTGTGTACATCTTCGTTATAGGAGCTTTTCCTGGTGACACGTAGTTTGTTATGCTCTCCGTCAGGCTTACAATTTTCCCTTGTTATTGGTAGTGTGCACCATTCAATTAATACACACTTGGAGAAAATAATGCCTTCCACGTTTTTTCTACAGGGCCACGTACATCAATTTTACTTTTAATCTTGCCACCATCCATGAGAATTATGTTGTGCATGTTGGGATTAAATATCTTTTCCACTGGCATGCAACTTCTCAGTTGAACATTGGATTCATGGCTGTATATATATATATATGCTTGTTTTTTATTTTGATACGACTCTTGGTAAATGACCACTCGTGCGAGATTCTAGTCGATCCATTGTGGGCTGAAGCGGCACCGTTACTCGTTGGTCTAACGAACATAATTCCCTTTTCTTCGTCATCCCCCTGTATGAGGCAGTAGCGGCCTCAACTAGTTAAGATATCGGGTCTTTTGTTCGTTATTGTTTTCGTCGAACTCGGTCCACTTGCTTCTAGCTGTGTAGCTTCTCTAATGCTTCGTATTTTTTTTAGTCGACATTATTTTGTGCCAAATAATATATCTGGTGCCTCTCCCAATTGCTTGTAATGGCAGCTCGACTTGATTAAAGCTGCTGCTTCATGCTCCCTAGAGTCGACACATGTTACCTCTTTGATCTCCATCAGCTGTTGTTCGTCTAAAGAATTATTCCGAGCTTGACTTCCTTGGTTATCATGCATGCAAAACCAATAGGAATGCATGTTTATGATTCCCAACAGTGAGGTTTTACATGTTGGGATTACCATAATTATGTGGCCACCAATTTTCCTTAAAATCTTTATGTTGGGTTATATAACTTTTATCAAATCAAATCACAAAGCACACAACGGAAGACAAGATCTATGTAGTTTAATTAATTAACCAAGATAGAAAAGTGTACCTTAAATTGGAGAGAATAAAGCAAGAAACCTTTATAATAAGGTTTAAATTAAATCTCTCTACGATTGCACACACAACGTTGAAATGTATGTATGCTAGTACTTGATTACGAACCGAACAACCCTTTGTTCCTCACTCTTAAATTCGACCCAAACAAAAACCCCGAAACCCTTTTTCTTGTTGTAGTCGATCGAACCAAAGAGAGAGAGAGAGAGAAGAAGGGATTTTTAGGGTTTTAGAAAACCTAATGAATTGTGTGTAGATAACAATTAGGTTAGGTCTCTATATATAGTGTTTAGGAAACTTGATGACCAAGTTTAGGGTTTTGAAACCCTTGGTCGACCGTCCCCCCCTCCTAGAACATTTTAGAGGGGTTTTCCTAATTATTTCCTAATTCCAACTCTTCTTCGTTAAATCCATTAGTTATGTACTGTTAACTATTAACTCTTTTAACGGACCTCCGTTAGTTTTTTTGTGATCAAATTAATTAATAAGTTACATTTAATATATTAATTAATTTATAGTTACATTCACGTTGAGGTGTGACCCCGTAGGCTTAAATACTTTTCGGACATACGTTCATTTTACGTGATCATATTCTAACAACTCCCACTTGAGCTCGTAATGATTGAAGGTAATAACATTGGTTAGCGTCTAGCAACACGCCAATGCTCCCGAAAACATTTAAGTATAGTTTTAAACAGTTAAGGCATTTATTATCCCTTTGTTCAGATACCTTTGTTAAATATGAATATGGATCAATGTCATTTCATAATTCAACGATTATGTTTCTCATTCAATAACTAATTAATGATTACCAAATATAATCGAAAACCATCTGGATTTATTTGGGCACGGCCATGCAAACATCTTTAATTAGTCAAATGAGGGCGCCAATGGTATCATGCTTCAACTTTTAAATTGAAGGAACAAATCCTATATTGACTACACGTGTCAGTCATCATACTTCATGACGCTTTCTGAAAATAGCCCTTTATGTACCCCCTTATTCAGGTGAGTTAGAACTATATATAGTAAGTGCGATTCATACATGCTGACCTACTTGTATCTCAAGTCAAAGGATCAATAAAAGTAACCATTTACGAATTTCACTTAATGACGACGATCCATAAAGTGATAATTCGTTAGTGGGGTAGTCCGATATGCATCCGCTATGAATACCATATGAGTTTGGTGGGAACCATCCATTACATATTCCAAGAATATAACCAATCACTCACATTTGTCTTAGTTTAATTATATTCCCATATAATTAATCGACAATGGACAATTTAGAATATTTAATAATATATAAAAAATATTAAATAAAATATTCAAAGATTAAACATGCAAATATAGGACACAATTTAATATTGAATGAAATCAAACATATCAAGTATTTTATTTCATTATAGAAAATATAAATTGTTTAACATCCCTTATCCAAATACCGAACAACAAATTTACATGAAATAACTAGCTAATTTAAGTCCTATGCCCTCGGCATGCCTTTCAAGCTTGGGCCTAGACAAAGCTTTTGTGAAAGGATCAGCTAAGTTAAAATCTGTGTGAACTTTAAGTAAATTGATCTCCCCTAGTTCAATCTGCTCACGAACATAGTGATATCGTCTAGCATAATGTCTGGCACCTTTCTGAACTCCGGGTTCGTTGGCAATGATTAGTGCACCAGTATTATCATAGTACAAATCAGTGGGTAAGTCATTTGAAGGATTACGTTTAGCCAGCTAATGAACTTCCTTATCCAGACTGCTTCCATTGCGGCTTCCGAGGCGGCAATGTACTCAGACTCTGTTGCAGACATGGCAACTGTGGTTTGCTTCTTGCTTTTCCAATCCACAGCTCCTCCGTTAAGAACGAAGACGAATCCTGATTGAGACTTCGTATCATCTTTATCATTTTGAAATCCAGCATCACAGTATCCGGTCACTTTGAGCTCTAAGTCTGGATTTCCTCCATACACCAAAAATATATCTTTAGTAGCTCGTAGGTACTTCAGAATATTTTTAACAGCAATCCAATGGCTTTCACCAGGATTCTGTTGATATCGGCTTACGATGTTTTGCGCGAACGCCACATCAGGTCTAGTGCATCTAACCGAAGCATAAGGAATTCTACTCATACGCTCCACCTCACTAGGCGTAGTAGCACCTTGTTTGACAGATAAACTAAGTCCTTCTTGCATAGGTATAGACCCACGCTTAGAATTCTCCATCTTGAATCACTTCAAGATCTTATCAATATAAGCACTTTGACTTAGTCCAATTAATCACCTTGATCTATCTCGGTAGATCTTGATTCCAAGAATAAATGCCACTTCTCCTAAATCTTTCATGGCAAAACACTTTCCATGATGGGATTTAACATCTTGCAACATTGGAATGTGTTTTCCTATGATTAATATGTCATCGACATATAAGACAAGGAAAGTAACATTACTCCCACTAGCTTTGCGATATACACATGGCTCTTCGGGATTTTGAACAAAACCAAACTTTTTGATTTCTTCATCAAACCGTTTATTCCATAAATGGACCTTTGAAGCTTGCATACTTTGTTGGGATGTTTTGGATCAATAAAACCTACCGGTTGATCCATATAGACTTCTTCATCCAAGTAACCATTTAAGAAGGCAGTCTTAACATCCATTTGCCATATCTCAAAGTCATAGTACGCTGTTATGGCTAAGAGAATCCTAATAGCTCTAATGTCCGGAACCGGAGAAAAGGTTTCATCATAATCAACACCAAAACGTTGAGTATAACCTTTCGCCACGAGACGAGCTTTATAGGTGTGTACATTTCCATCCATGTCCGTCTTCTTTTTGAAGATCCACTTACACCCAATAGTTTGAGCATTTTGTGGAAGATCAACCAAGCTCCAGACTTGATTGTCTTTCATGGATTTAATTTCCACCTTCGTAGCTTCAAGCCATTTGTCAGATTCCGGATCTGATAATGCAGCTTTGAAATTCGGAGGCTCATCGAGATCTCCAACAACGTCTTCTTCTACCATCAGACATAGTCTTTTGGTAGGACGTCTTGTCCTTTCGGACCTACGAAGTGGAATCGCTTCATTATCATCAACTTGAGGTTCATCACTTTGAACATTTCCCCCCCCCCCCCAAGTTGATGATTGCTAGTATCCTCAGAAGGTGACACATCTTCCTCTTGAGTCTCATCAAGTTCTACAACCCTCCCACTGTTCTCTTGAACTAACTTCTTTTCAAAGAATTCAGCATATCGAGCAACACGAATAGTGTTTTTGGCGGGATCATAGAAGTCGTAACCATCGTTTCCTTAGGGTATCCGACAAAGATGCACTTAGTAGTTCTGGGTTCAAGTTTGTCAGGCGTATCACGCTTCACAAGTGCCTCACATCCCTAGACTCTTAAGTAAGACAATTAGGGACATCTCCATGCCATAATTCGTACGGTGTCTTGTCAACCTTCTTGGTTGGAACCATATTGAGAATGCGTACAACAGTCTCTAAAGCATAATCCCAAAACGAAAATGGGAGAGTTGTACGAGTCATCATTGATCTTACCATGTCTAGCAAGGTTCGATTTCTCCTTTCAGATACTCCATTATGCTGAGGAGTATATGGAGGAGTAAGTTGTTGAACAATTCCACATGCTTTAAGATAATCCTTAAACTCTTGGCTTAAGTATTCACCACCTCGATCCAAACGAAAAATCTTGATGGTTTTACCGAGTTGATTTTCTACTTCATTTTTAAACTCTTTGAATGTTTAAAATACTTCATGTTTATGTTTAAGCAAGTAAACATAACCATAACGATTGAAATCATCCATAAAAGTTATGAAGTAGCTAGCTCATTTCCTTGACACATGTCTAAATGGGCCACAAACATCGGTATGAAAATGAGTCCAAGAAGATCTTTGGCCCTTTCTGGCGTATGCTTAAAGGGTTTTCGTGTCATCTTGCCTGAAACACATGACTCGCATTTATCAAATGATTCATCATTTAATTTTAAGATCCCTTCACGTTGAAGTCTTTCAATGCATTTTTTGCCAATGTGTGCAAGACGACAGTGCCAAAGATAAGTAGAGTCCAAGTCCATCTTGGCTCTTTTGCTAACATTATACATTGAATTATTTGAAACACAATCACGCATATCAATTTCATAAATACCATCATAAGCAATAACATCAAAATAATGAACATTATTTTTAGAAACTGAAATCCCAATATCATTAAAAACATTAATGAATCCGTTGTCTTTCAACAAAGAAACTGAAATAACACCTCTAGTAATAGAAGGTGTATAATGACAATTGTTTAGAACAATAATTAAACCGGAAGGAAGAACTAAATGAAATTCTCCAATTGCCTCAACAGCTGCTGGTAGACCATTGCTCACTATCAACTGCAAAGCTTCGGGCTTCAGTTTCCTCCTTTTCCTAAGCCCCTGTAATTCATTACAGATGTGAGTTCCACAGCCAGTGTCATAAACCCACGATTTACGCTTAGTTAAGGAAAATAATTCAATGGTGAAGATACCTGAAGTACTAGCGCCACTAGTATTCTTCTTCTTCACATTCAACTCGGCAAGATACTTAGGACAGTTCCTCTTCCAGTGCCCGACTTCATTACAATGATGACAGCTCTGGTCTTTAGCCGTTGTACCCTTTTTCGTTATAGGCATTTCATTGCCCTTAGCGATTGGTTGTTTTCTTTTCTGGACTTTCCCCCCTTTGTGTGCAAGAACTTGGGGTGTTGGAAATTTCTTTGGAAGCTGTTTTTCATACTCAATTATCATAACATGGAGTTCAGTAACGGTATTACCCGTCCCATGTAAATGATAGTTGCTCACAAAATTCTCAAAATCCTTAGAAAGTGACTTGAGAATTATTCCAATCATAATCAGAGGAGCATAAGCATTATTCAGCTTTTCCAATTCCTCAAAATACATTTTCAATTTTAGTATATGAGGTCCAACCGGTGTTCCTTGCTCGTGTTGTAGGCTAAAACTGCTTTATGCAATTCATACAAATATTGCCTTCCAAACGCGGTATCGGTTGCACTCAACTCATTAGTTGCAGCACCAATTCTTGGAACAATTGATCTCTCCTCATCAAGGATTTCATAGTTATTTAGAACCATTCTCGGTCTATGAATGAGATCATTTGAGTTTTGTCCAAAAAGAATTTTTCTTTCAAACTTTTGCCGAAAAGCATTGGTGTTTGTGGAGGGATTCATTGCCATCTACAAAACAAATTAAGTTCAAAAATAAGTATTTTCGATAATAAATCCTTAAGAAATTAATTACCCAATGTTTATAGAATAAACAATTAATTTCATTAAGGCTAGGATCCAATTGACATGCAACCATTTCATCAGTTGATCTGCTAGAAATGATTGCATTCAAAAGGTAAGTGACGAGCAATAATTGCATTACAAGTGCAATTCCTAGAAAGTATGGGACCTACGTAAGACACTCGATTTATCAAGTGATCTTTTGTAGTCATGTTCTGTCCCATTTTTTGCCATGGGTCAAGGTCTCACCGCTTAACTCGCTTTAAGTCATCCAACTAAGAACGTGCAAAATTGACCACCACTGTGTACCAGTGAATGGGTTTTGCCATGCAACCGCCATTTCACCACTGTGTACCAATGAGTAAAACAACGACCCCATGTGTCCTTGACAAATTGGATGGCAAATGACTTAAGTTTATTGGGTCATTCAATTTGACATGTGATCAAAAGTTATGTTTCGAAGATTCATGCATATCTTCTAAACATAATATTTAATAAAATCATTTGTATAATCTTAACAACACAAGAGAGCTCGGTAGCTCCATTTGAACGCACAAAGAAGCGCAAGAGCAAAGGTTTGCGATGAACGCAATTAAAAACCCGCCCTTTTAGAAGGCTAGCGCACTCCGACTTATACCTCTCTTAGAGTTTGTTCAAATGAGTGAGCCGGTGTATCTCAAGGTTGTAAGACTCCAATTTTATTAAAAAATCTCTATTTCGATATTGCTTAGTCAAGTTTATTTCTCAAAAACAAATTTACATCACAATTTATATCACAATAAATATGTAAAATCATAAACTATAACTATTAAGCATGCAACGAGTTATGGTAGGCCACCTAAACATGTCACTATGGTTTATTTATGGCTAAATCGGCTCCCCCTTCAAAGAAGAGGACCACATACATCAAGTCACCTTGATTGCGTAAGCCTTAAACATATACAAAACAATTAAGTATCATATAAGCACATAGTTGCTCACTGAAAATTCCAGTAGCTTCACGACCTGTTTAGACCTGTTTTTGGTCCGATTCAGACTTCGACCAGAACTACAAAGTTTTAGCCCTATGTGTTTATCATATACAGTTCAAAGCACTACCTCTAAATCATTACGGATTAAAAGATATGAATTTTTTAGTAAACTGTTGCAAAACAGAAAATTTACACAGAAAATTTACATAGTCACACAATTAATTATCCAATTATCTAGCATAATTAACCCTAATGATCAAGATTTCATATCAATATATCTAAGTAAGAATCATGAATGATTTTCATGAAAAATTCATGATTTTTACTTCTTTTTAACCATTAAAAATAAAGGTACAACATATAATTACATGCAATTTATCATATAAACATGCAATTAATCAAAACTTGGATTAGGAACCCTAAAAAAACAAAATTTTTTTTTATTTTTCTGGAAAAATTTTCGAACCATATATATATATATACATTCGAACTTTTTAAAGAACAAGAACCCTAACCCCCTTCAAGTTTTGATTTATTGGTAATTAAAAACATACATAGTAGGCTCGTGATACCACTGTTGGGTTATATAACTTTTATCAAATCAAATCACAAAGCACGCAACGGAAGACAAGATCTATGTAGTTTAATTAATTAACCAAGATAGAAAAGTGTACCTTAAATTGGAGAGAATAAAGCAAGAAACCTTTATAATAAGGTTTAAATTAAATCTCTCTACGATTGCACACACAACGTTGAAATGTCTGTATGCTAGTACTTGATCACGAACCGAACAACCCTTTGTTCCTCACTCTTAAATTCGACCCAAACAAAAACCCAGAAACCCTTTTTCTTGTTGTAGTCGATCGAACCAAAGAGAGAGAGAGAGAGAAGAAGGGATTTTTAGGGTTTTTGAAAAACCTAATGAATTGTGTGTAGATAACAATTAGGTTAGGTCTCTATATATAGTGTTTAGGAAACTTGATGACCAAGTTTAGGGTTTTGAAACCCTTGGTCGACCGTTCCCCCTCCTAGAAGATTCTAGAGGGGTTTTCCTAATTGTTTCCCAATTCCAACTCTTCTTTGTTAAGTCCGTTAGTTAAGTACCGTTAACTATTAACTCTTTTAACGGACCTCCGATAGTTTTTTCTGATCAAATTAATTAATAAATTACATTTAGTATATTAATTAATTTATAGTTACATTCACGTTGAGGTGTGACCCCGTAGGCTTAAATACTTTTCAGACATACGTTCATTTTACGTGATCATATTCTAACACTTTAAGCATGTCGCCTCTTCTTGAGATTGTTGTTCGTATAGGTCGAGATCCTTAGCTTGGGACAAGTTATCTATAGTATCATACGACCTATTTACACCGACCTATTTTATAAATAGGTTTTACGGTAAATTGGTGAAGCTCGGATATTGATGTCGTCTCTTTGGATCCCTTAATTGTTTCAAATCGCCAAGACCTCGGGTTACGTAGGTGGCTTTAACCGCCCCGCGAAAGACCCTTCAATTCCATGGATCGCTATAATTTTTTGGTGACGGGAGACAGTTTCTTGTTGGTGATGGCAGTAACCGATTTGATGGTCATGCTCTCGTGCCTCAAATCTTTTCCCTAATTCGTTATTGGGGCCTGTGGATGAATTTCTCCGGTCTCGGTATTGGTTTTCAATAGTTTTGTTAGTGACTATCCTTTTAAAATACTCCGTATTCAAAGGCTTTCGTCTACTCCGTATTCAAAGGCTTTCGTCGTTGATTTGAATATTTTTCTTCATTGAAGCATTATTAATTAAGAGATAATCTAGTTTTGCCGACGGTCACCGTTTTCTGACGGTTAATCTTGATTAATATTTTTTTTTTAAACCGTATTTCGTCATGTCTTCAACATCGTTGTTTCAATCTTCCGTGGCGATGTAGCAATCAATTTACGATTTATCAATCTTCTTGCATCCTTAATGCTACTCCTTTTTCTGGACTTACTTCTTTCTATACACCCCTGTTGGTACTTGTTTTTGATGGGGTGATTTTGTAGTGCTCAGAAGATTCGGTTGATCACAGGGCTTTATCTTGAAAGACCTCAAACAAACTAGCCTCTCAAAGGGGCAGCTTGGAGTCCTCTCTTTTTTTTCGATTAAGCTTTCATGGTCTCTTGTTGCTTATTCTTGTTGTTAACCGAGGCCCCATCGGTTGCTTGCTTGAAGCTTTTGACGTGAAAGTTCCGATATCACATAATGTTGTGCTAGCTCTGGCATGTTGTTGAATTGACATGAAGGTGTGGTTTCAATTGAGTCATAATGATGATCATATGTGGAAGCAACGTATCATTAGGAGGATATTGCAAAATTATCCTTCCTGTTGAAAACTTTATTTCCGCCTAAGATCAAAACTCGAGATCCCTACCCATGTCTAAAGCATCATGCGTGGCGTCTTTTTATGCCTAGCGGTGACTCCTGTGGTAGCGGGTGGTAGCTGGACGTCTATAGGGACAAAAAATCGGATTTTTCACCGTCTGTCTTCGTCTTCGAATCTTGGTTCTTCGGTGAGTCTTCGTCGTTTGTTGGTCTTCAATGGGTTTTTATTGCGCCATGCGACATCTTGTTGATCGTCGGTTAGGCGGCAAACAACGGTAAAAAGTGTTTCGATGGCAGCAACCTTATAATTTTAGTATCTTCATGAATCTTGGAAAAATTTCCATTCTTTTTCCAACTTGTTAGCAGGTCTCCATAGTAATTTCTTCATTGTTAGTTGCCTTATAGGGTATCTGTTGGAGTGTGATCATTTTATTATAAATCGCATGTCCGGGAATAGTTTAAGCCTACGGGGTCACATGAAATGACACGGTAACTCGATAATATTAATTGATATTCTAAAGTAATATATTGATCACGAAATGATTAATTAAACATAATTAAAGGGTTAATTATATTTAATTGATTAAAAGGGAGGATTAAAATGTGAAAATTGGAAATGGATTTTGGACCCTAAATGCTTAGGGGGGCCGGCCACTTCAAGGGCTTTGTAAGCCTTGATGTAGCTTATTTTCCAAGCTAAGTTTAACCTAATTAAGTCCTATAAATAAAGGGCTTAATTCTAGGTTATTCATTCATTCTTTCACATAACAATTCTCTCCTTTTCTCCCTCTTTTCTTTAATGTAGCCGTCCCCTTCTTCTTCTTGAAGGGATTTTCGGTTTAAGTTAAGGGTTCAAGCAAAGGGTTGTTTGGTTCGTGATCGGGGTACTAACATACATTATCCAGGGTGTCTAGTGTGCGATCGTATAGGGGTTTTTCTTTAAACCCTAATCAATAATAATCTTATTATTATTATTATTATTATTATTATTATTATTCTTTTATTGGAGCTTTGCATAAGGTACACATCTTGATTCTATTCTTTGTTAATTAATTTGATTGCATATATGTATCGATTTCTTCCGTTGCGCTTACTCGTGATTATGTATGTTTATGTGTTCATATTCTAACAGTGGTATCACTAGTCACATATGTGATCTATTAATTACAAAGGTCAAAACTTGAAGGGGGGTTTAAGGGTTGGTTGATTTTAATTAATTGTTAAATAATTAAAAGGATGTTTTCTTATTTTAATTAATTAAAATCGGTTATTAATTAAATAAAAATAAGGGTTTTTTGTTTAATTAAAATTTAACCTAATTCAATGGAGATTGAAACCCTCAAGCAAGTTTTGAATTGTGAATTGACATGATTTATGTGATGAATTGCATGATTACGTGTATCTTGATTATTTAAGTTTGTTAAATAATAGTAAAATCACAAGAAATTCATGTAAAATTTATTATGATTTTACTGAATATATAGAGATATATTGTGCAAAGAATGATGATCAAATAGTTAGGGTTAATTATTAGATAATTGTCTGACTATGTGAATTTTCCGTGTGATTTTTCTGGTTTGCGACAGTTCACTAAAAAATTTATATCGTTTAATTGGTAATGAGTTAGAAGCCCAAATTCGGACTGTAGGTTGTCAACTCACAGGGCTACAACTTTATAGTTCTGGTCGAAATCCGAATCGGACCAAAAACAGGCTTAAACTGGTCGTGAAGCTGCTGGAAATTTCCAGTCAGCATGTTTATGTGTTTATGTGCTAATTGTTGGTTATTTTTTTTAAAGGCTTACGCAATCAAGGTAACTTGATGCATGTGGTCCTGTTTTCGGAAGGGGGAGCCGAGTTTAAACATTTGCATGAACCATAGTGACCATGTTTAGGTGGCCTACCTTAACTTGTTACATGATTAAGTAGTTCGGATTAAGCAAGTTTATTAATTTTTGTATTGTTTATAAGTTGTATAAAGGTGATGCAAAAATCGGTTTTGAAAATAAACTTGACTAAGAACTATCGAAATAGAGATTTCATTAATAAAATTGGAGTCCTACAACCTTGAGATACACCGGCTCACCCATTTGAACAAAGTCTAAGAGAGGTATAAGCCGGAGTGCGCTAGCCTTTAAAAGGGCGGGTTTTTAATTGCGTCCATCACAAACCTTTGCCCTTGCGCTTCTTTGTGTGTTCAAATGGAGCTACCGAGCTCTCTTGTGTTGTTGAGACTATACAAATGATTTTATTAAATATTATGTTTCGAAGATTATGCACGAGTCTTCAAACATAAACTTTTGGTTCACATCAAATGCATTACCCATTTAAAGTTAAGTCAATGCCACCCACTCTGCTAAGAACACTTGCCAGTGCTTTTTGCTCTATGTGAGACGTAGGTGAATTGTATCTCTTCACGGTAAGATTACCACTCGTTGTAAGACAGCGGTGGACTATCTACATGTTCTTAATTGGGCGACTTAAAACGAGTTAAGAGGTGAGACCTTAACCCGTGGCATAAGATGGGACAATACATGTTTACAAAACACTTAATACCCCTTTACAGTGTTGTTGTAAGTCCCATAATTCTAGGAGTTGCATGAACGCAATTATCGATTCTCGATTACCTTTTGGATACAGTCATTTTTAGCAGATCAACTGATGAAATGATTGTATGTCAAGTTGGATCCTAGCCTTAGTGAAAGTAATTTGTTAGACGAATTTAACAAGGGTAAATTACATTTCTTAGGGATTATTATCGAAAATACCGATAATTGAAATTTTGTCTGTTTTGTAGATGGCAACAACCAATACTACTCAAAACATACATCAATCGGCGTTTAGGTAGATGCTGGAAAGGGAAAAACTTTCTGGACCAAACTTCAATGATTGGTATCGTCAGCTCAGGATTGTTTTGAGAGCTGAAAGGAAATACCAAGTCCTTGAAGAGCAGAGACCCGGTGCCAATGCTACTACTCAAGAATTGGTGGATTATGCTGCTGCATATGATAGACATAATGAGATCGCTTGTCTGATGTTGGGAAGCATGAATGCTGACCTTCAAAAGCAATTCGAGCATTCATTTCCATGTGATATGTTCATTGAACTCAAGTCTATATTCGAGAAGCAAGCTGGAGTGGAGTTGTTCGATCTCATTGATCAACTTCATGACTTGCTACACGAGCAGGGAACACCGTTCAGTGCTCATATCCTTAAGATGAAATGGTATTTTGAGCAATTGGAAAGGTTGAATTATGCTTATGCACATCCGGTTCAAATTGGCATGATTCTCAAGTCTTTATCTAAGGATTTTGAAGAATTTATGCGCAATTATACTATGCATAGCATGAATAAGACCATTACTGAACTTCATGCCATGGCTAATGAGTATGAAAAGAAGTTTCCAAAAAAATATGCTACACCCCAAGTTCTCTTATTCAAGGGAGGAAAGGTCCAAAAAGGTAAACAACCGAAGGGAAAGGGCAAGGTTGAAGGTAAAGGAAAGCAAGTTGCTGCTCCTAAACCTAAGAAGACCCCTTTGGCGAAAAATGAACATCCCGCTAAGAACCTACCTTGCTATCATTGCAATGAGGTGGGTCATTGGAAGTGGAAATGTTCAAAGTATCTTGCTGAGTTGAAGAAGAAGCAAGCTGGTTCGGCCAGTACTTCAGGTATCTTCGCTATTGAATTATATTCATTTTCTAAGCGGAATTCATGGGTTTACGACACTGGGTGTGGTACTCATATTTGTAATTCTTTACAGGGGCTTAGAAGGGGAAAGAAACTGAAGTCGGGATCTTTACAACTGTTCGTGGGAAATGGCCTACCAGCAACTGTAGAAGAAATCAGAGATTATCATTTGGTTTTACCTAGTGGTTTAATAATTGTTTTGAACAATTGTCATTATGCACCTTCTATTACTAGAGGTGTTATTTCAGTTTCTTTTCGTTAATGTTTTTAATGATATTGGTATTTCAGTTTCTCGAAATAATGTTCATTATTTTGATGCTATTGCTTGTGATGGTATTTATGAAATTGATATGCGTGATTCAAAGGATAATTCAATGTATAATGTTAGCAAACGAGTCAAGCCTAATTCGGACTCGACTTATCTTTGGCATTGTCGACTTGCTCATGTTGGCAAGAAACGCATTGAAAGACTTCAAAGGGATGGTGTCTTGCAAACAAATGATGAATTATTTGAAAAATGCGTATCTTGTGTTTCTGGCAAAATGACAAGGAAACCTTTTCAAAATAAACCGGAAAGGGCTACTTGGACTAATACATTCGGATGTATGTGGCCCATTTAGACATGTGTCAAGGAGAGGTGCTAGCTATTTCGTCACTTTTACGGATGATTTCAGTCGTTATGGTTATATTTACTTGATTAAATATAAACATGAAGTCTTCGAAAGATTCAAGGAATTTAAAAGTGAAGTAGAGAATCAACTCAGTAAAATCATCAAGATCCTTTGTTCGGATCGAGGTGGTAAATACTTAAGCCAAGAGTTTAAAGATTATCTTAAAGCTTGTGGAGTAATTCAACAGCTTACTCCTCCATATACTCTTCAACATAATGGTGTTTCGGAGAGGAGGAATCGAACATTGTTGGAAATGGTTCGATCAATGATGAATCATACGACTCTTCCTTTTTTGTTTTGGGATTATGCCCTTGAGACTGTTGTTCGCTTTCTCAATATGGTTCCAACCAAGAAGGTTGACAAGACACTGGATGAATTGTGGCATGGAAGTGTTCCTAAGTTGTCTTACTTTAAGGTCTAGGGATGTGAGGCACTCGTGAAACGAGATACGCCTGACAAGCTTGAACCTAGATCTGTTAAGTGCGTCTTTGTAGGATACCCAAAGGAAACAATGGGTTACTACTTCTACTTTCCTACGGAAAACACTATCAAGGTCCATCGATATGCTGAGTTCTTTGAAGAGAAACTCATATCTCAAGAAGACAGTGGGAGGATTGTTGAACTTGATGAGCATCAAGAAGATGTGTCAACTTCTAAAGATACTAGCAATCTTCAACTTGGGGGGGAAAATGTTCAAAGAGATGAATCTCAAAATGAACTACAAGTTGAAGATGAAGCGATTCCACTTCGTAGGTCCTCAAGGACAATACGTGCTCGTGATAGATTAAATCTTATGATTGAGTCTGAAGAACACGTAGTAGGAGATTTGAATGAACCTCCTAATTTCAATGCTGCATTATCAGATCCGGAATCTGACAAATGGCTTGAAGCTCCGAATGTGGAAATGTAATCCATGAAAGATAATCAAGTATGGAGCTTGGTTGATCTTCCACCAAATGGTAGAACCGTTGGGTGTAAATGGATCTTCAAGAAGAAGACCGACATGGATGGATATGTACACACCTATAAAGCTCGTCTTGTGGCGAAAGGTTGTACTCAACTTTTTGGAGTTGATTATGAGGAAACCTTTTCTCCGGTTGCTGACATTAGAGCTATTAGGATCATCTTAGCCATAGCAGCGTATTATGACTTTGAGATATGACAAATGGATGTCAAAACCGCTTTCTTGAATGGTTTTCTAGACGAGGAAGTCTATATGGTACAACCAGCAGGTTTTGTCGATCCTAAATATCCCAACAAAGTATGCAAACATCAAAGGTCCATTTATGGACTAAGGCAAGCATCAAGGAGTTGGAATAAAAGGTTTGATGAAGAGATCAAAAAGTTTGATTTTGTTCGGAATCCTGATGTGCCATGTATATATCGCAAAGCTAGTGGGAGTAATGTTACTTTCCTTGTCTTGTATGTCGATGACATATTGATAATAGGAAATCACATTCCAATGTTGAAAGACGTTAAATCTTATCTTGGAAAGTGTTTCGCTATGAAAGACTTGGGTGAAGCAGCATTCATACTTGGAAATAAGATCTATAGAGATAGAAGTAAACGGTTGGTTGGATTAAGTCAAAGTGCGTATATCGATAAACTCTTGAAGAGATTCAAGATGGAAAATTCTAAGTGCGAGAATTTGCCTATGCAATAAGGACTTAATTTATCCAGCAAGAACGGTGCTTCTACACGTGAAGAGGTGGAGCGTATGAAAAGAGTCCCTTATGCTTCGGCAGTGGGTTCTATCATGTATGCGGTAAGATGCACTAGACCTGATGTTGCGTTCGCTCAAAATATAGTAAGTCACTATCAGCAAAATCCCGGAGAGGATCATTGGACTGCTGTAAAGAACATTCTTAAGTACATGCGTGCTACTAAAGAAATGTTTTTGGTGTATGGAGGAAATCCCGATGCTGAGCTTAAAGTCACTGGATATTGTGATGCTGGATTTCAGACTGATAAGGATGATACCAAATCTCAGTCAGGGTATGTCTTCATTTTAAATGGAGGTGCTGTAGATTGGAAGAGCAAGAAGCAATCTACCGTTGCTATGTCTGCTACAGAGTCTGAGTATATAGCTGCTTCAGATGCAGCCATGGAAGCTGTCTAGATCAGAAAGTTTATTTCTGGGCTTGATGTGATGCCATCAAATAATTACAACCGTCACCTTCCTGTGTTGTGACCTTCAATTATCGTGTTTTGGGTTTATTGTTGATATGGTTCTGTTATGTTATCTATAAATTCAAAAATCTCAAAAGAAGATTATCATTAAACAACTATCAATAAGGTCTTCAACGGATTGTGAGTTCTAAATTATAATACGATATATGGGAAGTTTTGATATAGACAACGTAACCATACATAAGTTAGCGATGCCACTCCTGAATCTATCTTAAGGTAAAAAAGGACCTTTAGCCTCACAAATAGTGTGGATCAATGTTACGGATCGAAACCATTGCAAGGTATGGGACTTGTCCCACATCGGTTGTATGGGAAACCAATGTGGGGTTTATATACCAAATGAGCTCTCTCGCCCATTAGGCTAGTCTTTTGGGTTGTGTTCTCTCTTTTGGTATGTAAAAAGGAAAAGGGTGCCAACCGTGACCAACGAGGACGTCGGTCTCTAAGGGGGGACGATAGTTACGGATCGAAACTATTGCAAGGTATGGGACTTGTCCCACATCGGTTGTATGGGAAACCATCGGTTGTATGGGAAACCAATGTGGAGTTTATATACCAAATGAGCTCTCTCACCCATTAGGCTAGTCTTTTTTGGTATGTAACAATCAAGCCTTGATTTCTGTCTCCAGAAGCAATGGCTGCCCACATTGTAGTCGCGTATAGATCTTCATATACATACTTGCGAAGCACAAGAAGCAAGGACTCGATTCACAACCTCTAAAATGCTTAGAATCTCTCCTAAATTTTCATACATGTGGTTTAAGCAAAAATTCGCATATCATTTCCCTAAGTTTGTTGCACTTTGCACTTGGGTTTTCAATTTTTCATAAACAGAACGTGATAATGTAAGAAACATTGTATTAGTACTAACAAATGAAACCAACAAAAAGAAACCAAAAAGTGTAAACAACACAAAACATTAGATTCTTGTATGGACCCTGCAATATGTTTGCCATAGAAGGAGAAGATGTTGGACGTTGATTCGGTCCGCCTGTTGTCGTTCTTTCGGTTGCACATACGTAGTTGCATCGACTTGGAGCAACAATCCTGTACACACCACTACTAGTTAGGAGATATATATCTTTGTTGTTATCTTGCCCGAATGAAAATATGTAACCCAATGCTGGAAGTGAGCTCCCTGGAACCATGCTACATGGTTTGGGAGAATCTGAGGAACACGTAAACGGGATGTTACTAGATGTGAAATTCCCACTATCCATAGGAGTTTCAATGCCTGCCCACATTGCAGTCGCATATAGATCTCCATATACATAACTGAGAAACACAAGAAGAAAAAGCTTAGCAAAACCGAATGTGTGCCTTCTAATTGGTTAAACTTCTAAATTTGTCATCAAAACTTCTAAATTGGGCTTGATTATTTTTGTGAACGAAAAATATACGAGTACTATTTTACTAAATTATACCAAATAATACTAAACTATCCCTTTGTCAAGGATTGAACAATGATTTCTACCCCAAGAGGCAAAAGCCTCTACCAAGTGGGCTAACCCCACATTGGCTATTGGGCTCGATCGTTAATGATATATTCTTCCAAGATTAAGTGTTTGGAAATGTATGAGATCAGAGTGTGTAAATGATATTGTTATTGGTATGTATCAGGCCATTGGTGACAATGTGATATCATCTATATAAGCTATCATTGTGATATTGTTGACCATTTAGAGTCAAGATGATAAGAAGAGTTCCATTTATACCTGCCATACATGCATGGATCAGTTTGTGATCTATAGAAATACCCTCCTGTAATAGAAGCAGAACCTTCATTCTTATTTACATCAGAATGGTTGTAACCCATCACAGGAAATATAGGATTAACAGACTTTGCCGAAGTATTCCCTCCAGGAGTCTGTTCAGGAATATATAGATCTGATCCTTCATAAATCCGCCAACCATAATTCCCACCTTTTGTAATCAAGTTCACCTCCTCATATTCATTCTTATAACAAAAAAAACAAAATGTTTTAGACAGCGAACACGTCACTCGTAACAATGTTTTCTTTGATAACAAGATAGAATCAAATGACATACTAAGCAACAAGCGGAAATAAAATACCTGGCCTATATCACCAGAAATGAAGTAAGATGGCCTTTCTGAATCAAAACTACTCCGCCAAGGATTGCGTAATCCTAATGCCCATATTTCTGGTAGCAGGTCATCATCTTGGGTATATGGATTGTCTCTCGGGATAGAATAGTTTCCCCATAGCGATAGTCGTGTGATGTCTTCTCGAGCTATAGATTAATCACACATAAATGTAGCTGTGATTAGTAAAACATGTGTGTTTATAACTGCTTAAAAGGAGTATTCTTGTTGTGCAGATCAAAATGGGTTCAAGAGGGCTTTCTTTTAGTCAATTTCAAGGGAGTCTCAAATACTTAATGTATCATGTATGATTATAGAAACTATACTAACATTGGTTCTAAAGCTGATTAATTTAGAGACACTTACTTGGAATATTATCAATGTCGAACCTCATAACTTTGCCCAATAATGACTTCTTGTTTTGTGCAAAGTTCTGAGGATCACCCGAGCCTCCTCCATCACCCATCAGGAAGTATAAATACCCATCATTGGGTCCAAAAAGAATATGTCCACCATGGTGGCCTGTGAACGGAAGACCCATTGTGAAGATCCTTCTTGCTTCTCTGCTTGAAGCGCTTGGAATCTTATGAAAATGAACATCAGGTCACAAAAGTGTTACAGGTGACAATTTTGGCTTATTTACATTTTAATAAGTTGGGTTATGTTTTATCTATAACAGATTAAACTGGTCAAGAGTCATCCATAAGCAATAGGTTATATAATAATCCACAATGTATAAATTATCATATGTGACATACTAATCATACATAATTTTAAATCTTTTAGTAGTTACCGTGTTATACTCGGCTATGACAGTTTGAATCTGGCATGGCTGCACTCCATTATCATGTTGTAGTTTTGAAGGATCACAGTTTATATCAGAGTTACAAGCACATCTTCCAGCACAGTTGGGACTCTCCGATTTGTCACAGTTAAAAGAAGCAAAAAGGCGTCCATTCTGAGTGAAGTTTGGATGAATTTCTATGGACATCAATCCAGATCCAGTATCAAAATGAACCTCATCAGTTAAATCTAAAAACGGGTTAGCCTCATCAATATTTAGTACACCTCCAGAACCCATTTCCGGAATAGTAGCTAACCAGATTTGACCTTTCTGGTTTGCAAAAAAGGCACGATTTGAACCATCTGTATGAGCCACCATATTTATGAAGGAACCATTGGCAATTTTTTCTAAGCACATCCCTTTTGGGAATATTTTTGTGCTGTTTGTAGTAGTGTTGAAACTAACTTTCTCACCACTAAAGCAGACTGAACCTTTTGTTGAAGATCCACCGGCTATGTTGCAGAAATCAGTTCTTGATGGCCAAATTTCGGTTAGTTTGCTAGTGGCGTTGGCTGGTAGAGCTGCTTGACCTTGTAGCAATGGTGTAAAAGGTGAGTTTTTTATAGACACATTTTGGCATGAATCCCACAGACTTTCGCAGAAGTTGTTTGTGGCTTGGTTACTCTGTGATGAACCTGATGTTTTCGTTGAGTTGCAAAGTACAGGAATATCCCGACGGTTTGTGCTGACCGTGAATAGCTCTGCTGAAAACGGATCACATTTCTGAAAAGTTGAAAGTTGAAAATTGTAAGTTTTGAACCTCAAAATTTTAATGCTTTATAAGGCTTTTTGGATGCATGTTTTTAAAGTGATTTGTGATATTACAAAACCAGAATCAGTTAATCAATGTATCTAAACGGTAGCAAAAAACTATTGCTTCCGCTGTAAATAAACTTGTAATAATCAGATAGTGTATGAGTATTTATTTCCTTAAAATCAATAGATAACATGATTCATAAAAAATGACACTTTATCAAAGTGTCTTTAGTCTAGCGGTCTTCATGATGATCCATTAAGAAGCGGGACTAGCATGAAACTAATGAATTGACACCTAAATCTGAAGCATAATCTAAACATTTTAAACTGAATGACATAATATTTCGGAAGCAAAAATACATATTTTGGATGGTTTAAGCTCTAGAGTCGATAAATATTCCAGATTAAGAAAAGCATACCGAGCAAAGGATCGACTTGAGATAAGATGCACATCCTGGCTGAGTTACATTCATTGATTCAAACTGTTTTTGTATTTTCAAATCTTCAGTTGTGTCGCAGCATGAAGATTCATTATAAGGACAGAAAACCAGAGGAGTCTTGGGCTTAAACGGTTCACCTAATTAACACAATTTAGAATAAGATAATAATTGATGCAACTAGAACTTGAATCATTAAAAACATAAAAGTTGAAAATAAAGTTTTAGAAAATTTACTAAAAACTAACTTGAATCTGTGCATAGGGGAAGAGAAAGTGTTGGATCGAAGCCAATTTGAAACAAACATAAGGACAATAAGATGATCAAATGATTAACTTCCATTGTAGCAACAAAATATGGCTTCTTAGTTCATGTTTTTAATAAATACCATAAATCTTGGAAACTTATTGACAAAAATTTCATTGACTTCAAAAGACAGTTCTCTTTGCTATTGTAGGCTAGATATGATTAATAGTTTTAAAAAATTTCTTGCTTATTATAGTAATGGACAACATGTATGTATGATGTATAAGTTAGTATTGGAAATTATAGTATGACATTTAAGCTTTTGACTTGTAAGGGTCAAAGGATGTTATCTGATTTTGAAAAATGGAGGGAGGGGGGATTGTTGACTTTGCTTCATAATATTTTAATGCAGATACAATAATGTGTGGTAGTTGATAACATTATCCTATTTTTGTATATATATGTTGATGTTTGATATTAGCTGAACCTTATAGCTGTATATTCATTAATGAAAGAGGAAGCTATAAAAATATTTTATGATCAATAATTTCTTTCTTTTTAGTCAAAGAACTTGGGGTGTTTAGTATGATGGAATAGAAAGAAGAGAAAGGGAATAGGAAGAACTTGGGGTGTTTAGTATGATGGAATAGAAAGGAGAGAAAGGGAATAGGAAAGATTTCCCTTGTTTGTTTGCGATGAAGAAAGGGAATGATAATGGAGAAAGAGGAATCAATTTCATTCTCTCCATTCTCTACAAATTGTGGAAAATGGTTGAGAATGGAAAAAAAAAAATTTGTTTTTTAAGATGTTATATGTAATAAATGTATTATTATTTAAAATTTTATTTTTTATATATATTCATTCTCTGTGGGTACCAAACAACGGAATCCATTCTCTTTCCAAATACTAATTCTCTTTCTCACTATTTTCATTCTCTATTACATTTTCATTTCTTTATGATTCCCTCCAACCAAACACCCCCTTGGAGTATTGATAAATTAATCAACTCTGTCTTGTTGATAAATTTAACAATGCTAATGAAACTTTGTAAAGGTTGCTATTTTCATTTTATGAGATGTTCGGATATTATTTTTTTAATGGCGGAAAAATTATGTATAGTATGTGTAAAAGAGAGGATAAAGCTGAAGACGAGCTAGAGTACAAAAAAAATTCATCACAAGAAGGAAGATTTAAAAACTACTCACCCTATAAAATGTGTATCTTATCGTTCCTATTAAAAAACAAACGAAAAGAATAATCAACAAGAGAATCGAAAATCTTGCCATTCCTAATCTTCGTAAACTGAGTTATGACTAAACCTCCAAATTATTCGTCAAGCAGTAAAAGTGACTGAAAAGAGCAGTTCTTTGTTCAAGGACTTGATATGGATCTCAGCGGCCTAAAGCAAAAGAGATTAGTGGGTTACTAAACCTCCAAATTATTTGATTTGTATACATGTTACATTTTCTGCTTTTGACAAATTTTTTAGAAGTTTTGTGTTGAACTGAATGTAAATGAACATATTTTTTTAAACTTGAAAAAGATTTTCGCTGGCAACATTATACGAGTGATTAGTGGGTTCTGTTATGTGTAAACTTTTAAGAAATGGATTTATTTATAATAATGGGTGTATATTTCATATCTCTATCTACCAATATACTAAAACAGAATTGACGTATTTTTAAAAAGACGTAATCTTTAGTTGACATGTGTCTTTTTAATCTAAATTTTAATTTAAAAATAGCTTTTATAATTTTAATGTGATGATCTTTATTTACGATAGTTATTATAGTTATAATAAAATATATATTTTTTTTATCTAAAAGTTCGATTTCTTAATTTATAGTTATTTTATATAATTATCAAGTAATATTAGTATTTTACACGTACATGTATTTTTAACATATCCATTGGTTTTTGAATTGTAGCCAACTATAAAAGCTTTTATTAATAACAAATCTAATAGAGTTCGTATCTTCTCATCTTCAAACACTAGATTAAACCCGCACGTTATGCGGGATTAACTGATAACATAAGTAAAAAATACAATTACAAATAGTTACATTATTATTTATAATATTAAAATATACCTCAAATATGTTTTTCTTTTTGAACGGAAAATATAATACATTACTAAATTACACCATTATCAAGGATTCAACCTTGATCAATACTCCAAGAGGCAAGAGTCTCTACCACCCCACCTAAATGATAATAACTACGTCAAATATGTAGTATAATTACATCAACAAACAAATTACAAACAAAACTATACAAACTTAGGTGTTGAGTCTTGAATTCGCTGATTAGACTTACTCGCTGACATGTATAGTCAGCAAGTCTTCAGCGAGTCCAGTGACTCTCTTCAGCGGGATGTATGCTGACCAAATGTTTGACATGGCGGGAAGTATTCAAACCATATGAAAACAAGAGTCACATGGTGGTTCTTCCAACTGTAACATACCTTACTTGGTAAAGGTACATGTTGGGACCAAAACTTGGGTCTTCTCTCTCATACCCATTTTGGTAAAGAAGACAAGGGCTCTTGCTTGGAAGTACAAGGAGCCAATGGAACGTCGACAACCACCATCTATCACCATCAAAGGAAGGCTGTGTTGCCCTAATTCCTCCTCTATATGAAGCAACACAGCCGCATTGTATCAAGTGTGTTAGTCACCTTGAAAGTGTGTCACATGTAATTGTTCAAGTTTTTAGTGTCTAGACTTAGCAATTACCTTTGTTCATTTGTATTCTTGTAAGTCAAGTGTATAAGATCGACCATGTATTCATCGTTTAATCAATGATACATATGATTATACTTGCATTGATTTATTACAATTGAACTTGTTGTTGTTCTTGTTATTTATCTTCTTATTTACTTTCTTGTCTAATTTAAATATAACATAAGTTGTGCATTCGTAGACCATCAAGTGGTATCAGAGCCACCGTTCCTAAATCATTGGAACAAGATCTGTTTGCCTCCTTGTCTTTTCATTAAAAATTATGTTCTTTAACTTTTCTTGAAATTCTTTTTCTAAAACAAGAACATGTCTTCTGTTCCCAGCCTAGTGAACACACGTGACTTTGGTTACGTGTCGACACCTCCTAAATTCGAGCCCAAGGATTTTGGGTCTTGGAAGGAGAGGATGCTTCTTCACATCTCTGGTGTGGAACCCTATTTAATGACTATATTAACTGAGGGTCCATACGTGCCGATGTATGTCCAAAGGACTCCAGGAGCTACACCTGAAGCTCCTGAGATAGTCACTGACCTGGATAAACCAGAGGTTCAATGGACAGATGAAGAAAGAAAGCTAGTAAATCTTGATGCTAGGCTGAAAAACATGATTATCGTCACTCTTCCCACTGAAATCATGAAGCTAGTCATCAAGTATCCCTCTTCAAAGGAAGTATGGGATAGATTGGTCAGCACCTATGAAGGATCTGCTGACCTCATCAAGATCAAGAAAATTGACTTGATCGAGCTTATGAAAACTTCTTCTCTCTTCCTAATGAAAGTCTTGAGAGCACCTATACTCACTTTAAAGGGTTGCTCAATGATATGACAAATGTTGGCATTACTCATGATAATTTTGAAGTATGCCATAAATTCATCGACTCTCTTCCTCTTTAAGTGGCAAAACTTAAGACAAACTCTTCGTACAACGAAGAAAATTCAAGATTTTGATCTTGAAGAACTCTTTGGTACTCTTCAATTTGAAGAGAGAACATTGACTCAAAACATTCGAGCCTCTGCTGATGCCAAAAGAAATGTTGGCCCTTCTTTTTCTTCTTCCTCTATCAGCATATCCTCCCATCTTATTTCTGACCCTATAGCTCTTGTTTCTACTGAGCCCATCGATCTTTATGATGGTTCCAGTATTTCAAATCTTCCAGCACCTATTCAAACTCTCATTGATGAGCTGGATGATGAAGAGAAACAAGATTTGTTTAATGATTTTATGGGCTTTGCCTTGGTTGCTTCAAAACGGTTGCTCCCCTCAAACCTCCTGTTGGTAAATCATAGAAAGAGTGCTGGAGGTGTGGCAGAAAAGGCCACTACCAGAAGGAGTGCAGAGTCTCTATTCCCACTCCAGCAGCTCCTAAACCTAATCCTTCTAAATCTGCTGATGAATACAGAAACAAATACTATCAGCTAAAGGCAAAGGTGGCTGAAACAGAGTATGCCAAAGTACCAGCAAAAGGACTTGTTGCTGAAGAACATGATTGGGCTGACTCAGATGATTCTGATGATGACGATTATGTTGATGCCATGTGCCTTATGGCACTTGCTGACAGTGATGCTCTGACAAAGGATCAAGTCTCCTCGAGTCAGTGGGTAAACGTCACTGTTAAAAAGGTACACTCTCTTCTTTCCTCCTCTTCTGATCATGACAAGACCAAAATTATTGAGTCTTTGTCTTGTGATCTTCAGCTCGTAGAAAGTCTACGTGCTGAACTTCAATCTAAACTTAACTCTGCTGGAGTAGAGTTAAGTGAAAAATCTGAAAAACTTATGAAATTGAAAAATGTTCATATTGAACTTCAATCTCATGAGTTAATGACTCAGAAACTCCAACTGGAGAATGAAACTCTCAAGGCTAAAGTTTCTAATCTGAAGAAGATTGTGACCTCCTGGTCAAAGGCTTCCAAATTTCATCATCAATGTTTGAGTGAGCAAGTCCCGGCTCAAGTACAAGCAGTGATTGGTGGCAATTTTGATGTTGCTGCCTCAATTGCTGACTTATTTAATGATGATGTAAAGCCTGAAATCTCTATTCCTCCACCCTCTTCATCTTCCATCTCTCCTGAAGAGATGAAAAAGTGGTATTTTGTCAAGGGACAAAATGACTACCATGCTGAGATGGCTTCTAAAGCTACATCTTCCACCAGTGTGCCCTCTTCCTCTAATGTTAAAAGTACCAGTTCCTCAACCAGTACTTTTGACATGTTCTCTCATCTTTCCATTGTTGGCATGATGCCACATGAAGGGAGAATTCAACATTCTCCACCTAGAACCTTTAAAGGGGATATTTCAAGTAATGGATATGTACCCATTGCTCCTCAGCGACTATCTGTTAAAGGTGCTGAGCCCTTTAAAAGAAGCACTATTGCTGCTCCCTATGACTATGGTACTCCTCAGCGAGTTAATCAGGTCGTTCAGCAACATTCTAGTGCTCAATCTTCCTCTCAGCTGGAACCTACCAATGCTAATCCCATGTCTGAACATGATCGTCTTATGTACAGACGTCTTAGGTTCGTTGATGCAAGACATCAGCAAGTACTTCCCACAAAGGCTGTACCTACTGATGTTCAAACTCATATGGCATCTCAATCTATGCCTCTAAAATCAAATCTAAGGCATAACACTCCTAAAAAGGGAAGACTGCCTTCACAAAATAGGTCTACCACTCCTCAGCGAGGACACTTGCCACATCAGCAAGTAAGGCCTATAACTCCTCAGCGAGGACATTTGCCACATCAGCAAATGAGACCCACTACTCCACAAAGAGGACAAATTCCTTCTCAGCATAGTCAATCCTCTGTGTCGAACATGGAGTACTTACCTCATAAGCAAATGAGGTCAGTGACTCCAAATCGTCTAACCAGATCCATCACTCCAAACCGAGTGAATCAGACTCAGCAGGGTTCCTCTTCTTCCTATCCTGCTGGAAAGCAAGCATGGAACATGATTAGAGGACCTCAAAATCCTCAAAATCATCATGGTGAGTCCATCCTTGGTCCTGTTCCTCAATTGCCCCTTCCTAAACTTAGACAAAGGAGTAAATCCAAGTCTAAGCAAAAGAGCAAGGCTTCATCTTCCTCCTCTCCTCAAATAAATGAGCTTACTCAGCGAGTGAATGACCTCTCTTCTCAGCTGAGGGACTTCTTCATTCAGAATCAAAAAGGTAACCCCTCTGACAAAAAATGCTATCTTTGTAGCAGCAGAGGACATGTTGCCTCTGAATGTGACTCAGTCAACTCAAGAGATGCTCCAGCGATTGTAGTTCAACCAAACATCTCTATATCTGCTGATACATCTTCCTCTCCTAGGGTCAGTGAGAACCTCTACTGAACCTGTAATCAGTGACACTCCTTCTGTTACTAATGCAAGCATCGCTGAATACATTGTTGCTCAGCGCATTGAAATTGCCCATTCTCAGAGGGTTATTTCAAATGCTTGGGGCAACCTTCAATGCTTGTCGAGTATAGTGCTCCTGATGTAGTGAGCAGCTATGCATATCTTCATAGTAATGAAACCAGTGTAATGCCCTTCAATTAAGATGATAACATCTTTGGTCTTGTCTCTGTGGGAAATCACACTACTCTTGAGGAGGCTCTCTCTGAAGAGCCAACATCCTCCTCTGAAGTACCTTTAGTTAATCCTGCTGACATGGCAATGGATGAACAAAGTGAAGCCTAAATCCTTTCTTTATATCCATGCAGGGCTCGCTGGGAAAAGGAGTGTGGTATTTGGACAGCGGTTGTTCAAAACACATGACTGGCTCTAAGTCCCTGCTGGATAACTATACAGAGGCACATGGTCCTACAGTGGTGTTTGGTGATAACTCCACTGGACAGACTGAAGGGTATGGTCTTCTTTCTAATGGCCTCATAAAAATTTCTCTAAAGTTGCTTATGTAAATGGATTAAAGCATAATCTCATCAGCATAAGTCAACTATGTGATGCTGACTACAAAGTAATCCTTGATAAACATCAAGGCACTGTAGTAAACATCAATAAGGAAGTCGTCTTGGTAGCACCAAGAAAACGAGATGTATATCTTGTAGACTTCACTCCTATCAAGACTGATAGTGAGACTTGTTTCTTTGCTAAGTCAGCATCCGAGTTAAATTGGTTATGGCACAAGCGTATGTCGCATGTGAACTTTAAAACCATAAACTCACTAGCCAAAAAGAACCTTGTTCGTGGTCTTCCTCCTCTTTCTTTTGAAAAAGACAGACTCTGTGGTGCTTGTGAAAAAGGCAAATGCCATAGAGCTACTTTCAAAACAAAACAAGCCAGTGAATGTCCAAAGTCTAAAGGGTAGTAGATACACTTTAGTAATTGTGGATGAATATTCACGATACACTTGGACAATTTTTCTTAATTCTAAGAGTGATGTTGCTGATGAAATTATCAAATTAATTAAGAAAATGGAAAATCTCAACAGCATAAGGGTTAAAGAGCTCAGAAGTGATCATGGCACTGAGTTTAGAAATCACACTCTTGAATCTTTTTGTGCTGATCAAGGGATCTCACAAAACTTCTCTTCTACTAGAACTCCTGAGCAAAATGGTGTTGCTGAAAGGAGAAATAGAACTCTCATTGAGGCAGCACGTACAATGCTTAGTGAGTCCTCTCTTCCTAGTAGGTTTTGGGCTGAAGCAGTCAACACTGCTTGTCACACTCAAAACCGCTGTCTCATTGTCAAAAGACATGACAAGACAGCATATGAAGTGTTGAGAGGAAAGAAACCTCAAATCAAATACTTCCATGTATTTGGTTGTCCTGTCTTCATTCTAAATAACAAGGATCATCTAGGCAAATTTGATCCTAAAGCTGATGATGGTTACTTTGTTGGATATTCTGCCATCAGCAAAGCTTTTAGAGTACTTAATACTCGTCTTCAAAAAGTGGATGAATCCATTCATGTCACTTTTGATGAGAGCTCATTTGCTCTTAAAGATATCCAGCCATCTTCTACTGAAGAGATTTTCAATGAGTTCACTAATCCTTTTATGGAGGATGCTGACTCATTTGTTGATGCTTCTTGCTCACCGCCTCTTGATCAGCAACTCACTGAGGATAGTTCAATAGACCCTGAGCTGGAGCAAGTTGCTGCTCATATCTATACGATTGAGCCAGTTGAGCCTATCTTAATATCAATCCATGTTGCATCAGCCAAACCTAGATCACTGGCTGATGATGTGCAAGTTGATGACTCTGCTGATGATGAGTTTCATGATGCTTCAGCTAACGCTGAAGACATGGAGTCTGCTGATGACCCCATCATTAATCATAACTCAAATCCGTTAAATGGCTCCACTGATCAAACTCTTGTTGAACCATCAATAACCATTGATCTCTCCTCTTATCCTTCTCCTGCTGATCCCATACAAATGTCTTCCGCTGCCACTCTAGGTTCATCAAGTGTCTCATCACTTAAATGGACGTCAAGTCATCCTGCTCACCAAATAATTGGTGATCCTCAGCAGGGCATTGTGACTAGATCAGCGACTAGAAATACATGTCTATATGTAAATTTCTTGTCAATGATCACTCCTAAGAATATTGGAGAGGCTATGGTTGACCCATCGTGGGTTGCTGCCATGCAAGAAGAACTCACTTCAAGCATGTTTGGTTCTTAGTTCCTCTTCCTCCTAGCAAAGAACCCATTGAAACAAAATGGGTTTATAGAAATAAAATGGACGAAGATGGTGTTGTTATACGTAACAAGGCTAGGTTAGTTGCTCAAGGTTACCTTCAAGAAGAAGGTGTCGACTATGACGAAACCTTAGCTCCAGTGGCCAGACTTGAAGCAATACGCTTATTCTTGGCACATGCTGCTTATCAAAACTTCACTGTATATCAAATGGATGTCAAGAGTGCTTTCCTGAATGGAAAACTCGAAGAAGAAGTTTATGTGGAGCAGCCACTTGGTTTTTAAGATCTAACCAAGCCAAACCATGTCTATCGTCTTTATAAAGCATTATATGGTCTTAAACAAGCTCCCAAAGCTTGGTATGACACTCTTTCTGAATTTATTCTTTCTCATAAGTTTCAGCGAGGATCTATAGACAGCACCCTCTTTATTTATAGAAAGGGTGCTCATGTTCTATATGTACAAATATATGTTGATGACATCATATTTGGATCCTCCAGCAAGAAACTTTGCAATAAGTTTAGCTCCCTAATGTCTTCTCACTTTGAAATGAGTATGATGGGTGAGCTGACCTTCTTCCTTGGTCTACAAATTTGCCAACTTCCTGATGGCATCTTTATAAACTAAGAAAAATACATACGAGACATGTTGGCTAAATTTGATATGTCTAATATCACTACTAAGCCTACTCCTATGTCTCCTCCAAACAATCTCCATGCTGACCTTGATGGTAAGCATGTGAACCCCACTTTCTATCGTGGGATGATAGGCTCGCTGATGTATCTCACAGCAAGTCGTCCAGACATTATGTTTGCTACTTGCCTTTGAGCAAGATATCAAGCATCTCCAGGGAGTCTTACCTTCTCGCTGTCAAGCGTATCTTCAAATATCTCAGAGGGACTTCCTCTCTAGGTCTTTGGTATCCCAAAGATTCTAACTTTGACTTAGTTGCATACTCTGATTCTGACTATGCTGGATGCATGTTAGATAGAAAAAGTACCAGTGGTGGATGTCAACTGTTGGGGGGAAGGCTGACTAGTTGGTCTAGTAAGAAACAACATACAGTTTCCATCTCCACTGCTGAAGCAGAGTATGTGTCAGCAGCAAGTTGTTGTGCACAAGTCCTCTGGATGAAAAACCAACTTGCTGACTATGACTTAGATTTTTCTAAAATCCCAATTATGTGTGATAACACTAGTGCTATTGCCATCACACATAATCCTGTTCAGCATTCCAAAACTAAGCATATTGACATTAGGTATCACTTCATTCGTGATCATGTCATAAAGGGGGATGTTGAAATCTACTTCATCCCCACTGATGATCAACTTGCTGACATCTTCACTAAACCTTTAGATGAAAAGAGACTCAAGGATCTCGTCAGCAGGTTGGGAATGTTAAATGGTGATTCTGCCACTTAACTTACATATCTTTTGTAAGTTAAAATCTCTTGACTCACATCAAGATCTTTCAGCAAGTTTAAGTGTGTCTTACTTGCTTCCAAAACAAGGCAATGAAGAGCCAGTCTTCATCTAGTCCAGCAGCAAACGGCTGCTGGTAAAGACATCTAAAATCCGTTGATCCCTGATGCTTTGGGAAAAAGCATAATAAAAGTAATAAGGTGCTGAAAGTCCCTATTTAGTCCAGCAGCAAACGGCTGTTGGTAAAGACATCTAAAATCCGTTGATCCCTGATGCTTTGAGAAAAAGCATAAATAAAAGTAATAGGGTGCTGAAAGTCCCTATCTAGTCCAGAAGCAAATGGCTGCTGGTAAAGACATCTAAAATCCGTTGATCCCTGATGCTTTGGGAAAAAACATAATAAAAGTAATAGGGTGCTGAAAGTCCCTATCTAGTCCAGCAACAAACGGCTGCTGGTAAAGACATAAAATCCGTTGATGGCTGAGAATTTGCCAAAAATTGTTTAATTCTCATCAGCATCCATTCTTTCTTTCTTTGTGGTGCTGATTAAAACTTGGTAACCATTCCTTTTAATAAAATAAACTCTTCAATGGATACCTCAATTTATCTGAGTGTATTCCACTACGTATTTTGTTAATATTTTATTATATATATCTCAAACGGTTACCTCGATTTTCTCCCAAATGGGCAACTTGTACACTGTACGTGCCATATGAACTCGAGTACAGTTGAAATCGTGGTTCATATAGTCACATCATACCTCTCTCATACGTACATACAAATAGTGTCTCACAATTTAATATAATTCTTTTTATGCCACGTATGAAAGAGAGTACATGTGACGACTCACTTTTTGCAGTCATGGGACCCATATCCATGCCATATATCTGCAAATCTCTTCATCTTCATCTTCACCTTCTTTTACGTTCATTTCATTCTCTCAATCTTTCATATTCTCTAAAATCTCTCATATTCTCTCAAATATTTCCTACTTTCTCTAAATATTCATCTCAAATTCTTATTCATATCATATTCAAATCATCTCATATAAAATGGCTTCTTCATCTGCTCCAGAACAACAAAATCTCTCATATCTCAACTCCAAAATATATGATAATTAATCAAGTGTCTTTCCAAGCTTCAAAGTTGGTCATCAAGGCCAATAACTATCTGGGATTTGAAGAGATCCCATCAAAAATCAAAGGTTACTTCTCCATGCTCGACTTCATAATGGGATGCCCAGTTAGAAGGGCTATTTATAGCGATCCTAAGGAAATAGTTGTCCACCTCCTAAGGGAATTCTGGTGGACATGTGATTACAAGGTTGCAAGTAGCACCATTACCGGTACCGTCATGAAAGGGACGCGTACTATATCTATCTCAGTGGATCTACTGAGACAAGTTCTTCGTCTTCCCAATCAAACTGAAGAACAACCATTTGTTGGACTTGTAGAAACAAATGTTTGGAAGGAATGGTTGCTGTCCATTAGGTACGGATCTAACACTGTCCCACCCACACCTGTTCATAGCAATCCTCAAAAGAAGTTCTTGCTTGAGGTTTGGAGGTTGCTGTTTACTCATGTCATTCAATGTCTTGGTGGAAACAGTGGCTCATTTGATCAAGCCACTGTTGCTCAAATGCAGATGATCTATGCACTGGCAAATGGTCGAAATATAGACTTTGCCACTGTCATTTTTGAAGACCTAAAGGGAAAGGTCACTATAAGAAACAGGTCAAGCTCTGTGCCATTTTCCAGATTTCTCTCACTAATCTTCAAGCATGAGCTAAAGGGAGAATATCTTCCTGAAGGTGCTCACTATCTTCTCTCTCCAAGGGTTGCGAGCTCTGTATATAAAACTCCTGCTTGCGACCCTGAGCAATTCGACTCCAAGTATGTTGTGCTCACTCCAGCAATGAGGTAGGTACTTTATTCTGTATATCCTGAAATTTACAAACGTAACCCTGTTGGAGCTGGTATGCTGATAATCCCCCCAGCAGCCTCCAAAGCTCCCAAGAAAGTCAAAACACTTGCATCTTCTTCCACTTCACCTCCTCCTGCTGTCCCAAAACAGCAGCAGCGAGTACCAAAGGGCAAAACTACTAAGGTTAAGAAGTTCTCACTGCCCAAGGACAATAGAGACCCAGCCAGCCCATCAGCAGTCTCAAAAAAGGCTGCTGACGAGAACAAGGGAAACCGAAAGCAGCCACCTCAAACTTCTGTAGGCGAGGTTGGTGAAGATCAAGGGCCACCTAGCCCATTAGAGTTGAGTCTACCGAACAAACTATTCCCTTTTCTTCTTCTCAACCCTCTGAGTCGTTGTCAGCAGCCATATCACAGGTGATGCTAGAGACAACAAAGTCTACGGTCGATGATGCTTTGGTGATACAACACACTGAAGCTGAGGCACCCGATTCCCTTACTCCTCTAAATTTTTCTATGGATGAAAGGATGGGTGTTGAGGTTGAAAATGCTGAGGATGTTGCTTGTGGTGAAGGAAGTTTGGTTGAAGGTGCTGAGGTTAACGCATAAGAAACTTTAATTGAAAATTTTGATGATGATGGTGATGAAAGTGATCTGGAGTTGGAAGATTTTGTAGGTGATGAATTCCAGTTGAATTCCTCCAAACAGGTTGATGAACTTGAAGCTAGTGATATGGAGGTTGATGCTGAAGAGGCTGCTGCTGATGTAAATGCAACAGCCATCATTGAAAGTGTTGAAAAAGCTGTTGCTGATGATAATGCAGCTACTAACGATGAATAAACTGAGGTGCTGACTCTTTCTGCCAAATGTCAGACTCCACCCATGCAACCAGTGAACACCATGCTCTCCCTTGGCATGCCCTCTTCCTTTCAAAGTGTTCCTGGCAGTTCTTCTGTTGCCAAGCCTGCCGTCTCTCATACTGCCAAAGAGTTGGGTATCTCTTACTCTACTAACTCTTCTGATAGGCTGGCCAGAGTGGAACACCAACTAAATGATCTCACTAAGGCTGCCACACTCGCTGTCCAACTTAAAAGTCATGATAATGGCAGCTTGGTGAAGATCTTGGAGAGCTGGTACAGCAAGCAGAATGATAACACTGCCAACATCGAGACACTTAAGAAAAAATCCGTTTCTATGGCTGCTGATCAAGAGAAGCTGCGCAATTATACTAATGTTATCAAAAAGGATCAGCAGGCCATTCGAGGGTTCTCGCGATCGCTGTGCAAAATTAGAACTGCTGTATGGTTCTCAGCAAAGAAAGCATCCAGCAACAGTGAATCTGCTGCTGCTGAAGCGAAAATGGTTGCTGACCTGGTTTCTCCTCTTATCTCCCAGGTTGAATGCAACACCAAGGCCATAAATGCCTTGGAGACTCAAGTGGCCAGTCTTCCTCCTCAAGTCTCTTTCACTGAGGAAGATCGTAAGTGCCAAATGCACCTGGAACAAGAAGTTGGGGACATAAAGAAGATGTTGTCCCAACTTCTTCAGCAGCAGGCAGCTCCAACAGCAACTGTGGAGGTAGTTGTTAATGATACTACCTCCAAGGGGAGAAAGTTGATGCTGCTGTGATGGCACTTGTCAGTGAAGCTGTTAACAAAGCAGTAAATGATATATATGAAGCTTCTGCTGACAAGGTTGCATGTGAAGAAAACACTGCTGCAGCCAATGAAAAACAAAATGAACTGGCAATAGTGGCTGTCAGTGAGGACAAAGTAAACACTCCCCCTGCTGATGTTGAGGGGGAGACAAGAATTGATGCTGAAGTTCCCCCTGCTGGTGCTGAGGGGGAGACTGAGGAAAATGTTAATGCTGAAGGGGAGCAGCAGATTGTTGCTAAATCTCCCCAACTTGAAACTTCTGGAGCTGAGCAGTTGGAACCAGAGACCATGAAGGCTGTATGGGAAGCTGGGTTCGCTCAGGAAATGGCTGAAGACAGATCTCGTGAAATGCTGCCAATCTTTCACAGACGATATCTTGCAAATGCTGAAATCACTCCAATGACTGTCGGTCAAAGGGAACAGCTCATGGGGTCTGGATTCTTCAAGAAACCTCAAGCTGTTGCCACCTCATTCTCTACTGAATCACTGACCATCCAATCCTCAGCAGGTCATCAACATTAAATGATTGACATTTTAGCCTTGACTGCTGAGGGAAGAACTCAAGAAGAAGCAATCAAGGAGCTGGACAGAATTAAAGAGAATCAAGAAAACGAAAAGAAAAACTTGAAGTTAATAAGACAGCTGCCACTCCTTGAAAAAGAACAATTGGATGCTGAGCAGAAGATGATTCTACAAACTGGTGGTGCCGAAGCTCTCTACAAACATAAACATGATGAAGTAGAGAAGCAACTGAGTGAAAAGAGATCGAAGTTTGAAGTTGAAAAGGCAAAATGGTTGAAATACATGAATGACAGGAGGAGGCCTCAAAGAATAGTGGCTGCTGAAGCCTTTCGTGCTGACATGGGCTGAAAAACAAATTTGAAGATCTTAAGAGAAGGTGCTGACAAGCCAGTCAGACATGAAGGTGTCAAGGCAACTACTTTGAATGCATCCGAATGGGCTGAAGTGTATATGCTCATCAAAGATAAAAAGGCTCCCAGCTATGATCAATTGAAAAACATGCTGAGGGAGTACTTTGAGAAGGCAAGAGGGTTTGAAACGAAGTTTAAGTGTAATCTGCCCATGGTGAGACTAGTGTTTGGAGCTCCAGCTGCTATCTCAACGTCTGCTGGCAAGAAAACACAAAGAAAGAGGAAAGAAATGCATCAATTCTTGCCAGCAGTTCTTCCTCCCCTAGCCGGTGATGCCACCTTAAATCTTCGCTTACCTTCCAGAAGCGTGTTTGAAGAAGGAAGGATATTGGAGTCCGCTGCTGGCATATTCTTCCAAAACTTCCAGAATGATCAACTCTTCTTCAGGTTGGCAGAAATAGAAAAAGCTTCCACTGGGTTTCTCATCAGCATTAGAAAGAGATTCTCCAAGTTAGCAAGTGTCACATGGTTCATCAGCAAGATTGATGAAGAGTTGTTGAAGACTCACAGAAGAGATGATCCAGTACTGAGAATTGCCAAGCAGGAAGATGCTTGGGAGATAGAAGCTGCTAATCTTTAGATGTCTTAAACTTGTAAAAGCTTTATGCTTCGGCTTGTAATTCTCTTTGATGATATAAAAGACATCTTTCCTTCATATTACATTCTTCTTACTTACTCAGCAAGTCTCTTCAGCGAATAGGGGGAGATTGTTGAGTCTTGGATTCACTGATTAGACTTACTCGCTGACATGTATAGTCAGCAAGTCTTCAGCGAGTCCAGTGACTCTCTTCAGCGGGATGTATGCTGACCAAATGTTTGACATGGCGGGAAGTATTCAAACCATATGAAGACAAGAGTCACATGGTGGTTCTTCCAACTGTAACATACCTTACTTGGTAAAGGTACATGTTGGGACCAAAACTTGGGTCTTCTCTCTCATACCCATTTTGGTAAAGAAGACAAGGGCTCTTGCTTGGAAGTACAAGGAGCCAATGGAACGTCGACAACCACCATCTATCACCATCAAAGGAAGGCTGTGTTGCCCTAATTCCTCCTCTATATAAAGCAACACAGCCGCATTGTATCAAGTGTGTTAGTCACCTTGAAAGTGTGTGTCACTTGTAATTGTTCAAGTTTTTAGTGTCTAGACTTAGCAATTACCTTTGTTCATTTGTATTCTTGTAAGTCAAGTGTATAAGATCGACCATGTATTCATCGTTTAATCAATGATACATATGATTATACTTGCATTGATTTATTACAATTGAACTTGTTGTTGTTCTTGTTATTTATCTTGTTATTTACTTTCTTGTCTAATTTAAATATAACATAAGTTGTGCATTCGTGTACCATCATTAGGTGTCACCAATAAAACATGGAGAGAGAAACATAAAAAAAGAATTAATTTAATTGGTGGATCTCATATGACAAGTGAATTTGTATAATTTTGTTTGTAATTTGTTTGCCAATTTAGAATTTCCCATTTATAAATCATAAAAAATTGTATATCTTTGTAAAACCGAAATCCATCCATTAAGTTTTAAGAGATATACATGAAATAAAATTAAAATTTTTATTTTATACATTTTGCCGTCTTATACACTTTGCCGTCTTATTTTATTTTTAATTTTTTTATTATTATTACTTAATTAATGATGATGATGATTAGGCTAAAGTATAAATTTAAATTGTGTTTTAATGGTGATTAGGCTAAAGTGTAATTTTTTTAAAGTATGCTTAAAGTTAGGAATTTAATGTAAGTATGACACCTAGGAAAAAATCTTACATAACATGATTTCATAATTGACACATAATCAAAAATCTATCATCTCTTAATTATATAGAGATATTGTATGTTTATAATTTTGTTTTGTACTTTTGTTCATTGTATTTTATGTTCTTCTAATATGCTACCTATGTATTAATTTGTTTTTTTAAGTAATATTATATATTTGCGTTCAGGGTTTTCTAATACTATCAACTATGACGTTTTTCTCCGCTAGAATTCTGATGATTGAAGATTTGGTACGTAACACTCGCACACAAATTTATCATCTATACAGGTCAGTTTGTTTTCAATAAAATAACACAATGGTTAATTACTTGTGATATTGTTTAGTTTTAAGTATAAACTTGCAGATATCTAGTATTATATTACAATTTTCTTTGATCGATACATGATGTTGTAATAGTTGTCTACATAAATTGGGAAAATAATTAATCTGATAACCTCTTTATTTTTCTGATTATATGCTATAATTTTTATTAATAAAATAAATAAATATCAATATAAAGGAAATATTATATGTTATATAAAGTTTATTATAATTAATTGAAATATAAATATAAATAAATATAAGTCCAATCGTGCATCGCACGGGCATTAGTACTAGTATAGATATAAAAGGCTATCAGAAAGCGCTCGGGTGGCGCTCTCTGAGCCCGCCATGTCAACAATTTCTGATGTAGCGTCACCAGAACGATCGAAGTGACAAGTCAGCAGCCACATATGCAACTTATCTGCTGATGTGGAGTATCCACCTAAGCGTATATAAGCCATAAAATAGCTTTTAATAAAAAAAATCCAAAGGCGGTTTCGAACCCCTGAGCGTATATAAGCCATAAAATAGCTTTTAATAAAAAAAAATCCAAAGGCGGTTTCGAACCCATGCCCTCTAAGTTCATGTACAGTGCATCTACTACTTGAACCAAGCTTGGTTTGTTTTTTAGTTGGAAACCCAAAATTAATAAATTGTCATTCCTTGCTACTGATAGTAGAATCAGATCTCTAATTTATCCCCTCATATTCGTGCCTTCATCAAAAAAGATTTAAGTAAAGAAAACAAATATCGCTCATATTCTTTCCATCAAATTCGTTGCTGGTGATACCTTCAACACCTAATTTTTAGGGATTTAGGGTTAACAATTAGATGAATACAATCAATATATTTAACAAGATTTTAGTATTCAAAATTTTTCTATTTCCACGGTCAATTTCACATTTCCGATCCTTTCATCCAGGTTTCTTTTTTCGATCTCATGTTTGTTTGTTTTAATGTATGTGTAAATTAGTTTAATCTTTATTTGTATGTTTGTAAATATAAATCTGAATACGGTTAAATATATAGGGATTTCGGTATGGGTTATATAATTTGAATATGGGTTTTGGGTTTTGTATATATAAACCATATTTGATTTAAATTAAATAGTTTAGAGAGATATAGATGAAAAACTAAAAACTTGCAGGATCGATGCCTCACAATATGCAAGTTACTTTGTTACTGTATTTAAATTAAATATGATTTTCTTAATATCTTGATATATAATTGAGGGGCAAATATTATTGGTGTCGCTGGCCATCTTAAATCCATAGGGTTTCGTCTTTCAGGGGCATGTTCATGTAACTTCACCTACTTCGTATCTATATCTATATTTATATGTGTGTATATGTATATGTATGTTTTTTTTACATGAATAGCGATATATAAGCTTATGTTAGCTTCAAAGCTATTCGTTTTATTGGTTATGTGTAATAATTTAGTAGATTCTATGTTTTTCGTTAGCAAATTGTGATTGTAAGAACTGTAGATCGTGTGTTGAAACTTTAGTTTAGCGTAGCCTTTATATAACTTTTGAAGTCGTAAAGCATCTGATCATCACTATATATATCACCTCTATATTTTTTTTATAGGATAATAGTTTGAATATGAAATTCGGGTTTCCAAAGAACCCATATTCTCATGTATCTGGAGCATCAATTTCGTGACCAAAGTCTTAAAATATGAGCTTTCTTTGATCAAAAAAATAATGAATCAAGGTAAAGACATCTACTTTATGCCTCAACTTACGTTTATTTTACCAAAGTTGCTTCTTTTGGTACACAAAGTTTTTAAGGGTAATCCTTTTCACTTTAGAACACAGTTGATTTTTTGTCATGTTTACTTACCATCTTTTTGATCTATATATACTAATGACTTTAGATGATTAAACATTTTATGTGTTGCTGCTGTAGTTTAAATATGTAAGCTTTAACGTTGTAATATGGTACCTGAATAATGATCAATATGTTTAATTTGTTGTGATAATTACTCTTTTTCAGGTGCCCGACTTGCGGAAACTATAAGGTATACAAATTTTCGTTATTTAGAATGGTGACACATTTGTTTGTTGGGTTAGTTATTGTTTTTGCTCCTTTTTGCAGACCCATTATGTAAAGTTTGCTAGGCTTTTCAATGGAGCCAATGCAGTTCATCCAGAGACTGTACTGATGACACGAATAAACTGTGCGATACGGTAACGTTACTTAGGTTTTTTACTCTTCATCTGTTTTCATAAAGTGATATTGTCATATAGTCGTATCTTAAGATAATGGTCATTCTGCTAAGTGCTTTCTATTTTCATGATTTACGGAAGTCATCGTTATTTAACTTTTTTGCATGCAGATGATTTGTCGTGGCAGCAAGAATGATACTAGGGCCTTCAGGTATACTAATCTATCTACAAATCACCATTTGGTTTTTCTAATTTCAAACTTTATGACCAAAACATCTTTTCAAATCGTGAATAAAATTAAAGTTAATAATTGCTTTTGACATTGCAGCTATGGCTTATGGAATCTGCTACATTTACTTTAAGTGAGAGTTGAGGATGGAGAGAGTCAGATGACGTTTACAACTATCCTTTCTATCCACCAGTGATTCATGTGTTAGGAGTGTCGTCGACACTTTTATAGTATGTGCTCAAGGTAAATATTAATATTTGTTTGTTGCAAAACTTTGTTACCTTTTTTTAGTGCTTTTTTATGTATTTTGGCATTGGATTATGGGTAGAGACACTAGCAAACATATTAGCTTAAAATACTATGAAAAGATTTTCCTTCACCTTACCTATATTTATTTATTTTTAAAGATGGATTTTAACGTTTCTAGCTTTTTTACCAAGATAGTTTTCCAATACTTTGTTTTACAATCAATATTGTACCACTTACACAAACCAATTGTTTAGTATATAGATGAGAGGCCATGTTTAGACACATATGGTGATCGGGGCCACTCTTCCACCTCAGTTAGGGGTTGCAAATTGGAGTTGCAAATTGGAAGATATGTAGTTTGGGCTGGTAGATTAACGGTCAAAACGGGTTGATTTGAACTGTGACAAATGTTTTGTTCATTGTGTGAGGGTTGTTTTTTTGGCGTTAAGTATGATCGCAAGGAAAATATTAATACAATTCGATAGTATCAACCTGTTTTACCCATTTGATTGTTATGTCTTTAAAGTTTTAACCCACGTTTCCATTTGACCTCAACAAAACTAAAACCAGCCCATCTAGAGTAAATTGGTTGACATTTTTACATCAACACAATACAATACATAAATTAGCAATATATGTTGTGACTTGGAGCTTCTCGCATGATCTTGTGAATCCAGTTGTAATTGAATTTCTTTTCGTTGTGCAGGCGGGCATAGTGAAGAAGGATACTATCAAGATCCATGGATGCTAGGCTGCTGAAGCCACACATGTATACGCATATCAAGCAAGTAGAGTGTTGTGTTTGCTCTTAGTTGGGTTGTGACAATTTCTGCAAGTTGTCTCTGTTATTTCTACTACTAGCTCGGTAATGTTATGAGATATGTGTTTCCATGTTAATGTTAGACATATAATAATCAATGAACAATTGGTAATATCCTTCACACCTTCTCTTTCTATTTCATTTAGGAAAAATTAGTATCTCCAACGTTTTGATGTTGTTCACCTGTTAAAGGTTGTAAAGGAGTCCCATTAATTTCATTCAAGTCAGCTATTGTTTTTAGAGAAAGACACTATAATATCATGCACATGAAACAAAATGACCGTTCTAAACAGTTGCATTTTCATTACCTCATAACTAGTATCTTTGTTAAATAAAGATTTGTATTGAGACCTCACTCTTCATTTATAAATGTGTTTTGTCAGTTTGATGTATTATGACCCTGATTGAGCTATTTAAGATAGAGAAAGAAGTATTCCAAACACGTTGGACTATTTGAGTACAAGATGTCCTAAGAAGGCCGTGATGAAGAACACAAGACTCTTGAACCCATATGGCCCTTATTTTTGCATGTCTTTCATCGTAAAATAACCACTGTTGTTGTAATGTCACCGATAATGTAAATAATAATAGGTCATGGTTTACATAATTATTTTCATTCTATTAGTGTTCATATTATGTTATTGTAACTAACTAGAATACTAAATAGATATTCAATGAAGAAAATACAATTTTGGGTAACATTATTTTTATTGCATAAGTAACATGGTTGGATTAAATGGTTAACACCTTCGCCTCTAGAGACAAACGTTATGGGTTCAATCCTCATCCAATGTAAAGGTCGTAGGTCATTTTTTTTTATCATTTAGATAGATTCTGGAAGAAGTCTCTCTATTTAGATAGAAGTACATTTACATAATTATTGTTATTGCATGTCATTTACGATGTGATATATATAGTAAACAAAAAAGATCGGTGTAACGCACGGGTTTCACCTAGTTATATATATATAGTGCTCAGGCCCGTCCGATGGACGAGTAGTCTTAAAATATATGGTATCAATCAAAGCTTAAAAAATAGAATTCAAGTATATTAAATAGATACCGAATAAAATTAAAATAACTAAAAATATAACATAAAACGATTAAAATAAGGCAAAAAGTTGAAAAAGTAATGCGTAATAAATTAATCTTTCGGATAAGGCCTAAATAAATAAAAATAAAACATAAAACGATTAAAATAAGGCAAAAGATTAAAAAAGTAATACGTAATAAACTAATCTTTCGGGGAAGGCCTATCATACATATCGGAATCATACTTATTATCAGAATAATAGATATCAAACATAGGATCGTCTTCTAATTCATCTGAATAGTTCCATTCACCTTCATCATTGGATTACTCCATATAAATAGTGATTTCAGTTTACCCATTTTTTTCAACTTTAGTTTAATCAATACGAAAGCTAAAGAAGAAACATATGAAAATTAACTCCATATAAATAGTGATTCCAGTTTATCCTTTTTTTTCAACTTTAGTTTAATCAATACGAAAATTAAAGAAGAAACATATGAAAATTAACTCCATATAAATAGTGATTATAGTTTACCCCTTTCTTTTCAACTTTAGTTAAATAAAAAATTTGCAACAAAGTATATAATATGAAAAATACATACCAGTTCATCAACAAAGAACATAGCGAACGTTTTAATTTTCTTCAGGTTGTTCCACTCCGAAACAGTCCATATATGCACAACACGGAGTCGTAGATGATAGTTAACATGTGTTGGTTTAAGATCTTCAAGATAAACATAGCATCATGTTCTATTCATCCTAATTACTAGAGTTCTGGATCCCCGGGTTACAAGTGAATTATCTTTTAGAACTAGTTAAAGACCAACTAGTGTTTTCCATTCTAATGTATTAATCTTAGTGTATGATTATAGACCGATCATCAGAATTAAACTAATACATGCAGATATAGAACCGATAATAATATGATGAATTAGTAAAACATGGATCTACGATAAACAGTATAACACACTCCAACAGATTCTAACAAATAAAGTAAAACAATAAACGTCTACATGATCACATTGATCCAAACAAGTATTCAGCCTACTAGCCTGACATTATTAAAGGAATAACAAAGTCTGAAAAGATAAAAGACATTGTTTACCAACCGAAAGTATATATATATATTCTTATGTAACTTGTGTTTGAAAATGTATTGTCGTGTACAAAAATAAGATATAGCAATCATTTACATGATCAATTGTATGAATAGTTGAAGGAAAATCGTGTAGCAACTATATATGATAAAAAAAAAACCCAAAAAACAAATAAAAATGTGACAAAACGAGAAAAGAAGAATTAACCAGACTAACATTATAATATTATATTTGAAACAAAAAAAAGAATGAAAAGTATCATATAAATCGTTGTATAAAATAAATGATAAATGAACGTGGATACCATATTAAATTTGTAAAATAAATTGTTAAAAATCAAAACAATTTTAGTTAAAAGTATAAAGCAGAAATAAAAACGTAAAAAGCAAAAGAGAAAACTTACACCTTTTTTTGTTAATTTGAGTGACCGATAGATAATACTAATTTAACACCAATATCATATAATCCAACGTCCATTAGAAAAATAGATCTGATTTACAAGTTTTATAACTCTCGTTAGACACTCAAATAACATCTAACGATCATTAACATTTGTTAGAGAAAAGAAAATCTATCTTCCATTATAACTCCCATCAAACACCCAAAAAGAACTTAACAACCATTCGCACTCGTTAAATTTTTTAAATAATTTTTAACAATGTGGCCTTTTATTGCAAAAATATTAAATAGTAAAGACTATTATTGCCAAAAGAGAGGTGTGTATAGAAAACGACCCATGCCTTATATATGGAAAATGGTTTATCCTCCTAAAAAATTAGTCTAAAAATCCTCCTAATAGCTTTAGATAGTGACATGTAGATACTACTCTTTCTTAATCTCACCCCCTGATTTTCCACATGTCACGATCTTTTTAATTAGGAGGATTTTTAGGCTAACAATTTAGGATAATTGATCATTACCCCTTATATATATATATATCAATTGAAAAGAAATGATTGATATGCCTAAATAATAGGCTTAAAGATGTACCTAAAAGTCTAGGGTTGACATGTGACATAATTAAAGCTGCAAATTAAGAAAGAGAATACGTGGTATTCACGTGTCATTTATAGATCTAGACATATATATCATTACCCCTATTGAAATGCATTTGTATCATGGGATATAAAACGTGATACAAAATGACCGATAGACACTCGACTCGAAAAACTAAAGAGAACAAGTTTTTTTTTTAATTTGCATGTCATTCAACTGGATTATGTCATATACCATTTGTTTCTAATTTATTTTTTACTTAAAAAAGAAAAACATTATTGACTGTAAGAGTGCACGGAGTGCGATGGAGAGGGAACTGGTGCCGTTCCGGTACCGGATTGAACACCGCCCCGTCCGACCGGTACGGGTGGGGTGGGGAACGAATTGGAGACTGTGGCGCCGGTTTCCATACCTATCAATTTGAACGTTACAAACATAAAAAATAAATAAAATCAAATGGGGTCCACTAACGGCCGACTCTCCTCTTCCTCTTCTTATTCCTTTTTTTTTTCTTCCATCATTTGCTCACATTATGCTTCTTTTTTTTTCTTACTTTTGCTCCATCTTTTTCTTTCCTTTCTTCTTTGATTTTTAATCTATTCACACAAAACACATATAAACATGGCAAACATGAACCTAAGGGATGTTAAGATGGCGATGCAAGTCCACATGGTCAACGACGATAGACACCAACCTCAATTAAACACCGTCATTCAAAGTGTATCTGACGAGAAGACGGCTTACTGATGTGACTTAATATATACATCTTTCCCACATGGTTTTTAGGTCATTTTATGCTTAATTATTAGTTATTTGTATGTACTTTCGATGCTTTATGGTATGTACGAGTGGTTTCATGTTCATGGAAGAAAATGGCAAAAAAATGACTTAAGAGATGATGAAATGATATTTGTACAAGTTACGGCTGAAAGGCATAACGAAAAAAGGATGTTTAAATGAAAAATCCATGACTTTCAGCACTTAACTCCCATTAACAAATCTTAATTGTCGTTAATAAGAAGTTGGAATTACATGTCCACACTAACTGGCGTTAAGGGTCTGATTAACGATCGTTAGTAGCTGAAGGACTGATGGTGTAACAAAACCTTGACGGGCGTTAGTCTAAAGGACTAAAGTTGCAAAATCTCGATAGTTAGCCCGTGTAACGGCCGTTACACCTCTCTAACGGCCGTTAGTTGCTGAATTTGTATATATACTCTTTTTTTTCATTAAGGACGGGAATTATTCACTTTTTAGCACTTCAAAACCCTAGAAACGCAAAGAACGAATAGGAAGCTCTTGGAGGTCGATTTCCTATCATCTATTTGTTCAAGAATATCAATTTTTATTCAAGGATTCATTATTACTATCCGAATTCATCAATATTATCTGTACAATATGATTTCTTTTAATACTATTTGTGTTTCCTTTGTTATTATGAGTGGCTAAATATTATTTGCACCCGCTTGGGTAGTGAACATGTCATAGGGTCGTTGTGAATGTTACTTGCAAACGTTGAACAAGGTTTTTACGTTTAATCAAAGATCCATGTTTATTTGAGTTTAAATATTGTTTTTATCTTTTATATTTATTGATTGATAATTGTAATTAGAAGTTCGGAAGAAATCTAAGTCATTGTCAATTGGTTTATGAAAAGGTTGATCGGTCTATAATTAACCAAGAGTCGTTGGAGTTCGAAGGAAACCAACGATAAAGATTTTAAACAATTAAATTCACTTTGAATGTGTAAACACTTATGATAGAGGAATCTGATTAGGTGAATAAGTAGTTCGGAAGAAAGCTTTTATAGGTTAAATCGTGAAAATCAACTCAGGATCTTAATGCTTAATTGTTTTGGATAGAAATTAAACGCGGAAGCGATAACTATATTTGGATCAATTAAAGTGTCAAGTATAACGGAAGTTCGTCTTGTTTAAACCGGATGATTGGCATGTGAGCTAATCCAAGTGGGTGTCCTTTTAAATCATTGTTCGAAATTCAACACCAAATATTCTATTTCGATTAATCCTGAGGGATTACTGACTTTTTCAACTAACTCTTGCAAAGTGGCAATTCGGCCATAAAACCCCCCCGTTTTCTGAATCACTTTATTTTTACAATTGCTTATTAAGTCCTTGTGTTCGACCTCGTACTTACCAAGTCGCTATATTGCATACGAACGGGTACACTGCCCGCAAGTGTGTAGTAGACAGTTACTAGGTATTTCGTGATATAAATTTAAGACTAGAACATACACATCAAGTTTTTGGCGCCGCTGCCGGGGGCTTAGTTTAAGTAGTTGTTCTATTTTGTGATTTGATCCTTTCTCACTTGTGAGGAAGTTAATTGCTTTCTTAGATTAGCATAAATTAGTGTTAATTTTATTTATTTAGTTAGTTAGTTTTAGTACATTTAGTTTTCCAATTTTTCTTTTCCATATGTGCTTTTTACGGGGTGTGTAGTTTTTGTTTTGTAGTATCAGCGTCCCCATGGCAGATCAAGACTATAAGTTGGGGGCAGAATATCCGGATGAGATTCGTAACTTTAAGCAATTGCCCAATGAAACTTGGTATGAAGCATGGTTGAGGATGAGATACGTAGTTGATAAGTTAACCACGCACAACGTTTTTGTTGGTGAACTTGTTAACATATATTTGTGTGGGCTAAATGACAAATCATACAAAATTCTAGATGAGGGAATAGTAGGGATGAATACCGACGAGGTATTTGATTTTATAGAAGAATTCATTCACTATAACGAATTTGTGTATGAGCCCAGAAATGAAACAATATGGCAAGAAGAGTATGATACTGCAGAAGAGAATGAAACAACGGAAACTTATGATCTCTTGGAAAATGAATCTCATACTCAACCTCCTGAAAGCCAAAAATATCCAGAGATACAGGATTCCATTCAAATCCTGAACACTGATGCAATGGAGGAACCACATGTATCTCTTCCAGAATCTGACTTTGGTGAAGTGATAATGGCGGAACTGGAAGAAGAATTCATTGAATCAGGAGAGGGTGTTAGTAAGATAGTGGCAGAAGAGTAGAATCATGCCCACAACTTTTCATTGGAGTTGACTCTAAAGAAGATGATTATCAATTCACTCATTCAGAACCAAATGAATTACCACTTATTAGCAATGAGCCAATGATTGAAGTTGTTGAATTGGAGATTTGTTCCTCATTTCTTGGTAAGGTATGTGATGTTTCTTATGATGATACTAATGTTGCTAACTATATCTTGCAGGATTTAGAGGATAAAGGCATAATCGACTTGGATGAGGAGGTAGTAACCGGTCCAACAAAGAGGATTGAGCTTGAACACACCAAAATGGATGAATTACAGACAGAAGCATGTTTTCAACTGGTGAGCAAAAAGAGGAAGCTAGAGGGAGCATCGGCTACTTTCCTCATTGATAAGTGCTTAATTATCTCTCAAGAGAGTCGTTTTTATACTTCCGGTAACCTAATATTGTTTGAGTATAATAAACGGCGATAGGTAGAAAACTCGGTTATAAAAATAGATATGATAGATCATGTGAGTAGAGATTTTGAAAATGTGGATTTGAAGGAATGGGTAATGATAAAAGTTAAGTTTACAAATTTTTCACCCTACTCGTGTAGGCCACCAGACTTTTGTGTAGGTGATGTGAATGATTGGATCTCTGAAAAGGTGAGAGGTAATTGTTTTTCGCCGTTTAAGGGTAGACCACCTAACACTCTAAGTGTGGGGGCATCAGAAACCCCACCATGGTAATTCTTTGGGGTGAGAGTCTAGCTAACGACTCGTTAATAAATTAAGCGTTTCTCGGGAGGCAACCCGTGTTTCGTATTTTATTTTTCTTTTGATTTTGTTTGAATAAGTAGGATCGACTAATGCAGGGCTCTATTTTATATCAATTATCTTTTAATTGTGTGTTCATGGTGATAGCAAGATTGAATATCATATGCATATGTTGGCAGTAAGTTCAACGTCATATTTTGTTGGCATCATTCAAGCATGGAACACCATTTATACCCGGCAAGTTTTTCTTGTTCTCTATTTTTCTTTTTGTTTATTCTCCCCTATTTCCCTAGTTTGTCTTAGTTTACTGGACATTGAGGGCATTGTTCAACTTAAGTGTGTGTGTGTGTGGGGGGGGGGGGGTGGTAAATAGGAAAAAGTCGAGTATTTTTGAACTTTTGCATGCTTGTCCTTGTAGTTGATTGATTGCTTTTGTCACTTAATTATCGATATTAATTAGCAATTTAACTACACCCTTGGTACAAATCTTAATATGTGGAATGTGTTTTGACTGATTAATTAGGCAATCCTTTATGGATTAATAACATTGCTAGCATGCTTATAGCACCAAAACACCCAAATTGTGAGATTAGTAATTCATTGCTAGATATGATAGGTGTACGGTTTTGGGAACTATATATTAGCCTTGTAAATTTGTCCCTCTCTTAGGCTTTTGGATTTATCCGGAAGTAAGGGCCTCTTTTAGAGCTCTGAACTATGATGTGCAAGTTTGAGGTTGATTTTCCATTTCCGAATTGTTTCATTTGCTATGAGTATGCCGGTGATAGCGTTGATTCTAGAACTTGTCCTGGTTGATCGTTCCGTGGTTTTCTAGATGATGAAGAGACAAATTTAGGATTAAAACCTTTGTTCTTTGTATGTTTCACCCTTGTTTCGTAAACATTTGTTATATGTGCATGTTTTGTAATGTGCTTAGTAGCTAACTACACTGGTTAGTGAACCACCCGTTTAAAACCCTTATGTTGCACTCACTTTTAGTGCAAGAAACAATAGTAAACATATTGTCATTAGCCTGTTCTTTGTTAAATATACCTAAATATAAACCTTTCCTCGCCATACTGACAGTCGAATTCCTGGTGGGTCATTGGTTGCCTATGCTTGTGGATGGTTTGGGTTTTACCTTATTATGTCGGGTTGGGATATTCTCTCCTAATGGGGGTAGTTTTGATTTCGTCATGATTTTGGATTAAGTCTGGATTGTTCATCTTAGCATTATATTAAATGATTTGTCACTGTTTCTTCGCTATGTAAGAGAATACCAATTAGTCAGAGTAAAAGTAGCTCGCAAAAACAAATAATGAATAAAAAGAATAAAAGAATTAAAAAACAGAAAAGAAAAAAAAAAGAAGAGAAAAAATGAAAAAGAGCTTGGGCTGTCAGTTAGTATTTCTCCTTTTTGTCAAATCATTTTGATAGTTGGTTCATCATTTACACCAACAATTTCTTCAAATTATAATAGTTGAGTTGGTACATCTTTATAACCAACGAAATAGGATTTTGCAATACTATATCCTATGAGTTATTCTTCTTTAGTTGGCACGCTCGTTTAAGCCAACATGGGTAGTTAGGTGGAAGAAGTTGTTTAATTGTCATACACCACAATGGTGTCGGTTTTTGATCGTTCTATTGGGGTTATGGTCGGGAGAACTTCTTGGGATGTGGACCGTTGGGAACTAATGACATGGGTTTGTTTGGACTACACTATATGTGAAAACTTTGTTCATTGTTGTGTTAGTTCTTTGTTAACACTATTTGTTTACCCAAATTTCCATACCCTGTTTAAATACCGTGTTTAGCCTTATGTTACAACCCCTAAAGTCTTCTTCTGATAGACGTTATAGGGCGCTAGCGCCTTGGCGATGTAGGAACAAACCTAGTACAAGCCTATGGTTAAAAGAGTATGCATCACGACTTGGCATTGAGTGATTATTCAAATATTCAACCCCAAGAGTAAGTTAGTTGGAGTAGGATAGGTGAGATATCACTTATTCGTTTCATTTGTGCTTAGTCGTGTTATTAAGGCTTATGTATCGGTCAAATATTGTCAAACATTCCGGTTTTCATTTAAGATTAAAAGTGCCTAACCATTCATTCTCATTTCTTGATTATGGTTGAGCTTCTTTTTGATTACTGAAATGTGGTTCCATAATGTGCCAAGGTATTTTAAGATTTTCAGCTTGGATTTGCTTGAGGACAAGCAAAGCTTAAGTGTGGGAGGATTTGATGTGACTTAATATATACATATTTCCCACATGGTTTTTAGGTCATTTTATGCTTAATTATTAGTTATTTGTATGTACTTTCGATGCTTTATGGTATGTACGAGTGGTTTCAGGTCCATAGCAGGTTCATGGAAGAAAATGGCAAAAAATGACTTAAGAGATGATGAAATGATGTTCGTACAAGTTACGGGTGAAAGACATAACGAAAAAAGGATGTTTAAATGAAGAATTCATGACTTTCAGCACTTAACTCCCATTAACAAATCTTAATTGTCGTTAATAAGAAGTTGGAATTACATGTCCACACTAACTGGCGTTAAGGGTCTGATTAACGATCGTTAGTAGCTGAAGGACTGATGGTGTAACAAAACCTTGACGGGCGTTAGTCTGAAGGACTAAAGTTGCAAAATCTCGACAGTTAGCCCGTGTAACGGCCGTTACACCTCTCTAACGGCCGTTAGTTGCTGAATTTGTATATATACTCTTTTTTTTCATTAAGGACGGGAATTATTCACTTTTTAGCACTTCAAAACCCTAAAAACGCAAAGAACGAATAGGAAGCTCTTGGAGGTCGATTTCCTATCATCTATTTGTTCAAGAATATCAATTTTTATTCAAGGATTCATTATTACTATCCGAATTCATCAATATTATCTGTACAATATGATTTCTTTTAATACTATTTGTGTTTCCTTGGTTATTATGAGTGGCTAAATATTATTTGCACCCGCTTGGGTAGTGAACATGTCATAGGGTCGTTGTGAATGTTACTTGCAAACGTTGAACAAGGTTTTTACGTTTAATCAAAGATCCATGTTTATTTGAGTTTAAATATTGTTTTTATCTTTTATATTTATTGATTGATAATTGTAATTAGAAGTTCGGAAGAAATCTAAGTCATTGTCAATTGGTTTATGAAAAGGTTGATCGGTCTATAATTAACCAAGAGTCGTTGGAGTTCGAAGGAAACCAACGATAAAGATTTTAAACAATTAAATTCACTTTGAATGTGTAAACACTTATGATAGAGGAATCTGATTAGGTGAATAAGTAGTTCGGAAGAAAGCTTTTATAGGTTAAATCGTGAAAATCAACTCAGGATCTTAATGCTTAATTGTTTTGGATAGAAATTAAACGCGGAAGCGATAACTATATTTGGATCAATTAAAGTGCCAAGTATAACGGAAGTTCGTCTTGTCTATCTTTTGAGTCGTTCAACAAATGCAAGTAATGTTTAGACCCAATGATTGACATGTGAGCTGATCCAAGTGGGTGTCCTTTTAAATCATTGTTCGAAATTCAACACCAAATATTCTCTTTCGATTAATCCTGAGGGATTATTGACTTTTTCAACTAACTCTTGCAAAGTGGCAATTCGGCCATAAAACTCCCCCGTTTTCTGAATCACTTTATTTTTACAATTGCTTATTAAGTCCTTGTGTTCGACCTCGTACTTACCAAGTCGCTATAAGAAGTTGGAATTATATGTCCACGCTAACTGGCGTTAAGGGTCTGATTAACAACCGTTAGTAGCTGAAGGACTAATGGTGTAACAAAACCTTGACCGGCGTTAGTATGAAGGACTAAAGTTGCAAAATCTCGACAGTTAGCCCGTGTAACGGCCGTTACACCTCCCTAACGACCATTAGTTGCTGAATTCGTATATATACTCTTTTTTTTTCATTAAGGACGGGAATTATTCACTTTTTAGCACTTCAAAACCCTAGAAACGCAAAGAACGAATAGGAAGCTCTTGGAGGTCGATTTCCTATCATCTATTTGTTCAAGAATATCAATTTTTATTCAAGGATTCATTATTACTTTCCGAATTCATCAATATTATCGGTACAATATGATTTCTTTTAATACTATTTGTGTTTCCTTGGTTATTATGAGTGGCTAAATCTTATTTGCATCCGCTTGGGTAGTGAACATGTCATAGGGTCGTTGTGAATGTTACTTGCAAACGTTGAACAAGGTTTTTACGTTTAATCAAAGATCCATGTTTATTTGAGTTTAAATATTGTTTTTATCTTTTATATTTATTGATTGATAATTGTAATTAGAAGTTCGGAAGAAATCTAAGTCATTGTCAATTGGTTTATGAAAAGGTTGATCGGTCTATAATTAACCAAGAGTCGTTGGAGTTCGGAAAAAACCAACGATAAAGATTTTAAAGTTTTTAAATTCACTTTGAATGTGTAAACACTTATGATAGTCGAATCTGATTAGGTGAATAAGCAGTTCGGAAGAAAGCTTTTATAGGTTAAATCGTGAAAATCAACTCAGGATTTTAATGCTTAATTATTTTGGATAGAAATTAAACGCGGAAGCGATAACTATATTTGGAGCAATTAAAGTGCCAAGTATAACGGAAGTTCGTCTTGTCTATCTTTTGAGTCGTTCAACAAATGCAAGTAATGTTTAGACCCAATGATTGACATGTGAGCTGATCCAAGTGGGTGTCCTTTTAAATCATTGTTCGAAATTCAACACCAAATATTCTCTTTTGATTAATCCTGAGGGATTACTGACTTTTTCAACTAACTCTTGCAAAGTGGCAATTCGGCCATAAAACTCCCCCGTTTTCTGAATCACTTTATTTTTACAATTGCTTATTAAGTCCTTGTGTTCGACCTCGTACTTACCAAGTCGCTATATTGCATACGAAAGGGTACACTGCTCGCAAGTGTGTAGTAGACAGTTACTAGGTATTTCGTGATATAAATTTAAGACTAGAAAATACACATCACTTACCAAGCCGAAATTAACCGAATTGAAGCTCCCGATCGGGTTAGTAACGCTGCCGAAAATGAGTATGTGGTATATTTTCGACAGAAAATCGATTGGCTGATCAAATTATTTTCCAGCTAACTACTGCCTCTTCGACTTTCACATCCACGCTTGATCACGCGTTATTATGCAAGGCAGTGTCAGTGGTGGTCGTCATGTAGGTTATGATGTTGACCCCGGGGATGAGTACATATCTCCTCAACCCGGCGACGTTGTTGGGTCTCCTGAACCTTATCGATATATTCATCGCAATGATAGCGACAATACTGTGGACTCGGACTATTCCGAGTGTTAGGATTATGTAAGGTTTTATGATTTTAGTAATATCGTGTAGTGTTTTATGATTTTATGAATATGATGTAGTGTTTTATGATTTTAGTAGTATTAGTTTTAATTTATCTAACTTATCAAATAAAAGTTTTATATTTTATTTGAATAAAAATAATTAAAAGATAAATTAAATAGAAAAGAGTAGGGAAAGAGCGGAGAGTGGCAGAGGGGTATTTCCTACAATTAGACTGCGGAACTATTGAAAAATCAGGAGGAAGGGGAGGGTCGGTGAGACTCCCCCACCCTAATGTAACAGTAAACACTATACGAGTATTTTATTGTGCTGCTCTAATCCCTCCCATAAACCCTCATATTCCCACCGACCAACATTTATTTTCTGCTGCCTCAATCTAGCTTCTTACTTTAACATCGTTAAATCATCTGTCTCTCCCCCTCACTTTGTTAATTACTCTGCTTGGTAATTATATTATATATCTACACTTGGTTATTAACTATTGGATTTAAACAAATCCTTTCGCGTGTCATTGCATACTAGGTGCTTGATGAAATGCCTGAATGAAGTTTTGTTTAGTCGTAAGTTTTCTTTTATCACTTGTTTTTCTTCTTCTCGTAAATGACATGATTAAATAACATGGTGCGACGTTTTAAATAAATGTACCCACATAATTTGGTGTCCCGAATATGTTGTAGGATTCACCAAAAGGTTATATTATTGATGCCAAGGTTTAATGATATAAAACAGAGCCTAGTCACTTTAGTTGTGCTTGAATGAAAGAAGCAAACAAATTTCATCGATGCATATACAGCGAAAGCGAAGATAAATCAGATGCTTATATGGAAATTAGGAAATAGGACATGTACGATTAGCTACTTGGATTGTAAATCAAAACCTTATGAGATGGTACTTGGTTTGTAAGTTTTATTTGAAATTCTGAAGAATAGAAGATCTTAACCCCTAGTGTTAATTATGATGTAAATGTAATTCATGAATTTGTTGTTCATATATTTCCTCCAATGTTACTAAATATTGAATATATCTAGTAAGTATATATGTATGATATAAAACATGTGTACTATCCTTCTGTCATCATAACTTAGTGGTTATTTCTGTTACAGGTTTTGACCGGTATTTGCATTGTACACGTTATCCTTCAAATCATCAAGAAAATCGTTCATAAAATCAACTTTGGAAGTCCACAATCACCACATTTGAGTTAATGTCTATGAATCTTCTACTTCAATCTATTTGCGGTTAAAGAATGTTGATAGATACTAGAATTTCTGAGTAGCATGTGGAAGTCTGTGTCTTTTCTTCAAAATCGTCTGAATATTCATTTGTATAGTATGACAACATCTACTTTTCATTCTAAAAGTGGTTTTTTCTTTCCAACCAATAACCCTGAGATAAACTACGCACTAACAGACTTGGTGTTTTCTTTTAATCGGATGGTTGAGAGTAGACCCATTCCCCATGTTCGTGAACTTAATTATATCTTGGTTGAAATTGCTAAATTGAAGCAATACTCTGCTGCCATCTCTCTGATTTTAGGACATGACTTGTTAGGCTTTAACTCTCAAGTTATTCCTAATATATATACGTTTGGTATTGCCATAAACTGCTTCTGTCATATGAAACAGGTGGACTTTGGTTTCTCATTGTATGGAAGAATGGTTAAGGTTGGTTTTAAGCCTGATTGTGCAATAATTAATACTCTGTTAAGAGGGCTTTGTGCTAGAGGGGAAACTTCTTATGCAGTGATGTTTTTTAATGAAATTATGTACAATGGGTTACAACCAAATCTAGTAACATATGGTACTATAATACATGGCATTTGCAAAAAAGGTGAGTCACTTGCTGCTCTGCGTTTGCTTAGAGATATGGAGGAAACTGGAAGGTTTCAACCTGGCACCACCGAGTATAATATGATTATTCATGGCCTTTGCAAAGAGGAGCGTGTTACCGAAGCTCATGAGCTAGTTTTTGAAATGATAAAAAAAGGTATTCTGCCAGATGTTGTAACATACAATAGCTTGCTTCTAGGTTTTTGTAATACAGGTCAAGGTCGATGGGAGGAGATGCAGGGATTGGTGAATGAAATGCAAGCTCGAGGCCTCTCATTAGATGTAGTTACTTGGACCATTTTAGTTAACTTTCTGTGTAAAAAAGGCGAGGTGGAGGATGCACATAAGATAGTAGAAAGGATGTTGGAGAGAGATGAGAAACCCGATACTGTTATTTACACTGCACTAATGCACGGGTATTGTTTGCTTGGTAAAGTGAATGATGCTCGAAAGATTTTCAAGGCTATGATTGAACAAGGGTGTGTGCCTAGTGGTGTAAGTTACACTGTCATAATGCAAGGTTATTGTTTGCTTGGCAAAGTGGATCATGCTAGAAAGATCTTTCACACTATGATTAGACAAGGGTGTGCACCTTGTGTTATAAGCTACAGTATCTTGATTAACGGGTATTGCAAGGCCAAAAGGTTTGGCAAAGCTGTGAATCTCATTAATGAAATGTTTCATAAAGGAATTGCTCCTAATATCAAGACATATACCACTCTCATTAATGGTTTTTGTCATATTGGAAGACTTGAAGAAGCATTTATGGTTCTTGATGAAATTCAGAAACGCGGTGTATATCCAAATATTAATACTTACTCTATTCTGATAGATTCTTTGTTGAAGAAAGGAAATATAGATGAGGGTCTGAAATTGTTAAGGACTATGGAAGATAAGGGCATGGTCCCTGATATTGTTCTTTGGACTAGTCTTATTGATGGCATGTGTAGAGCTGGCAAAGTAGATGCTGGCCATGATTTTTTTCGTGGACTCCATGATAGGGACTTGCAACCTAATTGTCGTACCTATAATGTCTTGATTGGTGGACTCTTTAGAAATGGTAAACTTAAGGATGTGAAACATCTGCTTCAAGAAATGATGGTTAGAGGCTGCATGTTGGATGCTGTTACTTACAATTTAGTTATTCAGGGATATCTTCGATATAATGAGACAAAAGTTGCATTATTTTATCTTGACAGAATGCTTGATGCTGGTTTCTCTGCAAATCCAAACACATCACTTATCCTAGGGGACTTGTTGGCCACAAAATCGTTGGACAATGCATCCAAGCTAGTACTTAAGAAGTATTATCGGCTTAGAGAAATTAAAAAGTTTAGATTATGATCCAAGGAAGGTATGTGAGGCAGTAGACCGTGTTTACTGAATAAATGTTCGGTGAATATGATATGAATCAGTAGTTCTTGCCTAAATGAATCCGAATGACCCCCAAAAGGTATTGAATGCAACTTTACTTATGACATTTTTCATACATTTTTTATACTTAAAATTAAGCTCAATGCAATTTCTTTTGGCTGCAATAGTTACCTTTTAACTCTTATATAGTGTGTAAATCAAGGTTGCAAACTATTTAATACGATTACTTATTTATCGTGTGGAGAAAACTTTTTTCATGCATACCTGCAATTTTGTATGCCTAAAAGAAAGTTAATTTGAAGAAAAGGCAATAGAAACCTTCTCAGTCATATCTATTGACAAATGCCATGTTTATTTTCTTTTCACTCAGGATTATACCATTTTGAGTAGTCTATGGTTGAGATCTCCCCCACCCCCACTACATTTTTGGACGTTCATGGGTGGATGCAATTGTTCGATTGTTTCTTAATTAGGAGAAATGAGACATTGAGTTTAATTTAATTGCGACACATGAGGAATCTGCTTCATAGTTGCATTATGGACCTATAATTATGCTTAGTGTTGCTATGCATTTAAGTAAAAACTAATGTATATACTAGAGATGGCAAGATGAGCGGGGCTGGTAACGGGTCACTTTTAAGTACACGTCAAAACACGCCTGGTTTAGTTTTGTTGACTTGCCATCACTTTATAATGTGGGATCTCACAAAAATGAATTTATAACTTCGCAGGAAATATGTCTCGAACCATGTGACACTTTACCATAGACTCCAACTGGAATCTGAAATCTGAAACACTGCAAAATCAAAAGAGTCACAAGCTCAGTTTGAAGATACCTATTCATGTTCGTTTCTTCCACACACGGATGTTGAAAAGTTATTAGAGAAATAAGCCGAGCACTTTTGCGCGTTCTCTCATCAGACTTTTTGAGAATTTGGATAATGGATCAGATTTTCATCACATACATCAAGCAGGTACTTTCTTGACAAATTCTTAAAATTATATATTATTAATCTGAATTTGTTTTCTCATTAACTGTAGCACTGTCTCTAATACTTGATATATACACTGCAGTGTGACTTTGCGAATGAGAAGTATGCTTAGCACTGACAAAAATGTTGTTTTGGTTGTATACTTTTGTTTTGCAGCTCTATGGTTCGGAAAAATATAAATAGCTTAATTACCAGGTTTTCTGAAGGCAGTGAGGTTTTGGACATGCTGCTAAAGAAACCCAATCTCTGAATTCTTACACACCCATGGGTCAAGCAAGCAGTGCAAAATACAGATTTGTTCACTTCATATTTTTGATATGCCATATGAAACTATAATACACTTTTGATAAATTACAGACCATGGTCGTATCCCAATGATGGTTCCTCGCCTACTCTTTTATGACAGGTACATTTTGCTGCAACTTAGCTGTTTTTCTTATTTGCAAGTATTTTTTAGAGGTGGCAAGTTCAAAACTTCTAGCATGAATGGATTTATCTTACTTAATTTTCTATACCATGGAAGAGGAATCATTCCTTTCACTTCTGAAGCCAAGCGTCTCCTGGAAGATTTGTTATACCAAAAAGAGGAACCATTTTAGGTGCGCTTGGCAATAGGACTTAACAAACTAGTTCTGATCAAACAGGCCTAATTGCTCAAATAAGTTGCTAAATGGAGAGAAGATCAAGCAGGCTGAAGTCCCACATAAGTATATTTTTGTAGCATAAAACCTCCTAAATTGTGTCGTCCAGATACTCAGATTTTTGTTTATATTTGTGAATCATGATTAACACAATAATTTTGTGTAAAAAAACTTATTAAATGGACAAAAGATGGTTTACTACTTTACTGGTCAACCAGACCCGCCCCATTTTTAACATGTACTAAAAAAAAGGCACGCATCAACTCTAACTCATTACCTAAGAATCATGCCACCTATATTTTTGTGATTAATAAGTCATGATGTTTTTATCTCGTGTATTTTAGTTTACATTAGCTTGCGCCAAGATGGGAAGAAAATTGAAATAACATTAAAGACAGCCGATCTTTCTGAAGACTGATACTGATCACTATCCAGGATTAAGGCCTCTAAATTCCCCTCTCAGGACATTGTTGCTTGCCCATGGGGATGGGCTAGCCCCAACAACCATAGGTCCTTGGTACCTAATGGGAAGACACAAGAAGTGGGATGTTCATAGGGAAGCAATCTAGACTTTAGCAAAAATAAAAAATCGCTGGATTTTATATATATACAAAATCCTTGAGGAAAATCCTGGAAAAGCTTCTCATTTGTATTGGGAACAAGATTACTCTTAGATCATTCGGAGTAGCCCGTTCCCACCAAAAAAATCCGTGCGGAACGCCCCAATTCGGCCCGGGGGGCGTTCTGAATGGTGAAAAACCGTGCCCATTCCGATTTCGAACACGTCCGGGCGTTTGGCTTGTAGTGGCATATAGCAGTTGCATTCCTTGAAGTTTGCATTAAAAATTTGTGTTTTTTTTTTTACCCTTTTCACTCTATATATATACATACACATATCAATATACATACACACACATATCTATCTATTTTCCTTTCAAAAAAATTACATACACACACATTCTCCTAAAAAATCACCATATGGATTCTGATGACTCATCTGGATCTTCTAACGGGTCTGCTGATTACGAAGAGTGTGTACAGAATGTGCTTTTTCGAGCCGCCGCACTAATTAGACGACAGATTGACAAACAACCTGCGCCAGTCATTAGAAGAAGGGTAGTTGATCGTGATCGTATTGAAGCACACGCTCGTTTGATGCGTGACTATTTTGCTGAAGAACCGCGATATCCAGCCAGACTTTTTAGACGAAGGTTTCGTATGTCAAAAATTTATTTGAGCAGATAGTCGGTGATTTGGAGGCTAGGTACCCATATTTTGAGACGAGATATGACTGTGCTGGGCGCAGAGGGTTTGCCGGGGTACAAAAGTGTGCATCTGCAATTCGTCAATTGGCATATGGCGTTAATAGTGATTTCCTTGACGAGTATTTGCAGATGTCTGAGCGAACATCAAGGGAATCCTACCTAAATTTTTGTGTTGGTAATGATATTTTTAAATATTAATTCTATATAGTTATATACTTATATATATAGATAAATATTAATTCTATATAGTTATATACTTATATATATACTTATATATATAGTTATTAATTCTATATACTTATATATAAATTAACATTTATCATTAAAAGGTATACGGGAAATTTATGGAGCAAGATACCTACGGAGACCGACTCCGTCCGATCGTATATACGATGTTCATGAACAAGTTGTTGGTTTTCCCGGTATGATCGGTAGTATAGATTGTATGCATTGGCTATGGGAGATGTGTCCGGCGACGTGGCGAGGTACTTACACAAGCAGACATGTAGGTAGACCGTCTTTGATCCTTCAGGCTGTAGCATCAAACGATCTATGGATTTGAAATGCGTACTTTGGACAGCAAGGTTCTCACAACGATATCAATGTGTTTGAATTATCGCCAATTCTTGAAGAAATTGTAAACGGATTGGCACCCACTGGTTAATGTTTTATTCTAGTGTTTTAACTTCTAAATGTTTTTTTCTAAATGTTTTATTCGCAGCTTCGTTTTGGGCAAACGGAAACTTTTACGAGAAGGGATACTATTTGGGCGACGGCATCTATCCCGATAATGCTACATTTGTGAAGACCTTTTCCGACCCGATCGATGAAAAAAGAAGACATTTTAAGAAGAAACAAGAGTCGGCACGAAAGGGCATTGAGCGGGCTTTCGGTGTGCTTAAAAAACGATGGAAGCTGCTAAAACATCCGGCACTATATTGGGACAAAAGAAATATCCATGATGTTTGTTATGCTTGTATCATTTTACATAACATGATCCTGGAGGACGAAAACAAGGCCGTATGCCAGGACTACAACGCCCAAGAACCGAGTCTCAATCCAGATTATTGGAGGCGCATAACTCCAATGGAAGTTCGTATCCAAAATCTGCATGCCGTAAAAAACCGTTAAACCCACAACATGGTAACGGCAGATTTGGTTGACCATCTTTGGGCGAACACACCACATGACTTCGAGCCTGCAGCCGATCTTCGAGAGTATGTTAGCACCGACGACGACGACTCCGATTAGTTTTATTTCGAGTTTTTATGTAATGTTTTTTAGTGTGTTTTTTTTTTAATAGAAAGTAGTTTGTTTTTTTATTTAATAAAAAGTATGTTTTTAATAAAAAGTAGTATGTTTTATTTAATTTATTTATAAATCTAAATAAAAAAAAATAAAATATTGGGAATGCCTCAAAGGGCATTCCTCCATCCCTTTGGGGTGGGGGAATGCCCCTAATGATTGGTATGTGCCAAATGTCAAGACGAGAATGGAGGAAGGGCATTCCAAAGACCTTCTACTCCTATTAGTCTTATTGAGATGTGCGTTTGTGGTCTAAGCTGCAAAACTAACAGGATGAAATGTTCCTGTGCGCCTGCGAATTCGCAGATCCTCGTGACCCCACTAGATACAAGGTAGATAGAACAGTTGGTGGTGCATAGTAATACGCATTAACTTGGTATTCGTATTATATCGTGTTATGATTCTACAGGAGGTGCATTGAAGCCATCAATCGACATCTTGTGGGTTCATGTCATTTGTTCATATGGTTTCAAACTGATTGCTTTTCCAAGTGATGAGAAGATGGAACCTGCAACTAGATAACCAAGACTGTCACCGATCTGCATTTATTGAACCGGAAATCTTCAAAAATTGGTGCAACTACGATATCACCGGTTCAAAAACATTGAGTATAATTTAAAAATTACAAATTACATGATGTAACAAATAGTTAAATCTTTATCAAACTCATAATAAATCATTAAAAAAAAAATTATATATATTTTGTAACAAATTAATTTGGAAGTGACCATTTTAAAGTTAAAGTCTCATGTTTTGCATAATTGTCCTTATAACTTTTTTTTTTCTTTCTTTTTAAACTATATAGAATAGCTTATCATTGAGAACGTCTTAAAATTAGGAGATTGTTAATTCTAGTAATTACAATTACGTATTACATCTTTCTAACAGATGTAAAATTTGGTAAAAACTCTGAACATACTTATTGATCACATATTTCTAACAGATGTAACATTTCGTTACGTATGTCTATATACTACTGTGAGGGTAGGGATAGCTCACACTACACATTTATATGGCTTGTGAATTTTTAAGTTTTCCAATTAAATTATCTGTACTGTATTATCAAAAAAATAACTATCATATTAAAAGTTACATGAATAAAAATATATAAAATACTTTTAATGATTATATTACATTATTAGTTTTTTTTCTTTTAAAATATCTTTTTTTTAAATATCTTCATTAACTATTTACATCAATTATTTACACCACCCGACGCCGGCTTTACCACTAACAGTCGCCCCCCACCATCACACTGTTACCGCCATGATCACCGTCAAATTGCGCGAGTACCATGCTAGTTAATGAAACAAAAATTGGTTAAGATAGGGGTTTTAATCTAGGGATTAGTATCTTATAATTTACACGAATTATCATAGTATTTATGCAACTTCAATCCTATGCATTATATAATGAAGTTTCAAATCTTATGTATTGCATGTCTTTGTGATATGTATCAACCATACAAACTTTCCTTTTTTTTTTTTTTTTAATAAATATACTCGTTAAAGTTATGGTCAAAAGTTAGTATTAACATTTTTTATGTGGTGCTTGAAATTAAAGTTATCATATACAGTTGATTATTTTTATGTTAAACAATTTAACACGTGTTAAGTATAACCTTAGAAATATATTTAGCAAAATCTTAACGAGGACAATCTTTAGATTGATTTCTGCTGGCTAAGGCATAAGCTAGAGCCAGTATAAATCATGGTATCAACCACTTTCAAGATGGGCCAACGAGGAGGACATCATGATGTCTTAAGGTTCGAATCTCATGAAATTAAACGTTTTGGATGGCTAGGAAAATGATTCAAAAACAGTGATGAATATATAATATTTGACATGGATCAAAGATATTCGTTATCAAACTAGTTACCAAAAAAAAAATAAAATAATCTCTTTTGACTGTTTATAAACCATGATACTCTAATTTCATCTATTTAAGTCTCTCTATTCCAAAGTAAACAGAATACAAATTTGAAAAAACATCCATGAAGATGGTCGAGTTTCACAAATCACATACAATGATCGTTTTGTTGTTAAGTTTTCTTTTATTGCTCGATTGTTATGAGTGTAAGTTCTTATTATATACTATATATTAGTATTAATACCCGTACGATGTACGGATGAATTAAATTATATCTATAATTCTTTACATTTATTATTCTATGTATTTCATTTGTATTTTATTATATAAATTAGGTGATAAGTGAGCATGTTCGCATAATTTTTTGTTATGTCTTTTAAGTATCTGTGAGATAATTTATAATGACTTAATAAGTGATAGAATATTATCGTTTAAATATTAGAAAAAAAACCAAAAACTCTTATGACACAAACAATTAAAAGGAGTTTTTTTTTTACAATTCCAGGTTACTTATACTTCATTTTGTGCAATAGATATAGACTGGAAATTAAATACTTATAAATAATACTCGTATATGTTTTTGGCAAGAATATAATTAAAATATAGAACCATGATTTATAATTTAGGAGAAAAATTGACAAAAGGATATCTGAATAAATAAATTAAACATGGTTAGTTAAATAGAACATATATAAAAATTATGAAGCTTAATTTATAGTTGGGATATACGTTCTTAAAAAAAATATTATGTGTTGCACTAAGAATGCTTCAATATCATTGTTGGATGACTATATGTATTTTAAAAATGGATAATTATTCAACTCCGCCAAAGTTCAATTACACTATAATAACTGTCATGCTTATAATTTACAAAGTAAGTTAAAAAACATACCTTTACAGATAGATAAATAGTTAAATACGTGTAGGTTGAAGCAAATATCCAATAGTATGAATATATCTATACAAATTGGCTACATAAACACGTTTAAGAAATACGAAACAATGCTAAATCTTGAATCATAGAACAAAACATAGTCTTCGTTTATTTTTCGGATAGAACAAAACGAAACAAAAGATTTGCGTTGTTTGGATAAACTAAACCAAGAAATCCGTGTTGGTTTTGCGGCTAGAATGATAAATTAACTTTCGGTTTTTTTGTTCTTTCTTTGTTTCCGACGTACGGAGGTACACAAACCATAAATTTAAGAGGAAGAGGATATATTTTATAGAGAATAAAATAATAAACTTTTATTTTAACTTGCAAACTTATATAATTAGGAAGTATTCGAATAAATATAAATAAATATAAATATAAATATATTAAATATGGCTTATACTTGTTAGATATACCTTAAATTGAAATTCATAGTTTAATTAGGACACGTGTTCTTCAAACAAAGCATCATGTATTGTATGAAGAATATGTCAATCCTGTTTTAGTTTATTGGTAGATATATGGAATGACCGTTACTTTTTTTATATCATATGTGTGTGTATCTATGTATACATATAAGGGGTCGATTATTATAAACAAACATTATTGTAAAACAAAGAGGACAAAATCTTGACCTTATAATTAAATTGATACAAGAATATTCATGAAATACTAATATATATATTGATGCACAATTATTTTCATGATGCCGGTGTTTTTCAGTGAAAAGAAACATATTATTTTATTTGTTTTACTTAATACTCGTTTTATTTTTCTAGAGCCTTTATTTTCAAAGATCGTGAAAATATCTAAATTATATTAGATCACATGTGTTTTAAATTCTTTCAAACGTGAAAAATCATTAAAAACTCGTATAACAATAAAGAAACTGTTAAAAAAACCTATAAACATAATATATATAACTTGATATATTAACATGCATGTATCATTTATATGAACAAATCAAGTTATATATGACTTTATATATACTTTTGACAATTTTTTTCTATGTGAATGAACTAAAAATTATATTTGTATGATTTAATGAATTATTTAAAAGTTTTAGCTTTTTTCGTTTTAAAAAATAGTTTTGTACGTTAAGAAGGTGCCCCTATATATGCAAATATATGTACACTCCATGCAGTAGTGTTTTGTTTTTTCTTATTTTAAGAATACAAAAATTTGTTTATTTATTTATGTCATTTTGAACTAATATAGGTAGAAATAATGAAATCAGTGGCATGAAGACACATGGACTGGGCGACGATCTAACTTGCTATAGTAGGATCGGGGTTGGAGTACCCACGTTTTGTTGCTGTGCTAATGTGAAATATTGTTACACGAGCGAGGGAGCATGTAAAGAGGCATGTAGCAAAATGAAAAAATGTCCTGGCTAAACGATACTTGTGATTTAAAAAAATTACTCGTATTAAACTATGATATATGATATAGATAAGGAATTAAATAAGCACTTGTGAATATATAGAACTATACAGGAATATTTATGACGTGTATTTGGATGTTTATTGTATGTAATGAACTTTAAAATCTTTGTTATTGGATGTACCTATCATTAAAAAAATTACAAGTGACAGCTTATATAGTTGCATACCGGATATATTCGATAAATTCGATAAACAGGATATAAAAGTTAATTACGTAAAATAAACATTCGATTAATTCGTTACACATAGTTCGTTACGTTATATAGAAATTAATCCGAATAACTAAATGAAACACCTCAAATAAAATATATTCAGTCTGCACTGATGATGGAATTCCAATACACGTGTAACATATATATGTAACGTAATACCGTTACATTAATGTTTTCACAGCTTTAATTCATTAGAAGGGATAATCATTTGTGCTGTAAAATTTTATTTGTATCTTTAAGTTCTTCAAAGTTTATTATATATACATCTTGAATCTATTGGATATTTGAGTGCAACAACATTTATGTTAAATGATTGTTGTACCGACTTTTTTCTTGGTTCAAATATATAAGGAAAAGGTTTTTGGATTTCAGTAACATCAAATCAAGGTATTAATTTAATTTAAAATACTTAAGCTCAAATTGATTTTTTTAATGGTATAATTTTAAAAAAAAAGTCGGAGAAAACTTGTGTTTATTAAAAGTAGAGTTAATTTCACCAATGCCCTTGTGGTTGTCGTGATTTGAGTTTTAAACCTTTTGGTTTATTTATATCAACGTTCACCCTTATAGTTATCACGACTCGCCCCTTACATTAACAAAAGTTAGTTTTGCTTTATTAAAGTACTCACACGCATCACATGAAAGCATGTTGGTACTTGGTCAAAGTAATGACACTTGTCAAATGTACACATTTTCAAGGAAAAATGTAAAATCAACTGAGTTAAAGTATTTGCCAATTTTACTTTCATTGAACTTAATCATTTCATTGCATTACATACACATACATATTATCATGTTAAGAATCAAAGTCTTAATTATGCCTATCAACAATTACTTAATACATATTATCATGTTAAGAATCAAAGTCCTAATTGTGCCTATCAACAATTACTTAATAAGTCCTTGTATTCAACTTCGGTTTACCAAGTCAACTATACCGCATACGAACGGGTCCACTGCTTGTAAGTGTATAGTAGTCAGAAGCTAGGTACTTTGTGTTTATAAATTTAAGACAAGAAAATACACATCAAGTTTTTGGCGCCGCTGCCGAGGACTTAATTAAAGTAGTTGTTCAATTTTGTGATTCGATCCTTCCTTGCATTCATTTGTAAGGAAGTTAATTGCTTAATTAGATAGATTTTATTTTGTTTTTAATTTTATTTCTCCTTGTCCCAGGTGCAGTTAACGTTTTGTCTTGTGGTGATTGTGCAGGTCCTTTGTAGTTGATGAACACAAGAGCTTCTGGCAGACCTTTCGTTAGTCCCTTATCAAACCCGGGAAAAGTCAGACGTCGCTTAGTGCAAAACAACAACATGGAGCCCTCCACATCCAACAAAATAGATTCAGAAACCGCAGTTCAAGACCAACCAGACATTTATTTGGATTAGTACTATTCAAAGAAATCTTCATCGTCCGACGGTCTGTAGATGCAGATTCGTTGTGACAATCGCAACATAGATTTGATTATTGTTTATGTTTTAGGAACTATGTTTGTAATCATTTAAATAAGAACTTGTGTTGATATTTAATGATTACGTTTGAACTTCAATATTATATCTGTTTATGTTTTGTATTGTGTTTGTGTGTTATATATTGTTTTGCAGGTACAAGAACATAGAATCAAGGTTTATAAGTGTCGTAGAATACTTAAACGATGATTGGATGTTATGTACGAGTCAAACGAAGTCAAACAAAGGACCAAAGGCACGTCCCTCGTGCTGACGTCATCAGCACATGGGATTACCCTCGTGCTGACGTCAGCACAAAGTGTATTGGTTATTGTTAATTACGGGCCTAATACGTAATTAAGGCCGAAGCCCACACGAACCCAATACCTATTAGTATAAATACAAGACCTAATCTACGGAATTAGGTTAATCTTTTTAGATCTTAGTGAATCGTTTTGATTATACACGAATTAAGGTTAATTGTTCCTTCGTGTGATCTCCTACACGAACCACAAGCCATGTGCATCTCCTTAGGTTGATTAATTGCTCATTAATCGACGGAAGGCAATAGCAATCTAGTTATCTCAAGAGGATTCCGCACTCTTGACATAACGAATCACATCTTATTACGATCCACGCAACAATAGGGTACCTTACAAGTGGTATCAAAGCCCTAAGGTTGATTACCAGAAGGTTTAAGATCGTTTGATTGGCTATTGATTGCAAATCCGTTCGAAATTCGTGTTAATTTGCATTTTCGTGCTCTTCTTCGTGTGACACTTCATGCTTACGTCAGCACGAAGTAGGTTTTGCTTAGTGCTTACGTCATTGTCACTTCGTGGACTTCGTGTCACGTGTGACTCGTGTGACTCCGTTTTACTTCGTGCCACGTCAACACGAACTACCCTTCGTGACTTAGGTCGTGATGCGTGTACTTCGTGCTTCACTTCATGCGACGTGTACTTCGTGTAAGTCATACAGCTTCATGCCACGTGACTTCGTGCCACATGTACCTCGTGCCACATGTACTTCGTGCCACACGAACTAAGTGTTATTTCGTTTTATTTGATTTCAAAAGATTCGAAGTGACAACTATACCAGCTACCGCAAACTCACCTAATGCCCTACTTATCAGCCAGATGATCATGCACGATCATGAGGTTGGTCGCGGAAACACACCTCCAAAGTTGTTCCGTATGGAAAACTATTGGATGTGGAAGAGACGTTTTGAAGACTACATTCGTCTCACTGACATGGAAATGTGGCTTGTGATAACTCAAGGTTTTGATTGGCCTTCGTATGAGAAGAATGGAGTGATCGGTAGGTATACTTATGCTGATATGCCGATTGAAGAACGAAAAAGATACGCAATTGAGGGAAAGGCCTTGTCCACTCTTACTATGGCCTTACCTCAAGATAGTGTACATTTGTTCAAAAAATACACTACTTCAAAGGACTTATGGGACGCTCTTGAAAGATATTGTGAGGGCGATGTAACCTTGAAGAAGAATCGTATCAAACTTCTGAAGCGCCAGTATGAAGCCTTCAATGGACTGAAAGGAGAATCTCTTGACGAGATTATTATTCGATTCAGTCATTTGACTACTGAGTTGTCATATTTTGAGGTTGTTTATCCTCAAACTGAGCTAGTCGATAAGTTTTTGGACTCACTGCCTAAGACATGGACTGATTATGTTTATCAACTTAAAGATGATCAAGAATATAGCTCATTGGATTTTGAAAAGGTGGTTTCCAAGCTTAAGAACAGAGATATGAAAAGAAGAATTAAAGATACACACTCGGATTTCACTCAAGATCCATCATTGTATCATGCAAGTCTGTTCATTTAGAAAGCTCTAGCTCGGGGAATAATGCATTTCTAAATGGTGCAGAAGCTACACCAATAGTAGATGCTGAAGGTATTGCTGGATATGTTGCTTATGACAATGCACATACGAATGTCAAGAGCAATGTACAATGTTTTTACTCTATGCCAATGAGTATGAGTTCTGCAGAAGGTAGAATGAGTGTTTGCTCAGCCTTTTGTAATGCTCATGAAGGGTCTATCGGAGGAAAGATTACTGATCCTGCATTAATTGATGAGGATTATAATCAGATTGATCCTGATGATTTGGAAGAAAGGATCTACAATGGCAGCTAGCTATGCTCACTATTAAGGTCAGAAGATTCACTCAGAGAATTGGGAGACCTATAGGTAATGGCACTAAAGGCTTTGACAAATCCAAGGTGAAATGTTATAACTGCGATGGATTTGGTCACTTTGCAAGAGAGTGTCAGCGACCTAAGAGGATTGATAATACTGTTGCTGGTCGTCAAAGTTACAATCAAGGCGGTATTACTCCAAGTAATCATAAAACTCAAGCAATGATTACATATCCTACTACTCCACAACAACCAGTTTCGTCACCATTTTCAGAGTCAAAGGCCGTTGTTGTTCAGAATCCGGATGGTACTTATCAATGGGATACACAATCCGATGATACCTCGAATCATGCCTACATGGTGGAATTATATGATGAAGTAGCTACAACAATTGATTATGCTGTATACTCAAGTGAAGAAAGTGCATCTGAGATAGTTAAGCAGAATGTATGTAATGTTTCTGAGACTGTGAGATCTGAGAGTGAACCTGTGACAGTAGTGAAAGCATCTGAAGAAAAGGAAGAGTCATCGAGTCCTGATGATGGCATTTCTATGAAGAGCATTGAAGAACAAATGAAGAACTTCGTGATACCTGAAGGTATGACAACTGAAGACTTTGTTGCATACATGGCAGATTGCAAGGCTGCAGATCAGAAGGTATCTTGTTCTTTGTTTTCTATAGTTGAAGTTTGTAAAATGGTGTCAGATTTGAAACTTGAAATATTGAAATTAAAAGAAAATTTAACTAGTTTAACTGCTGAAAATGTTATTCTTAAGAAGGAAAGTAACATGACTAAAGATTCTGATTTACTTCTACAAAGAGATCACCAACAAACTGAATTAGGTTTTAATCCAGATGAAGTAGTATACTACACATTGAAAGACTGTGATACAGTTTTCTATGATAAAGAAGTATCTATAAATAGGATTGAACCTAAATCAAAAATTTATAAAGTTTGGTGTGTGGAAAATAAAGAAGAATGGTTAGCTGAACAAATTCCATATAAGGATAGACATTATGCTCCTTTTAAACCAGCAAGAACTATGGAAGAAGCAATACAAACGCTTGATACCATAAATGAAATGAAGGAATATGGTATACCAATCCCTGAAATAGAATATGGTCAATCTAGAAAACAACAAGCAAAGAAGTGTTATACTTGTCGTGAAAAAGGTCATATAGCTATTGAATGTCCAGATAGGAAGGTCAAGAATCCTAAGAATGACAGTCAAGTCAAGTCAAAGGATGTTAGTGATATTCCTAATAGTAAAGGGAAGGGTAAATTAGTTGAACAAGTAACTTCACCACAATTTATGAGTGCATATAAAAGAGATTATTATGAGAGGTATGCAAAAGGACATCCTGATAATAAAGATGCACAAAATTATGTTAAGTTACTTAAAAATGTGTCATATGGTGAGTCTGCAGTTACAGATCAAATGATTAATTTCAATAGATCTAAGACTCCAAAACGACAGGGACCTTTACAGAATACTACTTCTAGTAGTGTAAGTCCGAGTCGTTCTCGTACACCTCAAAGGAGTTATTCACCTAGGAAGATGGCTCAACAAAATCGATCTCCTCCATCTAGAATTTATAGTTCGTCTAAGTTCTATGATCGATTATGGAGTCAACCTAGATTTGGTACTCACTCACCAAGGAATTCACCTCCTAAGACACGTTTCACTTCACCTAAGAAACAGTCAATGACACCATCTTCATCCAAGGCTCCTTTACAGAGCGATGGATATGGGACCGAATTGATCATTAGAGATGAATTCGGAAAACCTAAACCTCAAAAGGTTTGGGTTCCCTTCAGAAACTAACCATCTTATTGTCTGATGTGCAGGGAGAACCAAGGAAGCCTATCAGTCTTTGGTATGTTGACAGTGGATGCTCTCGGCACATGACAGAGGATAAGAATGTGTTGTCCAATTATGAAGATGTAAATGGTTTGTATGTTAGTTTCGCTGGTCCCAAGGGCGACAACATCTCTGGCCAAGGTGATGTTGTCAATGGGAAGATTACGCTGCAGAAAGTCAATTATGTGGAACAGTTAGCACAAAATCTATTAAGTGTTTCTCAGATATGTGACAAGGGTAACAATGTCCATTTTACTGAGAAAAAAACACTTATATTGAAACCAGGATATGTTATTTCTGAAGACTGGATCCTGCTAAAAGCTCCTAGGAAGAGAGACATCTATGGCCTTGTGTTAGGTGTTGATGATCCAAAGGAGTCTGTTTGCTTGTTATCGAAAGCAAACAAATCTGAATCTCTACTATGGCATAGAAGAATGGGACATATCAATTTCCGAAAGATGAATGACATTGTCAAACATGGTTTGGTTGACGGCATTCCCATGAAACGGTTTGGAATGGAAGACAAATGTGTACCTTGTCTGAAAGGTAAACAACAAAAGTCTGCACATATACCGAAGCAAGAAAATTCTATTTCCAATCGTTTCGAGTTACTTCACATGGATTTATTTGGTCCAGTGAATGTAAGAAGTATCGGTGGGATGTATTACTGTTTGGTGGTTACTGATGATTACTCGAGATTCTCATGGGTATTCTTTCTTAAATCGAAAGATGAAGCTCCGCAGATTTTGATAAATTTCTTTGTCGAAACTAAAAACATTTATGGAGTTCGTGTTAAGAGAATCAGGAGTGACAACAGAACTGAATTCAAGAATAATGTAATGGATGTCTTTTGTTTGTCAAAGGGAATCCAACATCAATACAGTTCACCGTATGAACCACAGCATAATGGAGTTGCTGAAAGAAAGAATAGGACTCTTATCGAGACAGCCAAAACTATGCTTGCAGATTCAGGGCTTCCTTCTATGTTTTGGGCGGAAGCAGTGAATACAGCTTGTCATATTTTAAATAGGGTTACTGTAGTCAAGCGTCATAATAAGACATGTTATGAGCTTCTACATAAGAAGAAACCGAATTTACAGAATGTTGAACTATTTGGTGTACCGTGTACTTTCTTGAAGTATCTACCTCAGTCAAAGTTTGATTCAAAGGTTGAAGAGGGGTTTTTCATGGGTTATAAACCGAGAACATCAATTCGATGGGTTTACAACAAACAGACCGGCAAAGTTGATTTGGGAACAAATGTCAAGATTCTCAGTCATAAGCCCGCTATTCATTCTGGAAGTGGCAAAAACTTCGATTACGATAGTGTGTTTAGTTCACTACATGGTCCTGATTCTTATTCAGATCCTGAGACAGTTGATGATGTGATTATTTTAAGAGATCACATGGATAATACTCCTACATCTCCGCCTACTCGAAATGTCGATACTACTCCAACCAAAGTTCAGTCTACTACTGATGTTGATGAAAGTAGTAAGGACAAGAATAAGACACCAGATTAAGATAATAGTGAACCCGAGAACATTACACCACTTACTCCATCAAAGGTTACACTGCCTAATGATGAGCCTATTTCTGAAGAATCAGAAGATGATTTTAGCTCTCCTGAGTTTTAGATTAAAACAAATTTAGGAGAAAGTCTGAATGTTGATTCGGTTCCTCAATATCGAGTTAATAAGGATCATCCAGTTGAAAATATTCTTGGTAATGCTACAGAACCTGTTTGAACTAGAAATCAGTTAAATAAGGATCTGACTAGTTTGTTTTGTGAAGTGAAAGACACTGGATTGATAACTGAGTGTTTGTATTCTGGTTTCATTTCACAAGTAGAACCTAAGAATGTTAAGGCAGCACTTCAAGATCCATGTTGGGTTGAAGCTATGCAAGAAGAATTAGTTCAATTTGAAAAACTTGGAGTTTGGGAGTTAGTAGATGTGCCTAGAGGTAAAGAACCGATTGGAACTCGTTGGGTATATAAATGCAAACAAGATGACAAAGGGATCGTTAGTAGAAATAAAGCACGCTTGGTTGTCCAGGGGTTTGCACAACGAGAAGGATATGACTATAACAAAACTTTTGCGCCAGTTGCTAGGATTGAAGCTATAAGGTTATTTTTAGCCTATGCAAGTTTCAAAGGTATAAAGGTGTATCAGTTAGATGTTAAGAGTGCCTTCTTATATGGTGAAGTCAAAGAAGAAGTGTATGTTCACCAACCACCAGGGTTTGAAGATCCGAACTATCCAAGAAAAGCATATCGTTTGGATAAGGCTCTTTATGGATTGCATCAAGCACCCAGAGTGTGGTATGAAAAGTTGTTGACGCATTTGTTGACAAATGGATTTAAAAGAGGATCGATAGACAGCACATTGTTTATCAAGTGGAAGAAGCGAGATTATCTAATTGTACAAGTTTACATGGATGATATCATTTTTGGTTCATCTAATATAAAGATGTGCAAAGAGTTTGAAATGAGCATGAAAAATGAATTTGAAATGAGTGCTATGGGGGAACTTCAATTTTTCCTCGGACTGCAAGTCGATCAAAGGAAAGATGGATTCTTTATTCACCAGTCTAAGTATGTCGATGACATCTTGGAGAGGTTTCAAATGTTAGAGTCCAAGACATATGGTACTCCTATTCAGCAAAATCATGGTTTAGGAGTTCTTGATCCAAAAGATGAACTTATGGATGCAACTTATTATCGTGCTATCATTGGCTCATTGATGTATCTAACTGCTTCACGTCCAGATATTATGTTCGCTGTTTGTCTTTGCGCTAGATTTCAAGCTAGTCCGAAAGAGTCATATTTGACTGCAGCAAAACGTATTCTACGTTATCTTAAGGAAAACCAAGGGCTTGGTCTATGGTATCCAATGGGATGAACGTTTAGTTTTGTTGCATATACTGATTCAGACTTTGGCGGTTGTAACAATGACAGAAAGTCTACAACTGCAGGTTGTCAGTTGTTAGGAGGAAGATTAGTATCGTGGCAGTGTAAGAAGCAGACATGTGTTGCTCAGTCTTCATGTGAGGTAGAGTATATGGCTGCTGGTAGCTGTTGTTCCCAGGTATTGTGGATTCAGCAACAACTTCGTGACTACGGTATGGATTTTCTTGATACTCCTATTAGAATAGACAATAAGTCAGCTATAGACATTACAAATAATCCTGTCAAGCATAAGGTCACCAAGCATATTGATATTAGACATCATTTCTTGCGTGATTGTGCCCAAAAGAAGTTAATTCATTTGGAAAAGGTTATAACCAATGATAATTTAGCTGATTTGTATACCAAAGCATTTGATAAGGCTCGATTTGAGAAGTTAATTCTTCTCAATGGGATGAAGAATGCTGATTCATATTAAATCTCTCAAAGAACTGATTTTGTAAGTTTGTGTCTGTAAATAGCTAGAGTCATAAAAATACAAAAAGAGTTCTTAGTGTCATAAAAACCATAAAAAAGTGAAAAATGAGAAAATGACAAAAATATGAAGAGATTTAAGTTAATGCTGTAAGACGATTAGAAGTGAGGATACTTAGCTTTTAAGTCTGCTTAATCGTAATATAACTACTTAGTTCAGTGATTACAATTTGGGATATATTGGTAGACACAAAGTAGCAAGGTTTCCTTAATCTGAACTTCAATTATACAATGTTCTTGTGGGAAACATATTCAGATATATGGCTGAGAATGCTTGCTTTTCAGTTATGGATTGATCTAGTACTTAAATTTTGTGAAAGATCTAGCATTACTATATGATTTGTTCAAAATATAGACAAAAACCTCTACAACTCATGAGCATGAAAGCTAAATGTGATATTGTCTATGCAAATGAAATGAATGTTAAGTAAGGGGCTAATGTGGTCTTTGAGATTCAGACAAGTATGTCCTAGGGGTGTCTTTGTATACCTAGCCTACCTAAAGCTTTCAACTTGGGATAGGTTGTCAAAAAGTTCGCTACATGGGTCTCATAGAAAATCACGGGTTCCTTATAAATAATGAAATGCAATAGAAAATAAATTAAATCACAAAGTAATTAAATTTTGTTATCTAAAAAGTGTCTCATGATTTGTTTAAAGATGTTTTTGAATATATATTGAATATTTGTTATCTTAGTGCTTGTATCGATTACGGAAGTATATCTGAATGTGGGTCACATAAGTTCGCAAACTATTCAATGGCATATTAGGCTACTCGGGTTACATGGTGACTGTCCTTGGCCAGGGTATGTCGAAAGTGTCATAACTCAAAGGAAACTGGAAGTACCGAGTGTTTAAGAGGACAAATATACCGGTAATCGTGGTTGGGTCACTGTTCATAACTAATAATAAGAGAATTATTTCTCACTTGCAGACTTATGTAAATGCTAATCTGATCTAATATGCAAAAACTTAAGATTTCTTGTACATAAATAAAGTAGTTTAGTTTTTATTTTAGCTATTTTTGTTTTTATTTTGGTTTTTGTAATAAGTGTTAGTTTGTGTGTCAAACTAGTTCTTATTGCACGAGAGATTTGATAAGCATTAAAAGTTATAATTCTTAGTGAATTATATAAGTCTTGTTGCTTACGGTATAAATGTTTAAAAGATGGATTTTCTAATATAGACATAAGTTGTTTAAGGTTAGAAAATGAAATGATTCTTGTAAATTGAATAGTCAAAATATTTTTTAATGTGTTTCAAGTAAATTTTTTGAAATTTCAATTATTTTTGGTTGATAATTATGCTTGACAAAGATTGGACTTGACTTAGATTTTTGATCGATAGGTTAAGATTTTGATTGTTTTGCATATTTATAAATTTTGTTGATCCTGATGCATTGATGAAGTTTGTTGAGTGTGCAGGTTGCAGAGTTCATTTTATATGTATTGAGACGGACAACAATCTATGCACGAACTGTGCTACAAGGATGGATTGCCTTGTATTTATAGACCTAAGACTGAGTGTGATAGGTTGTAACTGTATTATCAAAATCACAACCTAAGATGTAATGTGGTAGGTTGTTGATATGATATTTTGATGTATTGTAATGCATTATACATTAAATATGTTTTAATGTAAGTTTGCATTTGTTGAGTTAAACATCAATGAAGAAATGATCGATTTTATGTCAAGATAATAATGTAAGATTTATTTGATACGTTATTGTGATGACAAGTTAGTACGGATGATCTACGATTTCATATTCGAGTAGATACAGGTTTTTGGTAACGAGTATCTACAGGTTTATGTTTCTGGAATTTTCGTAATTTTTCCTTGTTTAGAATTCTGGAAAATTCACGAAATTTGGCTAAGGAATGAAGCTTGTGTGAATAAAAACCTGAAAATTCGAAGTCCTTCGTGCTGACGTCAGCATGCCTCGCGCTGACGTCATCACGAAGCCCACGAAGTTAGTCCTTCGGCCCGGCCCATGAGGATTCGAATATAAATATGGGTTATTACTATTCATTAATTACCATTAATCGAAAATTAACCCTAAGTAAATCACACGAACTTGCCTCCCTCGTGTGAACTATTCATTCGTAGCTGTTTTCGATCGAACTCATTTCTTTTCGTGTTTGTTACTTAGATTTGTTGGTAGTTTCACGATCTATGATTGATTATTGATGTTTTGACTATAAGAATTAACGATTTCATGTCGTTATAATGCCCAAATTTTGAATCCTCTTCGCGTGAACAGTAACTAGGACGAACCAAGAATTTGATCTTTAATTTTTGATGATTTGGACTTAAAATTGGATTAATAGATGTTTGTACACTTTAAATCTAACATAAGTTCATGTTAACATACTTAAAATCAAGATTAATTGAAGATACTATGTTTTGGTCACTATTCACACGAAGAACATCAAGAACACGAACCACTTCGTGTTCATCGAATTTGTTTCGATTTTTGATTTTCTGGGCATACACGATCCATAAACAAGTCCACGTTGATGATTTTATTTGATTAACTCATCGAATGGAGATGTTTTTGCTTCGTGTTTCTGGGTTTCGTTTGAAGCTCGTGCTGACGTCACAACAAAGAAGATCTTCCTCGTGATGACGTCATCATGAAGCAGACGTGACAAAACTAATTTTTGTTTTTAATTCCTAACTTTTTCGTTTTCTTGTCGTTTTTGTCTGTTTTTGTGCAAGTATGGCAGGACAAGGTAATAATGCTCGTGTGTTCGTCAAGGAGCACAATGCTGCACTCGATCTTAGCATTACACAGACGGGGTGCACTACAGAGTTTCATGGTGTCCTATAGTTTCTTGCACATTCTCGTGTACATTTTGCAGTGACAGAGAACCCTCCGTTGGTGATTAGTCTCATTAGGGAGTTTTGGAACTTAGCCCGTTCAGTGTAGATGGGTGATCATATGTACATTCGCACTACTTTTGGAGGACGTTCATTCTCGTTCTCGGCTGGAGACTTACAAACGATATTACACTTAGGTGATGTCGAGATAGAGCAAGGTCCGACTGACTTTTCAGAGGAATTTTGTTACGGTGCTCTACGTCGTATGGGGTATACCAGTGCTATTTCTCACCCATACTTTAGGAATCATCTTCGTGGCAAATGGAAGCTGCTTGCTTATTATTTGTTGAGGTCCATTAGTCGTATGGGGTATACAGGCTATGACCAGATGAATATACAAAATGCTTCTCAGATGGTTGCTTTGGTGCTGAACAAGCCATACAACTTTTCTCAGTACATTTTTGATAATTTAGAGAAGCAGTTGAGGTCATTTGGTACAAACAAGAAATTCTTTCTGTTTCCAATATTTGTGATGATAATCATTCGTCACTTTGCAGCTGATTTGCCATTTGACGGTCCTATGTTCAATTTAGGTCGTCTTACTTATAAGGCATTTATTGAAAGTATGAAGCATTTGTCGGGAAGAAATGTTCCGGGTGATGTTGATAATTCACCATTGTTCGGACATTTGATAAATCCTAACTATGTTGCTCCTCGACAAGGTTGGGAAGATGAAGAACCCATTGTTGCTGCTGGTGGTGATGATCAGGCTCAAGATAATCCTCAAGAAGAGCGTGCTGATCAGTTTGAGGGACTTAATGATGTTCCTTTATATGCCGGAGATCTGGAGCATGATTCATATATGGATGCTCTTATGGAGGATATTGATGATCCTGCAAATCTTGTTCCCGCAACTTCTGGAGTTTCTACTTCTACCTCTGCTCCAGTTGGTGATGTTGCTGGTCTTTCTGAGTTGCTTGTTAATGTAGTTGAGGATTCAGAAGAGGTTGAACGATTGCCGAAGCGAAGAAGAAGACAAGGGAAAGGAGTTAACGCTGTGGAGAGATTTCCAACTTCTCAGCGATCACAGGCTGATGTTGATAGAGAGTTTGCTGCTTATAATGAAGCCATGGAGAGGTCTCATGCACCTAATGTTGGTGATACTCCATTGGTTGCTGCTTTAAGAGCTTCAGTTTCTGATATTCCTGTTTCTGTGTGTGAGTCCCTCGATAGCTACAGATCGCTCTCGAGATCGTCTATGATTATGTCGTGAGTGCGGAATCCTCTCGAGATAACTAGTTTGATTAGTAATCGGGTATATCGCTAATTATCAAGTAAATAATCAGCCGTATGATGCTATATTCGTTTCTATAAGGTATAGAATGAACTTAGATGTCTGGAGTACGTGTGTATCGAATGTTATCTATTATATTAGGGTATTCATTCGTATATATATGTTTCAGGTCGAACTGGGCTTGCTGGGCTTTGTTATTATGAACTTAGCTGCCCAGCCCATGTAACGAAGTTAATCTTCGTTTGTACCAAACGAAGTTTATCTTCGTTTGCCCCTAACGAAGATATACCTTATCTTCGTTAGATGTAATACTTGGTTATATTCCTAAGTGTTTCATCTTATGGAATCCTAACACATATTATGTTTATACTTGTATATCACACAACAAACATCATACATAACACACATATATATAACACCAAAACATGTAATCGCTCATTACCAAAACATAAAGTCCATAATCTATCAATTACATATATAGATACGACATAAATTAACATAATGTCTTAATCTAAACGACATATCAAATCTAAGTTGCTGTTGTCACATCAACGTGCATCAACACTGTGCCTCCTACTTCTACTGGTATTGTTGTTGGGGAGAGAAGGTCAAGACCAAAGTTTATCATAAGAGGAATTGGTTCTCGAGCACAAGTTATCACTGAGGCTACAACTGTTACGATTCCAACTGCTCCGGAGTCTACAGTTCGTCAAGAGCTAGAACCGACACTTGTTGCTCCTAGGCCTTCGTCTGCTCCTATTCAGGCGACAGTTCCTGTTTCTACTGTCATGGGACGTCTGTTGGCTCCTCTGCAAAGACCTCAGATGCCTCGCACAGGAACTTTTAGTGGTCGTATGCCTTCATTTGAAGCTACGATGCCACCTCATGCCTCTACATCTGATGTTGCTTCTACGTCACGTCTAGTTGCTCTTGTTTAAGTGCAGTTGAGTCGTTTATTTTCTGAGAAGAAGATGTTAGAGTTGAGGGTTACAGCTTTGGAGAATCAGCTAAAGCTCCAAGCTGCTAAGCATCAAGAAGAAATGGACATAATGACAGCTCTTGTTCATTCTCTTGGTTCTAGACTTGACCAATTCTTGGCTAAGGAGGAGATAAAAGTGGTTGTAAGGATGATGAACTAGCTAAGAAGACTAGAGATGATGATCATGAAGATCAAGATCGAACTCAAGATCCAAATCAACGACAACCAACAGTTGGTGAGCCACAGAATCAGGGTCAAAGTCAAGATGCTGCTGATGATGCTATGGATACAGAGAATGCAAATATTCAGGGGGAGTCGCCAAGACAAAGAGAGTCAGAGATTTCTGGTACAGCTGGTGCTAGTACTTCTAGGACTCAAGATAAAGGCAAAGCTGTGATGGCCGCTCCAGATGCAGATCCTGATGATCCAAATAATGATGATGAGGAAGATTCCAATTCAGGTAACTCCGATTCTAATTCTAATAGAATAGAAAGGGAGATTCGAGAAAAGCTAGTGAATGATCCTCATAATCATATAGAAAAAGAAAATCTTAGCAAAGGAAAATCTACTCAGGATATTGAGTCAACTAAGACTGATTCTACTACCAATGCTTCTATAGAGTCAGATTTGCACCCTTTAATTGTGCATAGACTAGAAAAAAGATTGGGTTATGATCCACAAACTCATATGAGAGCTAGAACAGAGATTATGGATTATGATAATTATTATGATCCAGGATCACTTATGGATCAAATGAAAGATCAGTCAGGGTTAACTCATACATCTTCAGAGTCAGAGTCAGATTCAGATTCAGATTCGGATTATGAACCTTAGTGCTAATGATTTTTGTTTTTGTAATGATTATAAGATAAATATGAATGTATTTGTTACATTATATTTATGATATAATATTATTGTTGCAAGTTAAAATAGATAAAGATTATAAGATAAATATTAATTTAATTGTTGCATCATATTTATGATATAGTGTTATTTATTTTAATTTCTTTTATGTATTTATACTATTATGTCTTGACTTATGATTTATGTTCTTTATCTTTGTATATGTAAATTGTTTGAATTGCAGATAAGCTTCAAAGGATAGGTGCATTGGACTATCTTGATGCTGAAGAAGACTTAGAAAGTATCAATGATGACGATATGGAAGAAGGAGAGTTCATTACTTCAGAAGCTGATAGAAAAAGGTTGCTTGATATACCTTATGACTTTGATCGTATCTTTAATGCAGATGAAGTCATTCAAGTTGAACCAATAGCTGAAGTAGAACATCTCAATCTTAATCCAATCAGAGACAGTCCAGATGAACCTAAAATTGCAGCAAGTTTGAGGTTTGCTGTATATGCAAATATAATAGATGAAGGACATGATAATATTTTTGATCTATTTTGGAACATAGATGCTACGCGAGAGGTTGATCTTGGAAGATTTAATATACCTCCGGTGCAGCAAGATCCTGAGTTTATTATTAATAGACTGATTCCAGGTTATAGAGGACATATTGGTTTGGTAATATGTGATACGTATAAACCATCGATGTTTTGGGAGTTTGTCTCAGACAAGGATGCACCTAAGTATTTCTCAGTGATACAAAGTTGGTTTTATGATCAAAGAATCGAATTATTTGTTACCAAGAGAAAAGAAGGATGCCAGTATATGTCGATGAGTCAAAGACATTTCCACTCTCTTAGTGATTCTGACATGATAGATTTGGGAAGACGATGGTTCAGAGCAATGGACTTGCAGATTTCTACTGGAATAGATTCCGAGATGAAAGAATTAGAAATTTCAGTGATAGAGGTCAGAAGCCAAAAGAAAGGTTGATTAAGCCAACACCTTTGAAGAAGATTAAGAATCAAGATGGCACATTTCGTTTTAAACAACGAAGGATTAAATGTGTTAAGAAGGTTCCCGCTATCAGATGGGATCAAGATATGCTGACAGAGATGACATTTTGGCAAATAGATATCAAGTCAGGCGAAGCACAGATGTTTGTTGATGATTCACAGGAACAAATATTGCTACGCATGTATGATCCAATGTAGGTTGTCAATTTGTCAAGAGGTGATCAGAGAAGACTTTTGAACACACCTTGCTCAGCAGTGGAATTTTGGAGAGTTGAAGAAAGGCGCTATCGCAAAATTCTCGCACATTGTTTGCAAGAGAGAATTCATGCGAATAGCACAAGACTTTTGTTCAATGGATAGTGATGTGTGAAAATCTAGTTAAATTAAAATCCCTAAAAATACTCCGAATCGAATACCACACACAATCGGGCAATGGACCCGTTCGTATGTAATATAGATTAAAGTAAGTATAGGTTCGTTCCACGGAGACTACAAAGAGCTAGCGAGTTTTAAGTAGTTAAAAAGAGTTTGGTTTTTAAAGACACCACGTCATCTTGGTTTTTTATATTAAAAGTTAGTTGATTGAAGAGTTAGAAATTCCTAAGAATTTATCGAAAAGAAAATTGTTTTAAATCAAATAGGATGAGAAGATCATCCACTTCGACTCCATGATACACATTATTTAGGTTGCATATATTTGAAGAACCAATTCAAATATGTTGATTTATAACCGAGAACTAAACAAAGACTCACCCCGTACCCGTCAAGTTCGTTACTTTATTCAATTCCCTTAATTAACTAGTTCCATTACTAAGACCGGTACCCCAAGACGCCTTTCATAACTTTCCTAATCAACTAATTGTTTTGGTTATTTAGATAACAATTGTGTCTATTGATTGTACTCAACCATTAACCCGTTAACCCTTATTAACTATTAATTACTTTCTACCGTACCCGTTATAGAAACAATTGCTTCTAACCAAGCAATCAAAATAACTTCTACACAACCTAAGTTACCACTGAGATGATACAAAAACTATCCGCAATCAAGAATTAAATAACAAAGAATTAATAAGCTAAGATTACGACACAATGTTAAATCAAATCAACTTAAATTCAAAAGATTATGCAACCATTATTCAATGTATCACTTCATCTCAGTGGATGACGAATTATTTAGCTACTCATAATCATAAACAAAGCACAAAGAGAAAAATATAGAAGAACATATTGTACCAATGTGTAGAAAACAAGTAAACACTAAAAAAAATCGACAACCGAATGCCTTGAAGCTCACAAACAACCCTTAGACCTTGATGGATGAAAAAGCTGCTGAGAATAGCCCCAAAGAACCCTAAAATCGACTAGAGGTTATTGTATCTCGAATGGGAGGGTTATGGTCTTGTATTTATAGAGTTTACAAAAAGTCTTCACAAACCGACCTACAGGTGCGACACACCAAGCTTCAGGTGCGGCACACCTGGCCTTGTTTCCAAAAATTATTTTGCCCAATATGCGACGCACCACAGGGTTGGTGCGCCGCACCTCCCTCCTTTCTAACATCTTCCAACTTTCTGAGAAGAAAATGCTCCGCACCACTCTACCAGGTGCGACGCACCTGCTCTGTTTTCAGCCAAAACTTGTATTTTCCATTCCGTCTTTACTCGTATGCGTCCATGAACCATCCTAGTGCATCTTCTAATCATCCGAAAGCTGTTTCTAACCATTTCACTTGTTCTAAGCCTATAACCACTAACAATACCATCAAAGCATCGAATATACATGTAATTTGCACATAATTAAGCTTAAAACGACTTAGAAACGATATGAGAATATGCATATAAATGGACATATCAAATCCCCCCATACTTAAGCCTTGCTTGTCCTCAAGCAAATTCAGATTTCAAAACATTCATTCCCTTGGTTCTCAATTGCAAAACATGACATTAATCTAAAAAGAAGCAAAACCATAAGAATAGTTAAGCAGTTTTAATCTTAAATGAAAAATTGAAATGTTTGACAATACTTGAATGATCTACAAGCCTAGAAAACACGACTAAGCAATTTTAATCAAATGAAAGAAGAACATCTCAACTAACTTTCTCCAACTAACAAACTATTGGGTTGAAATATTGTATCAATCACTCGAAGCCTAGTCGTGATGCATATATTTTAACCATAGGCTTGTAATAGAATCGTCCCTATGTCACCATGGCGTAAGCACCATATAACGTCTATCAAAAGAGGTAATAAACATGGTTGTAATGTACAAAGGCTTACAAGGGTCATTAACAATGTGTATGGAAATTTAAGGATATAATTGGTGTTAAAAAGAAATAACACAAACAATTAACAAAGTTTTACATATAGTCTAGTCCAACACAACCCATATCACTAGTTGCCATCTATCCAAAGCCCAAAAGACGTTCTCCTGACTCTAGTCCCCCAATAGACCTATAATAACCGACACTATTGTGGTGTATTACCTTCAAACGACTTTCAACCACCGAATCTAACCCATAAATGGCTTTTAATTAACATGTCAACTTCAATTTTAAGAATATAAACCATTCAAGTACATACAATTGTTGGTATAATTTACCTTACCAACTTCCTTTGATTTGACAAAAATGAGGGAAATACCAAATGACAGTCCAAGTTCATTTTTTCTTCTTTTCTTTTTTCATTTTCCTGTTTTTCATTCTTTTCATTCTTTCTCTTTTTTAATGAACTATTTTTACCCTGCCTAATTGGTACCCCCTTTTTACAACTTTGAAATTTGTTGACAAATCATAACATTCATGCTAATCCGAATAATCTAGACTAAATAAATAATTATGACGACATCAATCTACCCCTAATAGAGAATACACCAACCCGACACCATCAAGACAACCCCAAACCATCCAACTAGCATAGGCAACTAATGATCAACCAAGGATTTCGACTATCGGTATGGTGAGGATAGGTTGCATATTTAAGTGGATTTAAGACAAACGAAAGGCTAGGCTCAACATGTTTTCTACGTGTATCTTGCACTAAAAATGAGTGCAACAAGGGTTAACAAGGAAAATTCACTAACCAATGTGATTAGCTACTTAAACACATGCATACAAACATGGTTAAACAATGATAAACATAACAAAGGGTGAAAAGTTAAAGAAAAAGGGTTTAATCCTAAATTTACCTCTTTATCATCTAGCAAACTACGGGATGATCAACTAAGACAAATTCTAGAATCAATGCAATCACCGGCACACTCATATCAAAGAAAGAAATGCGGAAATGGAATAAATTAACCTCAAACTTGCACGTCATAGTTCAAAGCTCTAAAAGAGACTTTCACTTCCGGATAAATCCAAAAGCCTATGAGAAGGACAAATTTACAAGGCAACTAAACCAAAACCGTAACACCTATCAAATCTCTAAATGAATCAAAATCTCACATATTTGGGTGTTTTCTGGTAGAGTGTGCTAGTCATGTAATCAATCCCGAATGGATTTGCCTTAACGATCATTCAAAACACATTTCACAATTTAAAACATTTTTACCAAAGGAATATAGCTCAATTACTTAATAATATGATGAAATATTAAATGACAGTAATTAAACTATAGGACAAGCAATCAAAAGTTAAAAATCTACCCAATCTCATCAAAAAATCTCAATTTCACCCGGCTTTTTCCTATTTACCTACCCCCCATACTTGAGTTGTACCATGTCCTCATTGTACAATGAACTAAAGACAATCTATGGGAAATAGGTAAAAGCAAAATAAAAAGAAAAGAAAAAGAAAATGAAAACTTGCCGGATGTTGGTAAATGTTGGTATGCTCGGTAGAATCGTCAAAATGAATGAGCGCTGAACTTATTGCCAGCATATGCATATGAGTTACTCCTCTCCAAAAGCATAAAACACAACCAAAACAAACTCAAACATGATGAGCATTAGAATATTAGTCAAATGAAATAACCAACCAACCCCCCCATACTTAGTGTTTACCCTACATAACCAAATAAACTACCCTAAATACCGAAAAAAGTAAAATGTTATGGTGCCAACAAAGGGCATTACAACCAAATCGAAAACAAATGTGCAATGTTCCAATAACCATCTACCAAAGTGAACCAAATATAACCATGATGACTTAATGCCCACGGAATCCGGCACCACCATCTCATCACCAACACATCATCAAAATCAAGGAGAAGGGAACACAAAAGTGATAAGTTATAATTGGATTATATATTAAATGGTCTAAAAATAATTTTATAGATTAATTTTTTATAGAATATACCTACTTTGATATATGTTTTGTGAATTTCAGGTTTAAATTAAAACGGATAAACTGTTGCTCAAAATGATGATCAAGTGAAAATGCATTGTCTAAATAGAATTTCATGGCATGCTGTTGAGTTTTGGTAGATGACACTACATTGTACATGAGATTAATAGCTATGGAAGATTTATATTTATTTGTGCTGATGCCAAGAAACAAGGCGACAACAAAGACTCACAAGACTTTTATGTTGAATGTATTTGTCATTTGGGCCGTTCATCATTCCACCAGCCCAACACTTCCAATTCTATTTGTGGACTACATCAAATTAAAGGCCCATATGTGGTATTGTTTTTGGCATGTCGGTTGGAGAGTTCACGTGGGCAGGAAGGAAACAAAAATCAAGATTTCTAAGACTATATATATTATTTGCTTATTGAAGTTTTGGGGAGCCTCTCATTAATTTCGAGGAGGGATTTAGAGCCGACCACTATTCACATATACATTCTATTCGGCAGAATTAATTTCGTGGGGTATTGTAGTTCGACAATACATAAAGTCGACACATATTTTTGCGGACGAAAAGAGGAGCAGCCAAGTTTCGAACAGATGGATCAAGTTCGTTTCTCATCAACCGCTAGTGATTTGAAGATTATGTCCGACTAAGGTTTTTGCAATCTCTCTCGATGAACAATTGTTAGTTAATTTTATTTAATGAACTTTACTTTCAGTCACGTAAACATTGTTCTTTTTATATTATAACTCATATGACTGATTGAGTATTTTATTCACTATTATTTGATTTGGATTTTCGTAAGACAACTTATTGCGAGTTAATGATTTGTGCCGAGTCCACCTAGTTTAGGGATTATGACAGGTCATATAATTAACATAGGTTGTGCCCAAAATTGTTCTTGTCAAATAATAAAATTATGTCTATGTAATTTAGAATAAATACTCGGTAAAGTTTATTAAGTAAATTATTGCAACTTTTGGGATTCGGGAGGGATGCACTTTTTATCATGTTTACAACTTCTCATTTTAATTTTGTCTTGTTTATTATCTTTAAGTCTAGTAATTTAGTTAATTAAAATTAAGTTTTTCTTATTATTTTCAAAACCAATCGAAAATTGTTAAAACCTGACTATAACCACAGACGCTCCTCGTGGGAACGATACCCACTTACCCTATCTAGTATAAGGTATTTAGGTTTATTTTTGATTGATACTTCGACGTCGATCAAATCTTGGCGCCGCTGCCGCGGAGCGAGTGCGCTTGTAGTTCAAGTTTTATTTTTCTATATTTATCTTTTCTAGTTAGGTATTTTTCTTTACTCTTAAAATTTGAAAAAATCAAAAAAATTATAAAACCTAAAAATACAAAAAGATTTTTCTTTTTTTTTTTTAGTTTTTTTCCTGCATTTATTATTTTTTGTTCTATTTTACGCGTTTGTTTTTGTTTTTATTGGTTTCAGTTACTTTTAGTGCATGCATACTAGAAATTCTGCTAGGATTTCACCATTGTTACACGATCCAGAGATTGAGAAGACTGCTAGAGCAAACAGAAAGACGGCAAAAGCATCAAGTAGTGAAACTATTGAAAATTCACTAGTTGCAAAGGAGTCACAGTTTGATTTCAAGGATTTAGAAGATTCATCATCTAACACAAACATGGGAGATCAAGAAGAACGTGGAGTGGATTCATACTATCGTCCGGGAGTATACACAGATGCATCACCAATTGCTTATCCGGCTGCTACTGCTAACAATGCCAACCGGAGGTTTGAAGCTCGACCTCAATTGATTAGCATTCTACCTACTTTTCGAGGGACTGCATCAGAGGAACCATATGAGCATCTTACAGAGTTTGTGGAGATTTGTGCTACCAATCAAGTTAATGGCTTCACCGAGGATGAGGTAAGGTTACCTCTTTTTCCTTATTCACTTAAAGATAAAGCAAAAGGATGGTTTTTGTCATTAAGGGCGGGGAGCATTACTACTTGGGCGAAAATGAAAAAACAATTTCTTGAAGAATTTTATCGAATAAGTAAAACTTCTGATGTTCAAAACCAGATAAAATCTTTTAGACAATTGCCTAATGAACTTTTTCATGAAGTTTTTGAACGTTTTAAAGAATTGTTAAGGTCATGTCCTCATCATGAAGTGCCAACATGGGAGCTTGTCAAAATTTTTTATGATGGTCTTGATTCAGCAAATAGACAACTCCTACTCGCTGCCAGTGGTGGCGTATTTTTTAACTCGCACCAGTGAAGAGAAATGGACATTTTTCGAGAAACTAAGTAAGGGTTCCAAAACCCAAGCTTCAGTTGATCGACGATCATCTAGTAGTGCCCCCGTACATGCTGTCTCTAATACAGGAAATTTTGATAATAGTATTCTCAATGCACTTAATAAGAAACTTGATCTTGTACTCCAAAATTTCGGGAGTGGTAGTTCTAATGTTTTGCAGGTACAAGATTTGTGTGCATCATGTGGAGATCCGGATCACTTTGCTAACTCATGTCCCATATCGATGCCACCCATTATGGAAGAGCAGGTGAATGAAGTGCAAGGTAGGAGATATGATCCATATTCCAACACTTATAATCCGGGTTGGAGAGATCATCCAAATTTCAGATGGAATGGTGATAATGCAATGAACTCGCAAAATCTTAACCAAACAAATCAACAATTCAACCAACCACCAAAACCCTTTCAACAAAGGCCTCAACAAAATTTTCAAAATCAGGCTAACTTTCAGAGGCAACCTCAACAATAAGGTCAACAAAAATACCCGAACCAACCACATCCATATCAAAACCAAGGTCAAGGGTCATTCCAGGGGCAAAATCAGAATCAAAATGCTAATCAATCATCTAGCTTAGAATCACAAATGCAGTTGTTCATGGAAGATATGAAAAAGATGACCCAAGGCTGGGATGTGCATATTCAAAGCAATAAGCAACAAACCGAGGCAAACTCCAAATCTATTGCTGCTTTAGAAAGACAAATGGGACAACTTGCGGAGCAATTGGGAAGAAGAGAAGATAGGAGGCTTCCAAGCTACACAGATTTAAGTCCAGCACACAAACCTCAAGGTCAGGGACATGTGAACATGATTAGCTCATTTCGGAATGGTAAGGTGTATGACAACAAGGTTCAGATCCCAGACATGCCTACAAACAGGTATGATCAAGGTAAGTTTTCTTTTTCTAGTAATGATGATAACGTTTTGGAAAATGATGACGGGTTTCCATTTAAAAATGGGGAGGGTAATGAAAATCATGAAACTTTTGTGAAACCTCACACTCAACCCAAAGTTGGGGAGGATGATGTGAATGTTTACACCCCACCATTCCCAATAGCTTTAAAGACACCGGTCTTCTCTCCCTATGGGAAAAAGGGACTAAAATCTGAAGATATGTGGGAAATTTTCAAACAAGTTAGAATTAATCTTCCATTAATTGACGCAATTAAGCAAATTCCAGCTTATGCAAAATTTTTGAAAGACTTGTGCACCCAAAAACGGAAACTTAAGTCATCATTGCCCAAAAAGGTGGAATTAACCGAACTAGTTAGTGCTGTTATATCTGGCTCACTTCCACCTAAGTTGAAAGATCCAGGAACGCCTTTTATTTCTGTAACTGTTGGTAATGTTTTTATCAAAAAGGCGTTGACGGATTTTGGTGCAAGCATAAACATACTTCCATCTAGTCTAGTTGATCAGTATGAGTTAGGTACTTTAAAACAAACTGATATTATTATTCAACTCGCTGATCGGTCAACAAGAACTCCAAGAGGTATTTTAGAGGATGTGATTGTGAAAGTAGAGGATTTTTATTATCCAGTTGATTTTATTGTGATGGATACCGAGGCATCATATAGGGATACCCCACCGACGATCATTTTGGGTCGTCCATTCTTGGCTACAATTGATGCATGCATTAATTGTAGAACAGGGGCCATGGATATTTCTTTTGGTAACAAGAAGCTAAGAATCAATATTTTTAATACATTATCGGCTTCTATTACTAATGATTGTTATGCTATTGATGCTATTGATGAACAGGTCCAAAAGCATGCAACTCGTATGCTTAAGGACGATGTTTTTGAGTGTTTTTATGCAGATGATGAAGAATTGCTAGAGGTGGAGGAGGTGAATGCTATTGAGAAAGCAGTTGCTAGCATTGTGGATTCACAAAGGCCACCATGGTCATACAAGTTTGAGCCATTACCTCATAGCATCGATACGGCCACTAAACCATCATTGGAGACACCTCCTACTCTTGAACTTAAACCTTACCTTCTCATTTGAAATACGCTTTTCTTGGTCCTAATAAAAGCTTACCAATTATTATTGCTTCTGATCTTTCAGGACCATAGGAGGAGGCATTAATGGAGGTGCTTGGAAAGTACAAAGCTACTGTTGGATGGACCATTGCTGATTTAAAGGGGATAAGCCCATCGTTGTGTATGCACAGGATTGTAACTGACCCAGATGTTAAACCATCTCGCGATGCTCAAAGACGGTTGAATCCCAATATGCGAGATGTGGTAAAAAAGGAAGTGCTAAAATGGCTGGATGTAGGTATTATCTTTCCCATTTCGGACAGTCAATGGGTCAGTCCGACTCAGACTGTTCCGAAGAAATCTGGCATCACCATTGTTGAAATGGAAGATGGAAAGCAGATTACTACCCGTCCTGTCACGGGATGGAGGGTTTGTATAGATTATAGGAAGTTGAATCTTGCTACTTCTAAAGACCATTTTCCATTACCCTTTATTGACCAAATTGTAGAGAAATTAGCTGGCCAAAAGTTTTATTGTTTTTTAGATGGGTATTCAGGTTACAATCAAATACCCATTCATCCTAATGACCAAGCCAAAACCACTTTTACTTGTCCATATGGCACCTATGCCTTTCGAAGGATGCCATTTGGTTTATGCAACGCACCCGCTACTTTTCAACGTTGTATGATGAGTATTTTTTCTGACATGGTGGGTGATTCTTTAGAAATTTTTATGGATGATTTCTCTATATTTGGTCAATCATTTGAAGCATGTCTAGGTCAATTAGAAAAGGTTTTAAAAAGATGTACCGAAACAAATCTTGTTTTGAGTTGGGAGAAAAGTCATTTTATGGTTAGGGAAGGGGTTGTGTTAGGGCATGTTGTTTCTGAACGTGGTTTTGAGGTAGTGATAGAAATCCAAAAATAGTGATACATTGTAATTTAAGTTATGGACTTACTTGTAGTTAAGTCATAAGTTGATGATTTCTAAGGTTGAGGGGCTAATAGTGAGAATTAGCATAGTTGATGTGTTTAGACTATAAATAGCCCTCAATCCCTTAGAAATCATAACATAAGCATAACTCTTGACAGACATTCCATACCATTACAACTGAATAACACACATTTGATCCGAATTCTCTCTCAACACACACACTAACCAAACACCATTGTTGATGTGAATTCGAGTGATAAAATCGTGTTGTTACATTTGGTATCAGAGCAAAACATCGTTTTGATCTCGATCCATAACTGAATTCAATCACATTTTCATCAAAAATCACCTTTAATTCTGTTTTTTTCTGTTTCTGTTCGTTTTTTTTTTCTTCTCACTGAAAATCCAAAAATTAACCTCTCAAATCACATAAAATCACAGATGTTTGTTCACCGTTCGATTCCTCTGAATCAAAAGTTCAGATTTTGAGTTTTTGGCGCTAAAATTTGGGATTTGATTCTGTTGTGTTATAAGCTAAGTTGTGTTAATCGGATCATTGCTGAGGTGAAAACAAACTTTTTGCAAGTGGTTTCATGTTCCAATTCTCAGAAAATCAAAAGATATTGAAGTTTTAAAAATCGTCAATGGAGGTGTTCATACTCAGAGGTTGAAGACGACTGTGTGAAGCTAAACGATCTCATTTAGATCGTTTTAGTTTTTCTGTCCTTGGTACATACATTTCAGTGTTGTAGCTTGTAAAACGATTCAATTTAGATCGTTTTGACAAGTGTGGTTGTGTTGTGAAGAATTGATTGTGGCTAACTGATCCTTTGGATTGGTTTTGGTCAATTCAATTTCTTGAAAAATACACAAGTTTTTGAGGAATCCTGAAAAGAAACCAAAACGATCTCTTTTAGATCGTTTCAAGTTTTGCTTGAACATTCTCTAGTTTGATTAATTCGTGAAGAGTTGTGTTTGGGAATCATACTACTCTTGGGTAACTGATCTTCGTGATTGGTTTTGCTCAATTCATTTCATTCCATTTCATACCAAAAACTCTGCCCAAATCATTTAACAATACTTAGAATCTTTCTTCTTCAGAAAATCGTTTCAAGTTTTAATCGTTTCATTCTTAATTCAATTTAGATCGTTTCAAATTAAATCGTTTCATTCCTGCACATTGAGATCATTTCATTCCTGAAAATACAGATCGTTTCATTTTAATTCCAATTCAGATCGTTTCATTCATACTTCAAAACAGATCGTTTCATTTTCATTTCAATTCAGATCATTTCATTACATTCCAACTTAGATCGTTTCATAATTTCATACTTTCTTCAAAATCAATTCAATTCTCAATTCAAATCAATTTCAAATGACTACTCGTGAAGCATTGTCTCTGGGTACTGATACAAGACCACCAGTTCTTATCGTGGTAACTATGGACTTTGGAAGAAAAGATTCTTGGATTATGTGGAACGTCAGACTAATGGTCACATGCTTAAGGACTCAATCATCAATGGACTTGCTATGCATCGTCATCCTACTACCCGTGCTATTTTGACTCCTGATCTTTTGAACGCCAAATAAAGAGATCGTACTGCTGCTGACAACAGAGCTAGGTCATGCTTGTACCAAGCACTTCCTGATGAGATCTATGGCTCAATTGATTCTTACGACACAGCACAGGAGATTTGGGATGAAGTTGCTAGACAAATGGAAGGTTCTGATGTAACCTCAACAATTCGACTGACAAATGTCTTAACTGAGTTTGACAATTTTCAGAAATCTTCAAGTGACAAAGATGAGATTGAGCTGAACATCAAGTTTATCAAAGCACTTGGTCCTGAATGGGAAGATTATGGAACTCAAATCAAGCAACATCAAGATCTGACCAAATTCACCATTCATACTCTTTATGAATCTTTCAAGTTGAATGAGAGCAAGGTTCTGAGCAAAAATTCATTCAACAAAGTGCCAGAAGTTGTATCTACTGATCCTTTGGCATTGGTTGTTGAACGAAAGGTTTCTGAGGCTCTTAAAAGACAAATGACTATTGTTTCTTCGTCTGATGAGGAGGGAGAAGATTACTTGGCTCCAAGAGATGGTGTTCCTGATGAATTCTACCAAGCTCTTGCCGCTGTTACCAAGCATTTCAAGAAAAAGTATTTCAAAGCGAGGCCAACTAACAACAATCTTCGAACTTCATCAACAAGTGCATTTCCAAAGAAGGAACAATATCATCACAAGAGTTTTGAACAAGGTGAAACAACTGTTTCCAAGAAAAGAGACAAGAAAGCAGAAAATGAGAGACAAATCATGGAAAAAGAAAAGACATCTGACAAAAAGTGTTACAACTGTGGAATTCCTGGTCATTTTGCTGTGGATTGCAGGCTGCCTCGCAAGAAGGATTATGCATACTACAAGCAGAAGATGCTTCTGGCAAAGCAAGTTGAAGCCGGTCAAGCCTTGATTGCTGAAAATGACAAGTGGCTTTTACTTACCGATGATGAAGATGAAGATCTATCTGCCAATGTATGTTTCATGGCAAGGTTAAGCGAAGACAAAGTGTTGGAGGCTGACAACACTGACGAGGAATATCCCGATGATGAGGTAAATCTCGACTCTACTTTTTCATCAATTAAGGATAAAGAGTCTTGTAGAATTGCCTTATCAAACTTGACGAATCATTACACTTCTTTAGCCAACAAAAACAAGAAATTGAAAAATAGCATTGTATTTTCAAAAATGGGAATACAGAAAACTTCTTGAAGAAAATTCTAAACTACTTTTTGAGTATGATGCTATGAAACAAGAATTTCAAAACTATAAAGAACCAATGTTGGTTAAAGAATGTGAAATGAATGTGTCTCCTGACTCTAAGTTATTGAAAAAGTGTCATAATTTAGAAAAGACCATTCTTGATCTTGAAAAAGCCAATCAAGATATTGAAGTTCAAAAGACCAATGAATGGCTTCGTGCAAATGCGAGACAAATGGATGTTGATATTCTGAATAAGAAGCTTCAAGAAGCTACACCAAAAACAATTGAACTTGAAAGAAAAGTTTCTGATTTAAATCATAACTGTTTTTTAAAAGGCATTGAGATTGAAAATCTTGGAAGACAAATTGAGGAACATAAAAAGAATATACTTTTCTATCAAGAAAAGTTGTACAAAGTTGAACAAAACCCTCTTTTGGATTTCACTGCCTATTTTAATAAGTCAAAGATTGATAGATCAGTACTTCTTCTTGGGTTGGGATTTGAGAATATCACTCCATTGCAAAAAGCCAAAGACAAGATCGAACCCTTGTATGATGAAAAGTTTTTGAGACTTGGTATGGTTCAACAATTCATTCGTCCATTGGATAACGAATTTGAGACTGATGAAGTTGAGAAAATTCAAAATAATAAATTTTTGGTTAATTATGATGCAATTAATACTTCTTACGAAACGAAAAAGTCATCAATTTTTGAACTAGAAGAGATCGCATCTAATTTTCAAAACCAAGAATCTGTTGTTTCACCACCTAAACCAACTAAATTGTATGTTCCATCCACATTTTTGGAAAAAACAAATAGAAGGTTTACAACAAAAGGTGGAATCTCAACAAAAACTTATTAATAATCTACAGTCTCAAAGTCCGAATTCAAAGAATGAATCAGTTGTTGTTGATATCAAGAAAGTTTGTGTGAATGTTTCTACACAAACTGATTTCAGTCTTTTAGTAGACCATTCCACTCAGACTGCTTGTGTTTCATCTACTGGTTCCTCCACCCAAACCTTGACTGATTCTTTTGAGTATTCATGTCAAAATACTGCTATTGAAATAGCTGATGATTATGTGCAATCTGATTTATCTAATGACGAACTTGCGCATAATTTAGTTTTGATATGGTACTACTTTAGGTTTTTCACTAATGAGTTTCCTGAAGAGTTAGTTGTTCACCCTAAGCTTTATGCTAGTATAGGTGTTGATACTTCTACTCAACTTTCTTGTGAAACCAAAGAAGTGTCAGTTCAAGTTGATTTTTATTCCTGAGACAACCAATAGTGTGAAGTTGGAAAACAAAACTCCTGATTTTTCAATATTCTCTCCGGTTTCACCATTCACCAAAAATGATTTTGATAAATTCATGGAGGGAGAATATGTTTTTGATTCTGAAACTGAGAAAAAGATTGAATCTACCAAAATCAAAGTTGAATCAAAAGAGGAATCTCCAAAATCGTTTGTCAAAGCTTTCAACTTCATATTATTCAAAGAAACGGGTTACTTCCAAACTCATCAAGACTGAATCGAAGACTGTCACAAGAGCAAGAATCAATAAGTTAAAAACAAAGTGTCATACCCCAGAAAAGCATGTTAAAACCAAACAAGATGAGACCAAACCCAAAATCAAATACAACAAAGTGAAACTTCTGGAAATCAATTCAAATGTTTCTTCGTCTAGCTCTCATTCTAGTTCAAATTCTAAAGTGTCTAAGTCTAGTTCAGTTTTGCTAACTAGGGATGCTTCAAATGGTGCAACTAGGTATAGGGATAGATATGGCTGGTTTTCTCATGATAAACCTAAGAAACAAGAAGTTTCTGCACCGCCAAAAGAGTCTAAAAAGATAAAAGTGCTTCAAAACTCTCGTTCTAATCTTCTTAGTATCAATTCGACAGGTGGAAAGAACTTAATTAGTGAGACTAAATGGGTAGCTAAGTCATTAGTACCTAAGTTCACTAATGTTGATAAAAAGAAGAAAAGGCGAAGAAGAAAAGATGGTAGTAAGAAGAAGCATATGTCTGTTGAGTCAAACAATTTATCTTTTAAGTCCTCTGTGTTAAACAATGTTAATGGTGCCAAGGCTAGGCCTTGTGATGTTGTAAACAATGTTAATTCTTGTTCTCATATGCATGGTTTGAATGCTGGTAAACATGTGACTTTTGATTCGTGTGTTAATATTCGTTTGTTTAATTCAAATGTGCTTGTTGATAATGTGCTTGTTAACAAGTATGTTGATTCGAAAGCATGTTTGTATGCATCTCCTAAGTTATATCCCTTGCCTGTATTAACTAACCACAAAGGACCCGTCTCTAAGTGGGTACCTAAAGTTGGTTAAATTTTTGATTGTAGGAAATAACCATCTGTGTATGGATACTCGATTCTGGGTGTTCAAAACACATGACTGGCAATAAAATCATTGCTCAAGAATTTTGTTGAAAGATTCATGGGAACTGTTCGTTTCGGAAACAACAATTTCGCTCCAATTCTAGGTTATGGAGATATTGAAAGAAACGGAATTGTCATCAAGAAAGTTCATTATGTTGAAGGCCTGAGTCATAACTTGTTCAGTGTTGGACAGTTTTGTGACAACAATCTTCAAGTTCTTTTTCGACAATCTCTGTGCAAAGTCCAAACTCTAGATAGAATTGATATCCTATGCGGAGATCGTGAAGACAATCTTTTCACAGTTAATCTTGATGATAACCAACCAACTGATAATATCTGTCTTGTTTCAAAAGCTACTTTGAAAAATTCATGGTTGTGGCAGAGAAGGCTTTCTCACTTGAATTATCAAACCATCAATGCTTTAGTCAACAAGCAACTTGTTGAAGGCTTGCCTGACTACAAATATGAGAGTGAGCATGTCTGTCCTTCTTGTGCAGTTGGGAAGATCAAGAGAACTTCTCATAAACCAAAGAAAATTCCACACACTTTGGCACCTCTTCATTTGCTTCACATGGATCTTTGTGGGCCTATGAAAGTACAAAGTAGAAACGGGAAGAGATATATTCTGGTTATCATTGATGATTATTCTAGATACACTTGGGTCAAGCTTCTTGCTTCAAAAGATGAAACAACTCAAATTTTGATCGATTTCATCACTTCCACTCAAGTGAATCTTCAACTTCCAGTCCGTTATATCCGTTCAGATAACGGTGCTGAGTTCAAAAATGCCATCTTCAATGAATTTTGCAAATCAAAAGGCATTACTCACCAATTCTCTGTTGTCCGAACCCCGCAACAAAATGGTGTTGTTGAAAGGAGAAAACGTACGCTGGTGGAAGCAGCAAGAACAATGCTTGCTTATTCCAAGTTACCATCAATCATGTGGGCTGAAGCTGTTGACACCGCCTGTCATACTCAAAATCTGTCCATCATCAATCAGCGTCATGAGAAGACTCCTTATGAGGTCATTAACAAACGCAAACCCAACATCAATTACTTCCATATTTTTGGGTGTGTCTGTTATACCTTGAATGATCGGGAAAATGTTGGAAAGTTTGAAAGGAAAGGTGACGAAGGTTACTTTGTTGGTTACTCAAAGACATCGATTGCATATCGCATCTTCAATCGTCGAACAAACACGATTCAAGAAACCATGAATGTTTGGTTTGACGAGATGTCTGACATGATATTTGAACAAGAAAGCTTGCTACCAACAATTAATGATCCAAGTAATTCAAGTGCTTCCTCAAGGACGTCTACCTTAGCTTCAAAATTCAAGAAATATCCAACTCCAACAAGTGAAGAGCTAGATATTCTTTTCGAAGAATTCTACAACTCAAAACCGATTCAAGAAAAGGAACCTCAAGTCATCAATGAACCAATTCCGAACAATGACCCCATTCAAACATATGAATCAATTCCTGACAACAATCATGAATCATCTTCAAATTCTACAGAGCAAGAAGAATCATCTTCAAGTGATATTTATTCTCAAAAGAATGTTCAAGAACAACCTTCTCAAATCACCCAAACAACAAATCCATCAAATACTCCAAATGTGTATGTACCACTGGATTTTGATCATCCAAATTTTGAGGAAAGAGTTCTTCCAAGCTATGATTCCATTGCTCAACAGAACTCTGGATTTAATGATGATAATGTTGACATTCATCAACAAGATCCTCTTCCTCATGACAACAAGTGGTCACGTGTGCGTAAAGATCATCCTACAGAACAGATGATCGGAGATCCACAAGCTGGTGTTTCTACCCGTACTATAGTCAATGAGTGTCTTGTTGCACTTTCACTGAGTAACATTGAACCCAAAACCGTCTCTGAAGCTCTTTGTGATCCAGAATGGGTTAAAGCAATGCAAGATGAATTAGCTCAGTTTGAGAGACTAAAGGTATGGAGATTGGTTCCAAATCCAAGGAAAGAAGAACCAATTCGCACCAAGTGGATTTTCAAGAACAAGAAGGATGAAAATGGAGTTGTAGTAAGGAACAAAGCTAGATTGGTTGCAAAGGGTTACTGCCAACAACCTGGTGTGGATTTTGACGAAACTTTCGCTCCTGTTGCAAGAATGGAGGCCATTCGTATATTCTTAGCTTATGCCGCATTCAGAAACTTCACAGTGTTTCAAATGGATGTGAAGACAGCATTCTTGAATGGAGAACTCAAAGAAGAAGTTTACGTGGAGCAACCTGAAGGTTTTGTTGATCCTAAGAAGCCAAACCATGTCTACAGGTTAGACAAGGCCCTCTATGGTTTGAAGCAGGCACCCCGAGCATGGTATGATTCCTTATCTACTTTCTTACTCAAAGGAGGCTTTACCAAAGGTACTATTGACCCTACCCTGTTTATTCGTAAGTAAGGTAAACATGTTTTACTTGTCCAAATATATGTTGATGACATTATTTTTGGGTCAACCAGTCAAACTTTTTATCGAAATTTTTCATCTCTAATGGTCAATCATTTTGAAATGAGCATGATTGGGGAAATGAATTACTTTTTGGGTCTACAAATCAAACAATTACCAACTGGTATTTTTATATCACAAGGTAAGTACATAAAAGATATGTTGAAAAAGTTTGAAATGACTAATTGTACTTCAATTTCAACCACAATGGCAGCTCGTACAAACATAAATGGGAAACCATTTGACCAAAAGAGGTATAGAAGCATGATTGGTTCGTTGTTGTATCTTACAACATCTCGCCCAGATATAATGTTTGCAACATGTATGTGTGCTAGGTATCAAGCCGCTCCGACTGATTTACATTACCAAGCTGTGAAACGAATTTTTCGTTATCTGAAGGGTACACCCAATCTTGGTCTCTGGTATCCAAGGGATACTGGATTCAATTTAACTGCCTATTCAGATGCAGATCATGCAGGTTGTAAGCTTGATCGCAAGAGCACATCTGGTACTTTACAATTCTTAGGGGATAACATTGTAAGTTGGTCATCCAAAAAGCAAAATTGCGTATCACTGTCAACAGCAGAGGCTGAATATGTAGCTGCTACTAGTTGTTGTGCTCAAGTGTTATGGATGAAAACACAACTTACCGACTATGGTCTGAAATATGATTGTGTCCCTATCTATTGTGATTCACAAATTGCCATTGCAATTGTTGTCAACTCATTCAATCACTCACGCTCAAAGCACATTGATGTGAGATATCATTTTCTCAAAGATCATGTTGAGAAAGGTGACATCGAACTCTACTTCGTGGGAACTGACCACCAACTCGCTGATTTGTTCACAAAACCACCGGACGAAAAGAGGTTTAATTTCTTAATCTCTAAACTTGGTATGCTAAATCTTGATCCTTAATTATCTTTACCATGGAAGGAATTCTTGATTCATTTTTCAAAAATTATAAAAAAATTGAAAAAACCAAAAATCAAATACAAAAATATAAAATTTTGAAAAATAACAAAAAGATTTTCTTAAATTTTTTTTCTTTTTACTTCAAAGTGGCTTACATATACTCTATATGTAACCCGTGTTTAAATGATGTATTTATTACTTAGTGGCTTATGCACATTCAGTGTATAACCCGTGCTTATTTGTGTTATTTAGTTTATAAAATAGTTTGCATATACTCTATATGTAACCTGGTTTTAAAATAAAATTATTTATGTTTCAAAATTGAAAATTAATTCATGTTGCTATACATATAAATTGATATAAGATAACATAGAATTGAACGCCTTTGTGTACTTCCAAGTGGTCTTATATGAATGTATATGTGTAATACAAGATGTTGATTACAATTTTGTTACACCTGTGTCAAAAACTCTCAATTGTTGATATGAGAAGCAAAGGATTGAACGCCTTTGTGTACTCCTGAGTTGTCTCATCTTGAACAATTGATTGAGTTCAATTTTCATAAAACCTGTTTTGATTTCACACAAATCATTTTTGCTCCTTCTTTTCTATGGAAATCTGTTTGATTTATCGTTGCATAGATTAAGGGGGAGTTCGTGATTTCAAAAAACTCTTTGAAAATTATTTGTGCAATTTATGGAGTTTGTGTGTGACAATGTGTTTTTAAAACATTTTTTTTTCACATATGATGATTTTTTTTCAAAACATTTAATTCAAAGGAAGTTCGGTGTTTAGTTTGCACAAGAGCGACTAGGTTTTTCTCAAAATTCTACTCCATGAATTTCATCATTGCCGATGAGTTCTAACCCCAGAGTATTCACTTTTTTCATTAGAAAGTGAGGGTATTTTGAGAGATGATGAATTCGTGCAACTACGTTGGAGGGAGTAAAGTCGAAAAGTGAGAGGTTATGGTGATAATGTTGTGAGAAAAGGGTTCAAAGAATTGATACCCTTCCCTAAAATTCTCAAATCGCCGGGTAAAACACATTTCTATCGGATGTCATTTGTTGATATCTCGGTATTGAAGAAGCCTTCATGGACCCAATGAAGCGATGCACATCTTTACCTAACCACTCAAGTCCCCGACTTCATTTGATCACTTTGTGTCTAGAGCTCTCGTGATTGATCATTAATTTGATCGTTATTCATTCTTTAGGACACATTTGCGTCATATCTTTGTGATATACATGCTTATCTTCATGATATAGCCGGAACATTTGTAGTAATATCTTAAATGATATTTCACGATGATCAAATGGAAATCCTACCATTGCTAACATCATTTCCAGCTTTGAATGTTGGTCTCATAATTGCATTTGTGTAGTTATTGAGTTAACAAGAAGTCTATTGTGACCTTGGATTTTTTCCTAAAAGTCTTTAAGGATAGTAGAACATGGTTATCGAACGCTTAGGTGACACTGACCATGGTTTACATTCTTTGAAGCATTCTTGAGGTTGAAAAGCCAAAAGACCGAACTATGTTAGAGGTTTGCTTTGTGCTTTTCTCAATAATACATAGGAAATCTGATAAATGAAAATACATTTCCTTCGGTCATTTCATTAATCCTTTCGATTTTTGAATGCAAATGGATCATTCTTATCCAGTTTCTTTTCTCATCACCCGAACACAGAAAACACCAACACCTTGATACAATGTTTATCCCAACAACTTCAATCTTACATTTTAGTCATCCACAGGAACAATTGGGTTGATTTATATGGATAGATTGATGTTTTGATGGTTGATAATTCTCCATGAGCATAATGTCTAGCTTTTAGTCATGATTATTTCTTTTAAACAATCGAATCAATCAATGTTTGCATAATGACATTGGTTCCCAACTTTGTCATTATGAGGGGGAGAAAATAGTATGATTGATTATTGATTAGGAGAAGAAATTAGAATGATTGATAAGGACAGGGAGAAAAGTTTGTGTTTGGTTGTTTCAATTGCTTTCAGAGATACTATCATTCAGTTTCTTGATTGAAAGTTTTTCAAGTTTATTTGGAGTTCTTTTCTCTCAGATTTCATTTGTGATCATTCTTCTTCAAAGTTTGTTTGATTTCATTCCAAACTGCAAAGGTTCCAAATTCAACTTGAAGACTATTCATCTCGAAAAAGACTGTGATTACTCATGAATTGAGGGGGAGCATGATTAATTCGTAAGAAACTTGTCAAAACCTCATTCAAATATTTACTCTCAAAAGTGTGCCTTTAAATGATGTGACAAAGATCAAAGCCTCAAAGGACAAAAGATTGAAGATTTGAGACAAAGAAGATAAGCTTCAAAAAGAGTCTTCATCAAATTAAAGATCTTCAAGTCATACAACAACACTTTACCAAAAGCTACATTGCACATATCAAGAGGAGAGTACATATCTCTGAAAAATCATTCCAAGATTTCAAAGAAAAGACTTCAAGATTCGAATAAGACAAGTTCATACCTTTCGCACCTCAAAAGACAACTCTGATTCATGATTCAACAATTTTCAAAGATTAAAGACATACACACACTCATCATTCTCTGTTCTATAAAAACACTGATAATCAACAGATGATCTAACTTCAAGAAGTCCAAGACCAAGACTGAATCAAGTTCTCCAAAGACAATGAGAAAGCTTTGAAGACTTGTTTCCACATACCAATTGTCTTCATCACCAGGCTTATCAAATTCATTCCTACAAGACAAAATAACACGTACTTCAGATCTTACAATATATCACTAAGGGGGAGAATGTTAGAAATCCAAAAATAGTGATACATTGTAATTTAAGTTATGGACTTACTTGTATATAAGTCATAAGTTGATGATTTCTAAGGTTGAGGGGCTAATAGTGATAATTAGCATAGTTGATGTGTTTAGACTATAAATAGCCCTCAATCCCTTAGAAATCATAACATAAGCATAACTCTTGACAGACATTCCATACCATTACACCTGAATAACACACATTTGATCCCAATTCTCTCTCAACACACACACAAACACCAAGAACACACACACTAACCAAACACCATTGTTGATGTGAATTCGAGTGATAAAATCATGTTGTTACAGGTAGACCGGGCCAAAGCACAACTCATTTCCACTCTCCCACCACCGACCAATGTTAAGGGTGTCCGTTCATTTTTAGGACATGCAGGTTTTTATAGGCGATTCATTAAGGACTTTAGTGCTATTTCTAAACCATTGTGTAATTTGTTGTTAAAAGATGCACCATTTATTTTTGATGAATCTTGTCTTAAGGCCTATAACTTGTTGAAGCAAAAGCTGATTGAGGCCCCAATTTTGCAATCACCGGATTGGACAAAACCTTTTGAAATTGTGTGTGATGCAAGTGATTATGCAGCGGGGGCGGTTTTGGGACAACGGGTTGACAAGAAGCCCGTTGTGATTTATTATGCAAGTAAAACTTTTTCTGAAGCTCAATTGAATTATACAACAACTGAAAAAGAATTACTTGCTGTTATTTTTGCTTTAGATAAATTTCGTTCTTATATTTGGGGGTCTAAAGTTATTGTCTTTTCTGATCATAGTGCTTTAAAACATTTATTGGAAAAGAAAGATGCAAAACCCAGATTGATTCGGTGGATTCTTTTGTTACAGGAATTTAACCTAGAGATCCGTGATAAAAAAGGTTGTGAAAATGTTATTGCAGATCATCTGTCTAGGATTCCTCCACCGCCGTTTGACCCAACAGAACTGATTCAAGAAAACTTTCCAGATGAAAGTTTATTTAATGTTTCTAATCTACCTTGGTATGCTCACATTGTTAATTATTTGGCCACGCAGAGATTACCAGAGCATTGGACCAAGCAAAAAAAGGATTACTTTTTCTCTCAGCTGAAGTACTATATTTGGGAGGATCCGCAGCTTTACAAGATGTGTCCGGACCAGGTAATTCGTAGATGTGTGCCCGATCATGAGCACAATGATATTCTTGCACATTGTCATTCTTTTGCATGTGGTGGTCATTTTAGTGCAAGAAAAACAGGGCATAAGGTACTTCAATCTGGTTTCTTTTGGCCAACTATTTTTAGAGATGCCCATTTATTTGTTAAAGCATGTGTTAGGTGTCAAAATGTTGGTGGGATATCTAGACGGGACATCATGCCTTTGAACCCTATACTTGTTTGTGATATTTTTGATGTGTGGGGCATTGACTTTATGGGTCCCTTTCCTACTTCCTTTGGGTTTGAATATATTTTAGTGGCAGTTGACTATGTTTCTAAATGGGTAGAGGCTGAAGCTACTAGGACTAATGATCATAGTGTAGTGCTTAAATTTGTCAAGAAAAATATTTTTGCTAGACATGGAATTCCCAAAGCTATTATTAGTGATGGTGGATCTCATTTTAAGAACTTTAAATTTGGCAAATTACTTAAGCACTATGGTGTGAATCATAGAATTGCTACACCCTATCATCCACAAACAAGTGGACAAGTTGAAGTGTCAAATAGGGAAATTAAAAGGATTTTGGAAAAAACCGTTCGACCCGACCACAAGGATTGGTCACAACGATTGGATGATGCTTTATGGGCATATCGAACGGCGTTTAAAACCCCTATTGGCATGTCACCTTATCGACTTGTTTATGGTAAAGCTTGTCATTTACCTGTTGAACTTGAGCATCGTGCAAAGTGGGCTATTAAGCAGGTAAACATGGACTTGGATGAAGCTGGAGTGGCAAGAAAACTTCAATTGTCAGAGTTAGAGGAGATGAGACGAGAAGCTTATGAAAGTTCCAAGATCTACAAGGATAAAACCAAAGCTTTCCATGATCGACATATAGCGAGGAAGTCATTTCAGGTTGGTCAAAAGGTATGGTTATTTAATTCTCGTTTAAAGTTGTTTGCAGGTAAGCTGAAGAGTAAATGGACTGGGCCGTTTATTGTCACCAAAGTTACACCTCATGGAGCAGTGGAGATTAAGAATTTGGATGGTGGCGAGCCATTTTTGGTTAATGGTCAACGGTTGAAGTTATGTTTTGAGTTGGAGAATGGTGCAGCCATGACTATGGAGGTGGTACATTTTGTGCCATCTCAATCTATCAATTAGGTTCCAATCAGGTATCGTCAGGCTAATGACGTTAAACTAAGCGCTGAATGGGAGGCAACCCATTAATTTAGTTAGTTTTTTAGTCTTTTTATTTTACTTGTTCTCTTTTAGTTATGTCACCAATAAAACAATTGTTCATCATGTGTCACAACTTTGACAGGGTCAAAGTTGGGGAGGGGTTTATATTACCTTGTTTTACTTGTGTCAACCCCGGGAGAGTGAAAGATGTGAATTTTTGGACTAATAGACTGATCTCTAATTTTGAGCATTGAGGGCAATGCTCGGCTCAAAGTTGGGGAGGGGAGTCAAATTTATTATTTTGTTGTTAGTTTACTTGTTTGTTAGTAGGTTCAAGAAGAGAAGAAGGATGGTGCAATAGAAGAAACACAATGATGGTTGCTATGCATTTTGAAGATTTTTAAGTCAACCAAGCATCAGAGCGCATCATCTAAACCCGGGAAGTTTCGTTTTTCTTATACTTTTTATTTATTTTTTCTATTTTCCCATAGTTTTAATTTAGTTCATTATACAACTTGGTTGTCGGAGGGAAGTAAATAGGAAAAACCGGGGTAATTTTGAACTTTTGCGATGTTTGTCCTCAAAGTTTGATTACTTTTTGCAACATAGGTTTAATAATATCTAGTAAGTAATTGAGCTAATTCCTTTTGGTACAAAATTTTTAATCGGGAAATGAAAATCTCAAATGATTGATAGGGCGATCCCTTCTGGATTGATAACATGACTAGCACACTTATATTGCAAAACACCAATTATGTGAGATTCTTGATCATTTATAGATATGCTAGGTGTTTACGGATTTGGATTGATTGGCCTTGTAAATTTGTCCCTCTCATAGGCTTTTGAATTTATTCAAGAGTAAGGGTTCTACTTAGAACTTTGAACTATGATGTGCAAGTTTGAGGTTAGTTTTTTCCATTTCCGGCTTTCTTCTTTGATATGAGTGTGCCGGTGATCGCATTGATTCTAGAACTTGTCCTAGTTGATCATTTCGAGACCGCAGTGAGATCACTTTGGTGATATAGGTATGACTAGAAGACGAAGAGGCAAATTAGGATTAACCCTTTTTCTTTGATTTATCACCCCTTGTTTTGTTTTGTTATTTATGTGTTCATATTCATTGTTATGTGCATGTTTTTAGTAGCTAACTACACCGGTTAGTGAACCACCATTGTGAAACCCTTGTTACACTCATTTTTAGTATAAGATACAATTAGAAAACCTGTTGAACCTAGCCTATTTCTTTTGTTTTAAATCCACCCCAGATATTTCACCTATCCTAGCCATACCGATAGTCGAAGTCCTGGTAGGTCATTGGTTGCCTATGCTAGTTAGATGGTTTGGGTTTGTTAAGTTGTGTTAGCAGTCTAGATTAATCAAACTAGTAGAAGTATGATTTGTTTATGCATTGTAAAGTTCAAATGAAATACCAATTAGACAGGGTAAAAATAGTTCACAAGAAAAAAAAGAAGAATAAAAACATAAAAATAGAAAAAGAAAAAAAAAAGAGAGAGTAAAAAATGAGAAAAAAATGAACTTGGACTATCAATTGGTACTTCTTACATTTAAGTCAAATTATTGTAAGTTGGTATGTTAGTTAAAGCCAACAATGGTATGTTATAGTTGTTTAAGTCGTCTTGAATGTAATACACCACAATGGTGTCGGTTTTTATTGGTCTATTGAGTTGTATTGTTGGAATTACGTCTTATTGGGTTTGTTGGATAAGATGGCAACTAATGACGCGGGTTGTGTTGGACTAGACTATGTTTTTAAATTTTTGATTTCTATTTTATTTTATATTTTACAACAATTATCCTAAATATTTCATATCCCTTATTTTTAATGACCCTTTCACAACATCACAACCCTTTAAAAGTCCTCTTGTGATTGTTGTACCTGGTGCTTACGCCACGTCGGTGGAGATTTGATTCTAGAACAAGCCTATGGTAAAATAGTATGCATCACGACTAGGCGTTGAGTGATTATTCAATATACAACCCAATAGTTTGTTAGTTGGAGTGTGATTGTGAGATATGTTTCGTTTCAATTGAGCGGTACTTAGTCGTGTTCTATCAAGGCTTGAGAATCATTTGAGTATTGATAGACATTTTAGTTTTCATTTAAGATTAAAACTGTCTAACCATTTTAAATTGTTTTTCAGTTTAATGGTTTAGCTTCTTTTTGTTAATTGTCATGTTTTTCATATTTGTGTACCAAAGGAATAATAAAAGATTTTAAAAGATGGATTTGCTTGAGGGCAAGCAAAACTTAAGTTGGGGAGGTTTGATAAGTCATAATTGGATTATATATTAAATGGTCTAAAAATAATTTTATAGATTAATTTTTTATAGAATATACCTACTTTGATATATGTTTTGTGAATTTCAGGTTTAAATTAAAACGGATAAACTGTTGCTCAAAATGATGATCAAGTGAAAATGCATTGTCTAAATAGAATTTCATGGCATGCTGTTGAGTTTTGGTAGATGACACTACATTGTACATGAGATTAATAGCTATGGAAGATTTATATTTATTTGTGCTGATGCCAAGAAACAAGGCGACAACAAAGAGTCACAAGACTTTTATGTTGAATGTATTTGTCATTTGGGCCGTTCATCATTCCACCAGCCCAACACTTCCAATTCTATTTGCGGACTACATCAAATTAAAGGCCCATATGTGGTATTGTTTTTGGCACGTCGGTTGGAGAGTTCACGTAGGCAGGAAGGAAACGAAAATCAAGATTTCTAAGACTATATATATTATTTGCTTATTGAAGTTTTGGGGAGCCTCTCATTAATTTCGAGGAGGGATTTAGAGCCGATCACTATTCACATATACATTCTATTCGGCAGAATTAATTTCGTGGGGTATTGTAGTTCGACAATACATAAAGGCGACCCATATTTTTGCGGACGAAAAGAGGAGCGGCCAAGTTTCGAACAGATGGATCAAGTTCGTTTCTCATCAACCGCTAGTGATTTGAAGATTATGTCCGGCTAAGGTTTTTGCAATCTCTCTAGATGAACAATTGTTAGTTAATTTTATTTAATGAAGTTTACTTTCAGTCACGTAAACATTGTTCTTTTTATATTATAACTCATATGACTGATTGAGTATTTTATTCACTATTATTTGATTTGGATTTTCGTAAGACAACTTATTGCGAGTTAATGATTTGTGCCGAGTCCACCTAGTTTAGGGATTAAGACAGGTCATATAATTAACATAGGTTGTGCCCAAAATTGTTCTTGTCAAATAATAAAATTATGTCTATGTAATTTAGAATTAATACTCGGTAAAGTTTATTAAGTAAATTAATGCAACTTTTGGGATTCGGGAGGTATGCACTTTTTATCATTGTTTACAACTTCTCTTTTTAATTTTGTCTTGCTTTATTATCTTTAAGTCTAGTAATTTAGTTAATTAAAATTAAGTTTTTCTTATTATTTTCAAAACCAATCGAAAATTGTTAAAACCTGACTATAACCACAGACGCTCTTCGTGGGAACGATACCCACTTACCCTATCTAGTATAAGGTATTTAGGTTTATTTTTGATTGATACTTCTACGTCGATCAAAAGGGAACACTGTCAGCACCATCAGGATTACGCTCAGCAGCAAACCAATCATTTCCCGGAGCAACATGAGGAGTACCCATACCCGTATGACCTCTAGTCTCATTTCCACCCGGTGTGGAATAAATAAAGAAATCTCCCCCATATCTAGGAGCACCGGTATACATCCCATAGCCCGTAGTCTGAGTGGCCGAATCAAACTCGGGAGGCCTATACGAGTATGTCTCCTGCTGATAGCCCTGCGAAGGAAAGAGATAATCAAAAGTACCTTGACTAGGAGGCACTATCTCATGAGGAGTATAAGTAGGGATCTCTGGGCGCTCATCCTCATCTACTTGACTATATTGCTGCTGATGATATTGCTCATATTGCCTCTCCCACATTGGACGGAAGTGCTCTTGCTGATTGAGCACTCGATGAAGCATACTATTCGCCGTCCGGGCATTATCAAGCAACATGTCCGTAGATCCCTGTAAACCAAAAACAGGCCCCTGCAAAGAAGATAAGTCAAAAGAAGATGAAGAAGAACCGGCTGCAAATTGGGGAGCACTAGAGCCATCCTCCCTACGCCTCTTTCCTACCGGCCGCTGCTCCTCTGGTAAATCTCTTACAAACACATCCCTTCCATCTACCTCAAATTTCAAACCAAAACTAATCAAATCATTGATTCCAAAATGACTACATGGAACCTTCACCAAACTCCTTGTATTCCTATTTGTGTCAAACCCCAACATCACAAAAATCATACAAATAAAATTCCCACAAACAAGCACACGATCCTTATGTGTAGCAAGATACTTTGCTAACACATAAGGTGCACAAGCAAAAGTAGTAGGAGAACCTTCATAAAACAACCTCATAAGCCAGGCATCAGTGGGTGAAACCTTCTCATTGTGATCATTTCGAACCAAAAAGCAATGGGTGATCATACGGTGGATAACCTTTAAAATAGGTACCTGAATTTCGGATACCTTACTCACCGTCGTAGCTAACTTACCGCTACCACCAATCTCAAACCAAAAATCCTTTGTTGTTTTATTATCATCAAAACCAGTAACATCTTTGTCATACACTCCCTTTCTCAAAAACTCATAAGTATCCATATGATTCAACTCAGCTCTCGAAACCATCCCAGTCAAGTAAGCAAATTCAGGCACCTTACAATGCCTTTGAACCCCCCCTGCCCGAAAATGAATAACTTTTCTTGTATAGAACTCCTCCCTTTTCAAATTTGTATCAACTTTAATTGTGCTCAAAAACTCAAGACACCATTCACGAACCGGTGTCATATCACAACTAAAAACATTTTCCCACATCCTATATGTTTTTATCTCACCATTTGCATTTCTACTCTCACAAGTAATCATTTTCATTACATGGTCTCTTATATTTAGCTTCTCAAAATCCCCCCAACTAACAATTTTGGGTTCCATGACATGTTTGTACCTTAGGTCCTGAAGACGGTTCATGTAATGAATGCGCTCATTCCGTGTAACTCTTGGAAAGCGCAACCACTCATGTGGTTCAGCGAGATAAGTCTTGGCACTCAAGGTGAGTGCACTATCTCTAAAGCGGTGGTTGTCATTTGGGTCGGGTTCACCGAAATCATAACCACGCCTAATCCCGGGAACGAATTCCTCACTGCTACTTGAACTTTCCACTTGCTTCCCTTTCTGCAAAAATAAACAAAAACAACAAAGCAAGCAAACATAAGTCACGGGAAACAAAACGAACAAAAACAAAAATTCCAGACAACCAGGTGCGGCGCACCCCCATATTGGTACGTCGCACCTCATGAAGTTTCAAAATCCTGCACCCCCCGATATGCGTCGCACCCCTATATGGTGCGGCGCAACTTCCTCAGAAAATTTTTCTTTTCTTTTCAAATCGATTCCAGAATTTTCCATGAACAAACAAACAAACTTCCCTCTTTATTTCAAATATATGTCATTTTCAAAAACCTCAATCACAATCTAAACAATCAACACGAAATCAATCCAAATTAAAACTAATTCAAGCATCAACATACCATCCTAACCTATCTACCATCAAAACCCCCAAATTATTTCCAAATTTCTCAAGAACCCTAATCCGAATTTCTTTAAATTAAACGAAATTACCAGTACAATGATAATGTAATTAATGAAAAACACAAAACCCATTCAAAAGATTCAAGTAATTCGTTTTAAACTCATTAATTTTGAAAATCTTCTTTTAATTTCGGATTAGTGATGAACAATGGATAACAATGGAAGAACACTTACCCTTGAGAAAAATCCCCTAACCATCTTTGAAGAATAATGAAGTAGTAAAGAGAAATTGGAATTTGATTTTAAGAATTGAAAGTTATTAGAAGCAAAGAAAAAAAACTCTTGAATGTGTGTGTGTTTTGTGTCGTGCCAGGAGAAGAGAAAAGAACAAATTGTTAGCCTTATTCCCAGATTTTTGGCCCTACAAGAATCCTAACCCAATCCAAAAAGTCAACATAAGTCAAACTGGGTCAATCTGGTCAAAAACATAGGTGGTGCGGTGCACCCCCATAGTTGGTGCGTCGCATTTCCTTATCAGAAAAGTCCCTACTCCTGATTCACCTTCAGGTGCGGCGCACCTCCCTTCTGGTGTGGCGCACCACTAGCCAAACTTACCTTTCGCACTTACCTTGGCTTGTTATGACTTACTGTAACACTTTTGGACACTTCGGAACTTGCACATCTCAACATAACTAAACTAACAAAACAAAAATCTTTTTGGTTTTTTCGATTTTTCAAATGTTTTTTGGATTTTTCAATATAAAGAACGAAAAATGAAATAAGATGAAATAAGAACACACGGGTTGCCTCCCGAGAAGCGCTTAATTTATTAAGGAGTCGTTAGCTAGACTCACATCCTCAATTACTTATCAATTTCATAAAACGAGAGCTGATCCACCTCAACTCCATCATCACAAGTTTCTTCATTAAAAATCTTCAACCTATGGCCATTGACAATAAATGTTTCCCCATTCCCTTTATACAATTCCACATACCCCGAAGGATAAATATGTTTAATGACATAGGGTCCCATCCATCTTGAAGTCAATTTAGGTTGTTTCAATTTAAACTTTGAAATGAACAACAAGACTTAATCACCTACCTTAAAATCTTTCTTTCTCAACCTACGATCACGCCAAACCTTTGTTCTTTCTTTATACAGCTTTGAATTTTCATAAGCATGCAACCTTAACTCATCTAACTCATTCAATTGTAACATTCTTAATTCACCACTGTCAATTAAATCCATATTACAATTTCTAAGAGCCCAATAAGCTTTATGCTCTATTTCTAAAGGTAAATGACAATTTAAGGTGTAGTCCCAAGTGGAGTCTTGAATGCGGTCCTAAAAGCCCACAATGCATCATCTAATTTCTTCGACCAATATTTAGGATTATCACCTATGGTTTTCTCTAAAATTTGTTTTAATGCCCTATTCGTATTTTCTACTTGGCCACTCGTTTGCGGGTGATAAGAAGTACTGAAACGATGATGAACACCATATCTCTCCAACACCTTAGCAAGTTGGTGATTTGCAAAATGAATACTGTAATATACCAGAAATCGTTCGTGTTCAGGTGCAGAAGTAAGGTGTATAACAATGGTGGATGTGTGTGTGTTAGTGTGTGTATTGAGAGAGAAGATATGTGTGTGTGGAAAGCTTGGAAATGTTATTAGGAAAAAAATGTGACAAAAGGTTAAGGCTTGAGGGGTATTTATACTCTAAGTAAAATACATAAGCTCCCCCTCAACCTTATATTAAACATACAAATTAACAATGTAAAGAAATACAACTAAGCACTATTTTGAATTTCTAACATTCTCCCCCTTAGTGCTTAGTTGTCTTTCATCGGTTCCTCATGTTTCTCCTCCTTCTTTTCTCTGCTCATCTTTTCTTGTTCTTTCTTTTCTGGTAATCTTGAGCTGCTTTAGATGTTGATGGCTTATCATTCATAGAACTCCAGAAAGCTCTTTTCTTGTAACTATTCGAAGAGTTATTCCAATACCTCTTAGGAATGAAATGCTAGTTAGCACCTTCTGGACGTTCATCGGGCAATCTGATGTTGTCTTGAAAGTTAACTGGAGGAATATTATGAGGACCTCGTTCATGACTTGGATTCCAAAGAACCCATGAACCTGTCTCAGTATGAATAATTCCTTCTCTTGGTCTAATTGTCCTGGCAGCAATAAGATCTCTAATCCTTTGACGCATATCAATGGTCTCTTGGATCCGTCTTATGTGTCTTTCTCTCTGAGTCTGGATGTTTTCATTTTCACAAGGATCAGGATTATCATGTATGGCTCTGAGGAAGAATAAACAATATTTCAAAGTGACATCTGAATACTTGGGAAAATCAAATGCACGGATAAAGATTTTTCCTCTGAAGCTGTTGATGAAAACAAATCCATCCAATTTTTCAATTGGATCTCCAATCTGATATGAATTCAATTCATATCCTCCTGCTCTTTGATTTGGTCTCGTGAGATTTATTCTTCTTGTTCTCCTTTCTAGACCAATTTGGAAATCATTAAACTCATAATATCTGATTAAAGCCTGAATGTGACTCTTCAGAGCTTCATAAGCAATGAGTTGATCTGGAGTCTTTGTAATCAGATGAGCATATTGATTATAGAGAAAGAGGATGTCAGAGATTGGCAAGTATTGGAAAGATTCTTCTTGAACAACATAAATGTGACCATCAGCTCTGCGAACTCTAAATCCAACAAGTCTTTGGTTCCGGTACTTGATAGGAGCAAACAATGTTAACACACTTCTAATTGGACTCTGAAACTGATTATACCACACTTCACTTCTAACTGAACTTTCAGCATTCATCATCTCTAAGTATGCATCCCTTTGATTTTGATGTCTGAATAGAAAGAATGTTCTCAACCTATTCAAGGTCATGTTGAGTCTTTCCTCAGATGAGCAATAAATCGGGAAGGCTCTTTCTTCAATGTATCTTGCCATGCATACTAACTCTTCAGGCCTGGTATTCAAATCTAGCATTTGTGCATAATTCTCATAGAAATACCCCTCATTGATTTGCCAAATTCTGTCTCAAGTAATTCTTGGATGTCTAACTCCCATGCTAAGCTCTCTTGGTGTATCAAGATTATTTGTATCTTTCAGATCATAGAGAATCTCTTCAAAGATATCTTTCTCAAATTGTTCTTGAGACATAGCTGGTCTTGGTGGAGCATCATTAGAATCATCCGAATCAGAATCACAATCATTATCAGTCCCATTCCCTGGTTGAAACGGATCAGGATCACTTGATCGATCAGAACTTGACGTTGTTGAGTAATAATGAGAGATGTATTTAACAAGCGGAGGCAAATCATCTGAATCAGAATTATGAACTTGATGAGCTTGAGATGATGAAGGAATATCTACACTTTGAGTTTGATCATGCTTTTCAACTTCTTCTTCAACTTCTTCCACATTTTCAAATCTTACTTGCTCAGGTATCTCTTCATCTTGATTTCCTTCTGTTGTAGAATTTTGAGCAACATCAGCAACATTTTCTTGACCACTTGCTTCTTGTGTTATGTTATGACCCTCTCCACTATCTTGAATATTCTCCCCCTCGGGTTGATCATCAGGATTTTGATCATCCCGACTCCTTAAGATAGTGGCCGGTCGACATTGTTGGTCAAGCTCAGTGATTCTCTTTTGAAGAGCTTCAGTTTCAGCCTTATGCTTAGTGTCAGTACCCAAGAAATAGAGATATGAAAGAATTGAATGACATATGGCTCTCTTTGGTGGGTTCAGATTAGACTCTTCAGATCTTAATCTACGAAGGACTGCCATAATGAGAGTATCAGTGGATATACCACTTTCATGAAGCTGACTAGCAGTATAGTCATTCAGATACGCATCACTAATATCAGATTCTGACGAAGATGAAGAATTTGAAGAATAATCAGGAGAATCAGGATCAGGGAATGATTGTTGAATTGGAATAGTTGTGGTAGATATTGATGTTGGTGAAGCTGGAACTTCTGGGGGTGTTGGTGATGTAATTGGTTGAGAAGACAAAGGAATAACAGTTGTAACAGTTGAAATATGAGGTGTAGAAGGTGTTGGTCTAGATGGAGGTGGAGAAATTGGAGTAACAACAGATGAACCAATTCTAAGTGTACCACCAGTAAGCAATCTATGTGGTGATGAACTGGTTTGAGCCATGGGAAGTTTACCAGTAATAGTGTATCTTAAAGCACGTAATACACTGTCTTGACCTTGTTCAATTCCTTCAACCAAATGAGTCACTAAATTACGAACAATCGGTGATAGTGTCACAACAACTGGAGATTCAGAGATCGGAGTATCAGGAGTAACAGAAACTGGCACATCAGTAGTTCCAAGTGGTTCTACTGAGTGACCTGACGACATCATAACTGTCACAGGATTTCCTGTTGGTTCAAGTATTTGAACAACAGTTGATGATTCGGCTTCACAACCAGAACCTTTTGGAAAGTGGACAAACATAACACCGGTGTCACTTAGATCAACCGTTAAACCCAAAGCACAAATAGCCGCAGCAACTGCTCGAGCTCGAGAGAGATCAAACTGTCGCTGAGCCAATTCAGCTACACGGGTGCCTTCGTTCAAAGCTGGTATAATGTTAGCAATGGAAGGACTTCCAAACAATCCTCGAGAGGGCACTGAAGCCGAGCTCTGTATGTTTGTACCGGCAACATCACTTAGATGTGCAAATGGTACAACAATCGGTGTAAGTGTCCTAGGGGTTCTAGACAAACGTGCAGAAATGATAGTCAAGAGAGGGGCAGATGTCTCTTTATCTTCAACATCCACAGTCTTTGGAGACTGGGATGGATTACGTGGATTTTGCCCATGCTGAAATGAGACGTCAGTCTGTTGAGAGACTTCCGAATGGCTAGAGGAGGTTTGACCTTGTAAGAGTTGGGAGCTCTTGTCTTCTAACCTAGGTCAAACCCGACGAGTATATGTGGTTTTGACTAATGGAAGGCCAACGTTTTCTTTTTGCTTTATACCTAGCCCTGACCTCTCATCCTCTCGAAAATTTTCAACTCCTCCCTCATTTCCACCTTGTTCCTCCGGGATGTCCATGACATCATCAGCAAACTGATTTGCATCATTATCAGATGAATCAATATCAGAAACAGCCACATCTTCTAGTTCAGCTTGTGAAAAACGATCATACTCAAAGCGAGATCTTTTGAATGTTTTCTTTTTGATATGAACAGGAATGGACTTCCTGCGGCCTTGAAGGTATGTCGGTGGAGGAGATAGTAAAACAGTTGTAGATATTGTTGATGAAGGAATATGAGTTGGAATTGATTGTGATTGAGGCATTGCTGGAGGATCTAGTGTTAGAATTTCAGGAAGTGGAGTTGTTTGAATTGGTGAAGAATGTCTAGGTGGTGAAGGTGTTTTTGGTGATTGTGATCTTCTGATGGTTGAGGTTATAGGAGGTGGTGTTCTTAATGGTTTTGGAGTCCCAGACTCAGAAACACTTTCCTCAGAAGATGTAGGAGAAGAAGGTTCAGCTGGTTGTTTTCTTTTTAAATGCTTTTTCTTAGATGAACTTCCCTTCTTCTTCTGCTGATACACTTTCTTGCTTAACTTCAATACAAATTTCTCACTTCTTTGTTTCTTACTCTTAAGCCTACCTGAACTGGATTCACCCTCACGCTCTTTTCTTTTCCTCTTTGACCCCTCACTAGGCAACCTATGCACAACTTGGGTAGGAACCGGGAGGTTTACCGGTCCCAGAGTTGTTCTAATCCAGTCCAAGTATGCCTTCTTGGCATCATCAGAATCAGGAACCATATCAAGTAAGAATGATGGAATCAGGTAGTGGGAATACCTGAATCTCTGACAAACTTGAAAGCATGTAGAATAACTTTCCCAGTTGCAAGAAGCCTTAGACTGTGCTTCTTGGTTCTGATTATACTATGGAGAATTGCTGAGAGAAATCTGATGAATGGAATGTACTTCTTAGGAGCAGATATTTTTCCATTTACTGCAACTATCAGCTGATCCCAAAGAAGTTGAGCAATATCGTAGTGCTGATTGAACACAAGCCCATAAAAGATGTACAGCATTGTCTGGGTCATGTTATCCATTCCTCTTGTATATGGATGAAAACAGTTGCTGAGAACAGAAAACACATAGTACCAAATTCTTGGAAACTTCTTCAGCTTGAAATCAATTGTTTTTGTCAAAGGACCGTCATAGCCAAGTGATATCAAGGCAGCAAACATTACTTCATTTGACTCAAATGTATCATAATCATTTCTCCCATTTGAGTTTGCTTCTGGTAGCCTTAAATATCTTCTGAAATCATCTAAATTGAATTCGAAGTCATATGTATTTTCTCCAGAACGAAGTTCAAATTGAAAATGGCCTTGTCGACGAAGTTCTGGAGATTTAACTTTGGCTTTAGTCCTTGAAGAAGATGGATCTTCTGGTTGCACAAAGATAATAGATCTCCACATATCAAATAAATGTGATTCAGCAAGATCAACATTTACTGTGAGAGCATGAGTAAGAGGATGATTGTGGAAGATTGCTGAAATGATTGGAAAGCCGGGAGCATTGAAAGGATCATTCAGATATCTATTATTTCTCATATTGATGGAATTTCCGCCTGTGAGAATTTCTTCAATCGATTCATTAATGGCAATCTCTTCATCATGTTCAACCTCTTCTTGATGATCCATTATTTTTATATTTTTCTGATTTTAAGACATAAAACATTTAACACACACAGAAAAATAATATTTGAATAGCAAATAACAAGGTTCACACAAACAAGTTATATAAGATACAAAGAGGTTCACAAAGGCGATCAACTCAGTGTATCCTTTATAAATCATTTGTAATGATAAAATAAACACAGAAAAGTTAAACACATATTTTCCATATATAAATTTACAAAGAAGTTCACAAAGGCGATCGATTCTTTGTACTCTTATATACTTTGATATGTATCGAACTTTGAAAATTAGATATAATCATATAAGTATGATATATTTGAGAATAATAAGGAAGTACATAAAGGCGTTTGATTCCTCGTATTCCAAAATATGTGACAATTATATGATCATACAAAGCAATTTGTCACACCACACAAGAATAAAAGGAAAATAAAAATTTTGAAAGGAAATTTTTTTTTTTCTAAGTATAGAAAATCAAAACGATGTAAATTAGATCGTTCTGAGTAATACTCAGTTAAAAGGAAATGAAACGATCTAAATTTAGATCGTTTTGAAAGCTTTAAGGAAAAAAATAATGAAGTATGGAAAACTGAAGGTGAAACGATCTAAAAGAGATCGTTTTAAACCTTTTGAGAGAAAAAGTTTAAGAATGGGAAAAAAAAAATAAAAGAGATCGTTTTAGGTTTTGTCAGTTTAAAAACACTTTTGAAGTGAAGAAAAATGAAACGATCTAATTTAGATCGTTTTAAAACTTTTAAGAAAAACTTCACTTCATTTTTTTGAAAACATAAAGTGACATCAAATACATGATCTCTCTTTACATTAAAAGTATCAGATTTGAGCGAACCGAATTCATAAGAATTCAGTTACCCATCAATTGAATTCCAAACACACTTTCAAACCACACAGCGATCAGACCCAAGAACGATCCAAATTAGATCGTTTTGGTCTCAGTCTCAAGGGATTAACAATGAATTAACATGAAAGGTGAACAGGAAAGCTGAATGGTAAACTTATTTTACTTCCAAGTCGTTTAGAAATCAAAACGATCTAAATTTAGATCGTTTTAGAAGCAAACAACTCTAAAATGAAATATCTTTGCCAAACACTATTTCAGTTAGCCAAACATACATCTAAATTCACATGCAATGGATCAAACTGAAATTTGAGCATGGCATAACATTTGAATAATGCAAACTAACATTATCATAACACAAATTATCTAAACAGAAACACATCAAACCTTTTAAAAACATACTCTGATCATATTTTCGCAAGAACAGGGGGGAAAGGTTTTTTGAATTTTCAAAAACATCAAATAAAGCATTTAAACATGTAATAATCATTTACACATATCCTAAACATGCTTCTAATTCACATTGTCAACACAGAATCACTAACAGAAATGAGAAATTCAAGAAAAATCGAAAAAATGAGATCTACATTTAATTTTGAAATAGTACCTGTGGATGTGATTGAAATTAGATGATGTTATGGAAAGAAATGATCACAGAACGATTTGAAACAAAACTCTTAACTTCTTTTTGATGATCAACGACAAAAAATTTTATGATGATTTTAGCTTTTACGGGTATATGTGATTAGATAAGAAAAGAACAATGATGTTTTTTCCCTCCTTAAAGAGAAAGATAAGGAAAATGGGTCGGGTTTGTTAAACTGGGTTGGGTAAAAAAAATTGGTTTAAATTTAAAATGGGCTAAATTGGTTCCTTCTTTTTTTTAAATTTTAATTTTTTTAATTTTATATTTTGTTTTTCTAATTTTCAAATTTTATATTTTGTTTTTCTAAATAATAATGAGTTTCTAATTAAATAGTGCAAATACACAAACTCCCCCTCGATTAATGAATTATCCTTTCTTTCCCCCTCAAACATTGCATGATATAAAACATATTACACGTAAGCATAGCATCAATGTTTGACAGATAATGAATGAAACTAGAGAGATGGAGGATTTTTTACAAAACATACAGAGGCAAGTAAGCGTATTGGTAATGAGCACTTATTTGAGATGGTTTCTTTGAACAGAAACTCATTCAAGAATCATGTGTTGAATATCTTCCAAAGTGGAAATACGTAACACAGACCTTTATTACCTACAAAAGAAAATTAAGTTGTTCTCGGTACCCACTGTTGAATGGGTCCTTTTAGGTTAGAAAAATTGGTCATGGTATACAAATGAGGTTTACGAACAAGAGGTTTATTTTTCAAATTCATCACAATACCATTAGAATCAACAATTAATGGTTTTGAAATCACAGCAGAAGATTTAGATTTTATTCCTGACATTGGTTTAGCTAGATTACTCAAATTTGAAATATTTTTCTTGTTTGAAACATTTTTCTTGTAATCATTAGCTTTCCAAATTCTTCTAACTGATGAATTAGAAATCCACATTTGATTACTCATTGAACTTTTCACTTGATGGTGATTTTTTGTTTTATTGTTTGAAGATTTGGGATTCTGTTTCTTTGGAGTTTTAACAGTGAACCAACCATACTGATCCCTATAACTAGTTATACCCTTAGATGTTTCTTTTGTGAGGAAAACTTGATTAGTTTTTGACATCTTGGATATTGAACTATGTTTAGAGATAGTTTTAAGAGCAGAGGTTCTAGAAACAGATGAAACATGAACCTTAATGGTGTTCTTACCTTTGACAGCTGGTGCAAGCTGACTTTTGGGTGAGTAAAATGAAGTTTGAGCAATCTTAGATTTAGATTCCTTCTTTGGTTCAACTTTAGGCTTTTTGAAAGAAAGTTGTTTAACTTCTTTTTCAATTTTTGATTGACTTTTTGGTTGAGAACTAGTTTTTGTAGTCATCTTTTCAATCAATGCTTTTGCTTTAGCCTTAAGATTTTCAGGAATCTCAATTTTATGCTCTAAAGTCACTTTACTTTTGGTCATTAGGTGTGATCACAGGGGTTTCAAAAGAAAGTACCTTCTTTACAGAAGCAAGATGTTTAGCCTTCAAAGCTTGAATTTTCTCTTCAATCTTGAAAAATGATGATAACATTGTTGTGGACATATCTTGAATTTCTTGAGAAGAGATGCTATCATCCTGCAGTACTTTTTTAGAATTCTCACTCCCATTGGATGGAGTGGAGCAATCATCAGAATTATGATTAGTCATCATATGGGTAGGGGTGGTCTCACTTACCTTTGGGGAATAATCTTGAGTTTTCAGATGTTCAATGACCTTTTGTTGAGACTCAATTTTTTGTTTTAGGTTTTCAATTTCTTTTTCCAATATGGTAGTTGGAATATAAGCTCTGTGAGAAATTGATTGTGAAGACACTTGTTGAGACTCATTTTCTTTCACTGAAATGTTGTCTATTTCTTCTAACTCATAAATTGATCTGTTATGAGTTTTCTTGTAAGTATCATTAAGAGCAACATAATCAATGTTTATTTGAATTGTTTTTGGTCTTTCAACATCATCTGACTCAAAGTCATCCTCAGATGGTCTGATGAATTTTTGAATCATGCCAAGGCGAAGAAATTTTTCATCATACAAAGCACCAAGATCTTCTTTTTGAATTTTCTCTAAATGTGTTGGATTCTCACAACCCAAACCAAAAAGAAGTTCTAATCTATCAATCTTTGATTTATTGTAATAAGCAGTGAAATCCAGAAAAGGACTTTGTTCTATTTTGTAGATTTTCTCTTGGTAGAACAAAATGTTTGTTTTCAAATCCTCAACTTGTTTTTGAAGAGTTTCAATTTCAACTCCTTTGAGAAAACAAGAACTGTTTACGTCAGAAATCTGTCTTTCATGTTTTTCACAATCTGGTCTCATATCTTTCATTTTGTTTGTGAGAAACTCAACATCTGCTTGTCTTGCATTTGCTCTTATCCATTCATTGGTTTTCTCAAGCTGTAAGGTCTCAATGGTTTGCTTGAGTGAATGGACAGTCATTTCAAGATCTTGACATTTATTGGTTAAATGGGCATTGGGTGAAACAACTTGAGAACTGTTACTTGACAAATGCATTTCTTTCAAAGAGTCATAGTTAACTTTGAGAGCATCATGAGCTATTGAGAGTTGAGAAAAATCTTCTTTAAGTTTATCAAACTCTTGTTTAGCTATGTTCAAATTTGTTTTCAAAGTAAGATTTTGCTTTGTCAAAGTATCAGCAGTTGTTTGAATAGACAAGTAGTCAGTTTGAGTAAAAAATTGTACCTCTCTAGATGAAATGTCTGAATTGATGTTGATTGTTGTCATTTGAAATGATTGAATTACAACTTGAAAAAGAATATTTTTTTTATTTTTAAAATTTGAATTTTATAAAAAACTTGAATTAGAAAATGAAACTAGAACGATCTAAATTTAGATCGTTTTAGATTTTTGGAAAAAAAAATTCTAAGTATTGGAAAAAATGAAACTAGAACGATCTAAATTAGATCGTTTTAGAATCTTGAAAAAAACGTTTCTAAGTGATGGAGAAGAAAGAAAAAAAATGAAACGATCTAAAAGAGATTGTTTTGAGGAATTGTAAAGAAAAGTTAGAACGATCTAAATTTAGATCGTTTTAACAATTTTGGGTGAAAAATTTTCTAAGTATGAAAACTTTGAAAATTTGGGCAAAGTAACACAATGATTTGGAAGTTTGTGAGCAAAACCAATCTCAAGGAGATCAGTTACCCAAGGAAGTGTGTGATTCCTATTCACAACAACTTTAGAATCACGATCCACACAACACACAATTCACACAGAATCACAAAAGCTAGAATGTAACAACCGCCTTAGAAATAATTTAAATAAATCCATGATATGTTCTAGTTTCGAATATGTGATCACATGAAGGTCTATTCACTCTTAAATCTTAAATTATAAGACGCGTCTATGGTCTATTGTGATAAGAATGTTAGGTTTCAAGACGTAAGCGATTGTATTCAAGAAATTCTAGTTCGAAAATGTTTCATTTAGACCCTACATTTATTAGAATCATTAATTAAGGGAAAACTATAAAAGGGTTAGAAAACCCCATTTTTTTCCACTTCTTCACCATTTTCTTCCCATCTCACTTCTCGCGTGTGGTATATTTTCTATGGACTTGATGGCAACATGGATCGTGCCTTAGATGGTTAGAGTGTGGTAGCAACTCTGGCATGTTTAATAGGTATTGGTCGGGTGGAGGGTTAGCCGCTGGTACACCCTGTATACATACCTTTGCCAATATCTAGGGAGCATGTCAGTACCGTGAGCCGACCTTGCATTAGATGTACTAGAGGTGTGGAGGGTTAGCCGCTGGTACACCCTGTATACATACACCGCTAGTGCAACGGATGTAGGTGTTAGATCCGGACCACACTTTGGCTGTCGAAAAGTAATCGGAATTAAAAATTTTCATTTAAGTTGAAATGGTTGTAGTATTCATCTTGCAAACTATCTTTCATGAAACGAAGATTCTATTGTAATATTACTCTGTGCTGCATGATTGATATTGATGATAATGTTCACTTTTCAGACATAATGCTCAATCTCTTGAATTACATGTGATATTGAAAGTAAAATGTTTAGGATTCTAGAAAACTAACACGAGTGTGTTGAGAGTGCGTAATTGACGTCACGAACGACTATTCCTTCATTCTAACGCCGAACCCGCCTTTTCCTAATATAGGAAAAATGGTGCGAACAAGAGCAAACCCGAATGTCGAAGCACAAGATAATGGTGTTGGTCGTGGTAACCCTGGAGGTGGTCGTGGCAACCCGAGAGGAGGTCGTGGAGGGCAGCAAGGAAGAGGCCGTGGTGGCCGTGGTGATGGCATAGGTTATGGCGAGAACCCTGATTTAGCTACTATCATTGCAGAGCAGTTAGCAGCTTCAATGCCTACTATCATCGAACAAGTGACTGCTGCAATGGGTGCTGCCCCGAACCAGAACCGAAGAGCACCTAAAGTTGAAGTTGAACCTGTAAGAGTTGCACCGCAACAAGTGAATCAAGAACCAGAGAACTTTGACCCCGAAGTGGAGTTTGTTGATGATGGTGTGTATGTGGGCCCTGGACCTAGAAGAATTCCTAGAAATGATGATTATGCTATGGGGAGAAGAGGTTGCAGTTACACCGAGTTTAAGAAGTGTGGCCCCCCAGATTATAACGGGAAAGGAGGAGCTGGTGTGTTTATGAAGTGGTTGGAGAAGTTGGAAGCAGTCATGGACATAAGTGAATGTCCATCTCATCAGAGGGTAAGATTCACTGGAGGTTCATTCACCGATGATGCACTGTCATGGTGGAATACTTTGTTAAGAGCCCGTGGAAGAACTACTACTTTCGAGACACCATGGGATCAGTTTAAAGAGATGATGAAGAACCGATTTTGTCCACTAAATGAGATGCAGAAGATTGAGCAAGAGTTTTGGCACCACACCATGGTGGGATCTGGCCATGCAGAGTATACTAGCAAGTTTCAAGAGTTGGCTAGATTGGTACCACATTTGGTGACTCCTGAGTCAAAGTTGATTGAGAGATACATCTATGGTCTCATTCCTCAGATCCGTAACACCCTGACTGGCATTCCTCCTTACTCGATTGAAGAAGCAATTCGAAGAACCAGTGCCATGACTGATGACTTGGTTAGGGCTGGGACACTGACAAGGTCTGCAGAGAAGAAGAGAGACTTTGGTGAACCCAGTAAAAGAAGGGACTTCAGAGCTGACAAGAGGGTCAGAGTTGGAAAGGTGTTTGCAGCAGTTGAGCCGGGGCAGAAGGCGTATGTTGGCCAATTTCCACAGTGTGCTACTTGTACTTATCATCATTCAACAGCAGTGCCATGCCGATTTTGTCAGAATTGTCAGAAGTTTGGACATTTGGCTAGAGATTGTAGGATTGCCAGACCTCCAGCAGCACCACCTCATGTAGCACCGTTGAACGCTAGAAACCCACCAGTCAATCGCGGAGGATGCTACGAGTGCGGTAGCACTGATCACTACCGGAATGTTACCAAGAGTTGCTAGACGACCCATTCCAGCCGCAGCTAATCAGAATCCATTGCAGATTGCAGCACCAAATCCTCCCAGAGTTAACCAAGCCCAGCAGGCCAGGGGCCGAGTCTTTGCCTTGAACGCAGTAGAAGCTGCTAACGATCCTAACGTTGTCACAGGTACATTTCTCTTAAATAATCATCTAGCTACTGTGTTATTCGGTACGGGTGCCGACTATAGTTTTATCTCCACTAACTTCGTGTGTAATATTAACGTGAAACCCATCCGTACTCATGCTTGCTATGAAATAGAGGTAGCTAGTGGTGAAACCTCTAAACTTAACAAATTTGTGCCTAAATGTGTGTTAACACTAGATACTCATTCATACTATATAGATCTAATCCCGTTTGAAATGGGTAGCTTCGATGTAATAGTAGGGATGGATTGGTTATCCCAGGTAGATGCAACCATTGTATGTCGTGCAAAAATTCTTAGAATCCCCTTAAGTGGGGGAGAGGTATTAGAAATTCAAGGCGAGAGACCCGAGTCACACAAACAGATCCTAATGAGCACAACAACTGAAGTAACCAAACTAGCTGATATACAAATAGTTCGTGAATTTCCCGATGTCTTTCCTGATGACATCCAGGGATTACCCCCACCTCGCCAAGTCGAATTCCGAATCGATCTCATTCCTAACGTTATGCCGGTAGCAAAGACACCATATCGTTTAGCACCTTCTGAAATGCAAGAACTCGAGTCACAGTTGCAAGAGTTACAAGATAAGGGATTCATTCGACCAAGTTCATCGCCATGGGGTGCACCGATACTATTTGTAAAGAAGAAGGACGGATCTTTTCGCATGTGCATTGATTATCGTGAGCTCAACAAGTTAACCATTAAGAATCGATATCCTTTACCGCGCATCGATGATTTGTTTGATCAATTGCAAGGCGCAAAGTACTTCTCAAAAATCGATCTTCGATCGGGCTATCATCAGTTAAGAGTTTTTGAAGAAGACGTACCAAAAACGGCGTTTAGCACGAGATATGGGCACTTTGAGTTCTTAGTGATGCCTTTCGGTCTGACGAACGCGCCCGCCGTTTTCATGGATCTCATGAACCGTGTATGTAGACCCTACCTTGATAAATTCATCATCGTATTCATCGACGACATCCTCATTTATTCCAAGACGAAACAGGAGCATGAAGTGCACTTGAGGAAAGCATTAGAACTTCTGAGAGCTGAAAAGTTGTACGGGAAGTTTTCAAAATGTGAATTTTGGTTGGAGGAAGTAAAGTTTTTGGGCCATGTAGTTGACAAAGATGGAATCAAGGTCGACCCCAGTAAAATAGAAGCAGTAGAGAATTGGAGAAGGCCAGAGACACCGACAGAGATCAGACAGTTTCTCGGTTTAGCAGGCTACTACCGACGATTTATCGAGAACTTCTCAAAGATCGCACAACCTCTTACACTGTTGACGCATAAAGATAGGAGTTTCGAATGGGGAGAGAAACAAGAAGAAGCTTTCAGAATCTTGAAAGAGAAGTTATGTAATGCACCAGTCTTAAGTCTTCCTGAAGGGACCGGTGATTTTATCGTTTATTGCGACGCGTCGGGTCAAGGCTTAGGATGTGTGCTGATGCAGCGAGGCAAGGTCATTGCATATGCCTCACGTCAACTGAAGGTTCATGAAAAGAATTATACGACACACGATTTGGAGTTGGGAGCTATTGTTTTTGCACTCAAGTGTTGGAGACATTATCTATACGGGACAAAGAGTGTGATCTACACTGACCTTAAGAGCCTCCAGCATATCTTCACTCAGAAAGACCTTAATATGCGCCAGAGACGATGGCTAGAGTTGTTTAGCGACTACGATTGTGAGATTCGATATCATCCCGGAAAGGCAAATGTAGTAGCAGACGCCTTGAGTAGGAAGGAGAGAGTTAGACCAAGACGAATTAGAGCCATGAGCATTACCGTGCATAACAGTCTGAAGGATAGGGTTATTAGGGCACAAGTAGAAGCAAACAAGAAAGAGAACATTGATAAAGAAGGCTTGGAGGTATGATAGGACGGTTTACTCAAGGGAATGATGGAGGACTGTACTTTTGTGATCGGATGTGGATACCACTGTACGGAGGACTGAGGAAACTGATAATGGATGAAGCGCACAAGGCAGGATACTCTATACACCCGGGGATAGATAAGATGTATCAAGACTTGCGAGATTTATTTTGGTGGCCAGGGATGAAGAGCGATGTGGCAGTTTACGTGAGCAAGTGTCTAACGTGTTTGAGAGTTAAAGCAGAACATAAGAAGCCAGGAGGACTACTAACACAACCAGAGCTTCCCAGCTGGAAGTGGGAGAAGATCACTATGGATTTTGTCACGAAGTTACCAAGAACGAGTAGTGGTAAAGATGCTATATGGGTGGTGGTAGATCAACTGACCAAGTCATCGCATTTCATACCTATACGTGAAGATTATTCTATGGAGGAGTATGCACGTCTATATCTTAAAGAGATTGTAGCTAAACACGGTGTCCCTGTATCAATCATTAGTGATAGGGATAGTCGATTTACCTCAGGATTTTGGAGATCATTACAACGAGCTTTGGGAACGCGAATCGATATGAGCACAGCCTACCATCCGCAGTCAGACGGACAGAGTGAGAGAACGATTCAACCACTCGAAGACATGCTAAGGGCCTGTGTCATAGACTTTGGAGGAAGTTGGGACACTCATCTCCCATTAGTCGAATTCTCGTATAACAACAGTTATCACGCAAGTATCGGGTGTCCACCTTATGAGGTTTTGTACGGAAGGAAATGTCGATCTCCACTTGCATGGCACGAAGTTGGAGACATGCAACTAATAGGTCCAGAGATCATCCTCGAAACTACTGAAAGAGTCGCTCAAATTAAGGAGAATCTACTGAAAGCAAGAGACAGACAAAAGAAATATGCAGACAAGCGAAGAAAACCCCTAGAGTTTCAGGTGGGTGATCGAGTAATGCTTAAAGTTTCGCCATGGAAGGGCGTGGTCAGATTCATAAAGAGAGGGAAACTAGCTCCAAGGTATGTTGGACCGTTTGAGATCGTAGAGCGCATTGGTGCAGTAGCCTACCGTTTGAAACTTCCCCAAGAGCTAAGTAACGTACACGATGTCTTCCACGTATCGAACCTCAAGAAGTGTCTAGCCGATGAAACAACACATGTTCCTTTGAACGAGATACGAGTAGACAGTAACCTAACCTTCAAGGAAGAACCCGTGGAAATTCTAGAACGAATAGTCAAAAAGCTCAAGAGACATAAGTATACTATGGTGAAGGTTCGTTGGAACTCCCGTAGAGGTCCAGAATTCACTTGGGAACGAGAAGATCAGATGAAGCTTAAGTATCCACATCTATTCGCTTAACGTATTATCCTAGTGTAGTAAGTAAACTTAAGGACTTAATTCCTAACTTGATACTTGATGCTTATTATGTAATATGATATTTGGAAGACTCAATGTGAAGCATGCTACTTGTTACTCTTGATGCAAATACACTTAGCACTAAACATGCAATCTAATACTTGTAAACTTGATGTGCAAGCGAAACATGAAACATGATATGCAAATTCGAATTTCGGGACGCAATTCCTTTAAGTGGGGGAGAATGTAACAACCGCCTTAGAAATAATTTAAATAAATCCATGATATGTTCTAGTTTCGAATATGTGATCACATGAAGGTCTATTCACTCTTAAATCTTAAATTATAAGACGCATCTATGGTCTATTGTGATAAGAATGTTAGGTCTCAAGACGTAAGCGATTGTATTCAAGAAATTCTAGTCCGAAAATGTTTCATTTAGACCCTACATTTATTAGAATCATTAATTAATGGAAAACTATAAAAGGGTTAGAAAACACACACATACATTCACCATCTTCACCCACAAAAATTCATCATTTGATTTTGAGTTGTTAACCCAAGATTTCTTGCATTTTTAGCTTCCTTGTGATAATCAAAACATATTTCTAGCATCGATTTTCAGGTAACCACAACAAATTTTGAGATTTTCATCAAAATAAAAGTTTACTTTTCAAGTATATGTTCTTGATGATTTGGTCCATTTTGGTGTAAAAATCGTGTTAAAAGTTAGTGGGGTTTGTGTCTAAAAGTGGTTAGTAACCTTTTTGTGATCAAATTTGGGTCGTAAACATGTCTTAATCTTCAAAACCCTTGTTTTGTTGAACAGTCCCAAATTCGTCCTAAAAACACTTAAAACGAATTTAGTATCCTAGAAACGAATTTAAGTCTTCCAAAACGAAGTTAAGCTTCAAAACGAACTTAGCAAACGAACTTAAGCTCCAAACAAACTTAAGTCCTCAAACGAATTTAAGGTTTATCTTCGTTCAGATACACCTTACGAATTTAAGGTTTATCTTCGTTCAGATACACCTTACGAATTTAAGGTTTATCTTCGTTCAGATACACCTTACGAATTTAAGGTTTATCTTCGTTTAGATACACCTTATGAATTTAAGGTTTATCTTCGTTCAGATACACCTTACGAATTTAAGGTTTATCTTCGTTCAGATACACCTTACGAATTTAAGTTCTATCTTCGTTCAGATACACCTTACGAATTTAAGGTCTATCTTCGTTCAGATACACCTTACGAATTTAAAGTCTATTTTCGTTAGTTGTAGAAATCAGATTTTATACTTAGTTGTAATCCAAGTCTATCATGTACAAGGAAACCCTAATTAAGGTATAATCAAGACATATTCGATCTTGTTTATCAAAGTGCGAGTTCAAAGACGTTCATTACGAGTCTAGTGTATGGAAAACACTGTTGAGTCAAACGTTTAAAGATCTTTACTAAACCAAATCATCAGTACATCAAGGACACTTAGTGAATAAATAATCACGAGAACTAATACATGTATCCATCTATGCTCAATGGTTTGTGATTAGGTTGACATCAAGACATACTTGGATTCGAGTAGATATATTTTACTATATCTGTGTTTATACTCTGTGCTCGCAGAACTACGTTGTAGCAGATCACTGTGAGTCTTCGTAGCCCCTTTTTCTTTACTTATTTCGGGGTGAAAGGAATACTACTTAAGCTTTTATGCATGCCGTAACTACTTTTACTACTCTTTGGCTATTTGACTACTTGTTACATATTAGCCGGTCCTATTGAGGATTGTGTGTGCTCTATTGATATATATTAGCCGGTCCTATTGAGGATTGTGTGTGCTCTATTGATACTATTAGCCGGTCCTATTGAGGATTGTGTGTGCTCTATTGATACTATTAGCCGGTCCTATCAAGGATTGTGTGTGCTCTATTGATACTATTAGCCGGTCCTATCGAGGATTGTGTGTGCTCGCTTACTTATGTGCAAGTTGGTCACTAGCCACTACATACTACTTTACACTTGAGATCTATTGACGACATAAAATGCTTTTATACTACTTGTTTATACTCAAACCTACGAACTCACCAACCTTTGTGTTGACTCTTTTAAGTATTCCTTTCAGGTAATCAGGCTAATCGTGGCTAGGAGTGGTAGCATGGGACTATTAGCAGACTTCAGGATTTAGGGTTGAAGTTTGCATGCTTGTACTTTGTGTTTGGTGGCAATATGCCCAATCGTATCCCCTGCGTGGGAACCTTTCGTACTTAATTTGATCATCTTTGTTGAACTTGTGTGTGTCATAACTACTACTATGCTTGTTTGGTTATGAAATTGACTATTTATGTTTATCCTAAGCACTCATTTAGTATTCCTATGTAACATCCATGTGCGCGTGTGCTTTATCTCACATCCCGAGTTTTCCGCCTAGTCGGGGTGTTACATAGAACGATCTAAATTAGATCGTTTTAACTTCAAAATGGCCAAAAACTAGAACGATCTAAAAGAGATCGTTTTAGTTCCTCCAAAAGAGATCGTTTTGTATACCTGCAAATACAAACAGAACAGACAAAATAGTTGGTTTTTGATACAAAATTGTTCAATTCTCACTCAATTTTGAGAATTAGGATTTGATCCAAACATCAAAATGCTCAGAAAATGATCGCGCACAACCCTAGAAACAATTCCATATCTCAAATCAACTTAATTGTGAAAATCAAATTTTGATCAAATTTTCTAAAATTTTGATTTTTAATCAAAACTTTGAATTTGATTCTGAAACTTAACAGGATGTTTTGAAATATGATTTGGAATGTATTTGTGAACAAAAACTGGAAAATTGAATGATAATTAAAGGTAAATTGTTGAAGAACAGAAATGGCGGCAAAAGTTTGCTTTGAACACGAAGAAGAAGAATTTGAACAAAAATTCAACGAATCTGTATTGAATTTGTTCTGGATCGTCAACAGATTGTTGTTTTGCTCTGATACCACATGTAATATACCAGAAATCGTTCGTGTTCGGGTGCGGAAGTAAGGTGTATAACAATGGTGGATGTGTGTGTGTTAGTGTGTGTATTGAGAGAGAAGATATGTGTGTGTGGAAAGCTTGGAAATGTTATTAGGAAAAAAATGTGATAAAAGGTTAAGGCTTGAGGGGTATTTATACTCTAAGTAAAATACATAAGCTCCCCCTCAACCTTATATTAAACATACAAATTAACAATGTAAAGAAATACAACTAAGCACTATTTTGAATTTCTAACAAGTTCCATGATCACTTATTAAGGCCTTAGGACAACCAAAACGACAAAACAATTTTTTCAAGAAATTTATCACTACCCTTTCATCATTTGTTGGCAAGGCCTTAGCCTCGGCCCATTTAGACACATAATCAACTGCCACTAAAATGTAAAGACACTTATTTGAAGGCGGAAAGGGTCCCATAAAATCAATACCCCAAACATCAAAAATTTCGCAAACCTAGATAAAGTTGTGAGGCATCTCATCTCTCTTCGTGATGTTCCCTTGACGTTGACACGCATCACAAGCGTTTACCAAAGTTTGAGCTTCCTTGAAAATCGTTGGCCAATAAAAACCTGCATCAAACACTTTCTTACTAGTAACGGTTGGTCCGTAATGACCACCGGTTAGCCCTCGGTGACATCCATCCAAAATCAAACGAGTCTCTCCACCCGCAACACATCTTCTAATCATTAAATCTGCACCAACACGAAACAGATAGGGTTCTTCCCAATAATAATGCTTAACATCGGAAAAGAACTTTTTCCTTTGTTGATTTGTCCATCCTTTTGAAAGTATCCCTGCAACAAGATAATTAGCAAAATCTGCATATCATGGAACAAATCGGTTGGTGGATTGTCCACCGAAGTTTCAATCTTCAAACCATCCCTCTCAATCTCCTAAAAAGTCTCATCTTCCGATGTTGACTCATCCGTGCTTACCTCCATAATCTCTCTTACCATGTCCGCAACCATCACTTGCTCCTCTTCAGTACAAGCTAGCAAAGCTTCTCCTTCATCCGTGTCCAAGAAACTCATCAATTCCATTTCCAAAGCTTCATCTTCTTCGATTACATCAATCCTGAAACATGAATCATCGGAAGAATAAGGATGTTGCAAAGCTTTATCAATTGAAAATGAAATTCTATCATTTCCTATTCCTAACGAAATAATCTTATCTTTAACACGAATGATGGCATCAGCCGTATACAAGAAAGGTCGGCCTAAAATAAGAGGAACCTTGGCATCCTCTTCCATCTCAAGAATAACAAAATTGGCCAAAAAGACAATATGGCCTACTTTAACATACAAATTTTCAGCAATCCTCATAGGGTACTAAAATGAATGATCGGCGAGCCTAATGGTCATCCGAGTTGGCTTAAGAGCCGCTAAAGACAATCGCCTATAAACTAAAAACGGCATTAAATTAATGCTTGCACCAATATCGGCCAAAGCATCACAAGTAAGCTTAGCATAAAGAGAACAAGTAATTAGAAAACTCCCTGGGTCTTCAAGCTTAGGAGGGATTTGATTTTGCACAATTGTCGAACACTCCGCGTTTAGGAAAGTAGCCTTAGCTTCCTCTAGCTTCCTCTTATCCGTTACAAGATCCTTGATGAACTTGGCATAATTCGGCATCCCTAAAAGCAAATCAACCAAAGACACATTAATATAAACCGATTTAATCATGTCTACAAACTTTCCATATTGTTCCTTGATTTTATCCTTCTTCAATCTTTGAGGAAAAGGAACTTTAGGCTTATATGGCGTGACTTGAGGCTCAACAAACGTCGGTTTAGCTACCAGTGTAGCAACCGGTGTAGTAGATGTAAGTGGAACGACCGGTGCTTTTTCACGGCTTGGTTCGGCTCCATTACAATCTCTTCATCAACTTGTTCATCTTCTTCGTCCTTACTATCAACCTGCGTAGGAACATTAGTAGCACTAGAAATAGGAGGAGAAATAGGAGAATTAACTACCTTACACGACCAAGTAGTAATGGCATTTACATGCTCATTCCTAACATTCGGGTGTTGATACATATTACCTCCATCATTCGAACCGGAATGCTTAGGATTTTGTTGGGTATTACTTGGCAAAGATCCTTGTTGACGATTAGAATTACACATTCTATAAAGCCTAACTCCTAAATCCTTGATCGCCGCTTGTTGACTTTTGATATTTTGATTCATCTTATCATTCAAAGAGGTGATGTCGGTTCGGTAGTTCTCATTCTTCTTGTCTTGATCAACCATAAACTTCTTCACAAGATCCCTAAGCTCAGCATTAGGATCAACAACTTCAACCGGTTGAACCGAAGGACCTCCTTGACTTCTTCCTTGCCATGAAGCTCCCAATGTGGACCTATAATTTCCCGCACCATTAGAATTAAAATTAGAATTAGAATTAACTTGGTACCGGTTTTGATAAGCTCCATTCCTTTGAAATAGCCCTCGATTTGCAAACGGTGGTTGATATTGATTTTGAACATAATCAACTTCCTCATTCCGTGGCACTTTATCACAATCTTCCGTGTAATGCCTATCACCACAAATGTCACATCTCGCAACCGCCGTCTTCAAATCCTTTTCAATCAACCCGAACCTACCATCCATGCTTGCAAATTGCTTATCCATGTGACTTGCCAAAGCCTTAATTTCAGCCACAACATCATTACTTCCACCACTATCAACCCGAGCCACACTTCTTCTTCCCGTTTTCACAAGATCCGGTTTAGTCCTACCCGCTTCTTGAATCACACTTGTACGAACCATATCTTCCATAATCTTATAGGCTTCGTTGTAAGTGACAATATTAATGTTACCTCCACAAGCCCAATCCAATTCCCTTTGAGTACGGCCATCTAAACCCCGGAAGAAAATAAGAATGTGCTCATTCAATCGAATACCATGACCGGGATAATTCCTCATCAACTCCTTCAATCTTTTCCAAGCATATACTAAATCCTCACCACTAAGTTGCTTAAACGCCCGAATCTCCAACTTCATTGTTTCAACAAATTGAGCCGGAAAGAACCGCTCAATGAATCCTTCCCTCAACTCTTCCCATGTTTCAAATATGTTGTCATCGAGATTCTTATACCAATTCGCCGCCTCTCCCGTTAGATGTAACAACCCTCATCTTTATAATATTATATAAGTGCTAGTTGTGTTAATTGTGATCCCGTGAGCCTTAGTTATATGGGAAGCTAGTGAATAATGCCCCTAATTAGCAATCTTAAGCTATTATTTAGTTCTAAATCAAATTTAATAAAATACCCTAGAACAAAAATTTTAGAGATGATTAAGCGGGTGACAATAATAATAACGTAAGTCTCACAAGTTGAGACACCAATAAAATTCCTATGAAATATCCAACAAATCAAAAACTAAACCAAATCAAGTAAATATGATCATGATAAATAAAATTTCCAACTAAAAATATAATTGGAAGTTATATGTGCGTAAACGCGTCGAAACCTTAATAAGTAAGTATATATGCTTAAAAATAAATACAAGTTTACAACCAATGGCTTATGTAACCAACTAAAAATATAAAAATATATCCATACATGTATATATACATGACTTATACATACATGAATATATTCCTAACTAAAACAACCAATTACTTACATTTTACTAACAAAACACTTACAAATTAAATCCACACTTAACATATACCTACACTTATACTTATACAACAAAATTTTATAAAAAAAAAAAATGTGTCTTTTCCTTTTCCCACTCCTTATGGCCGGCCCCTTTTACCCCTCACACACCCACAATTTCAAATTCACATTACACTAAAGTCTCTCTTGAAACTCACACAAAACACACTCTTCACACACTAGTCATTATTCTCTCAAGAAAAACTCCTTTTCCCCCTCTTTCTTTCTTCAATTCGGCCAGCCAAGAACAAGGGTGAAACAAAGCTAAAATCCATCTAAACACTTGTTAATAATAAGGGTTTAAGTTAGGTGAAGCAAGGGTTTGATTAGGCTAAGGTTTAAGGGTTGTTTTGAGGTTGAAACAAGTGTTATTGGAGGCTTTTTGGGTCACAAAAATCTGCACTTTTTCTTCAACAAAAACTTGTTCTTCAAGGGTATATATCTTCATCTCTTTATTTGTTTAATCTTGTTTATGTTCATATTAAAAAGGTTTCATCAAAAGATTATGTTTTCTTTATGTTTTATTTCAAATATACACTTAATAAGGGCAAAGTTGATAGGATTTTCCTTCTCATGCTCATGCATGTTGGATCTATGAAGAAAAATCCAATGATTCAACTAGTTTAAGACCCAAAAGTGTGGATATATGTTTAATAGTTCTTGATGTGATTTTTCCTTTGAAAAATGGTGATATTTATATATATTATAAAGGTTTAATTTCTGGAAATTTTATAAAAAAAATATGGATTATGTTGTTGGAAAGTTAGATCTATAAAAGTTAGCATCAAAAGGTTGGATATGTGTTGATAGTTTGCAAAGAGGCTTTTTGTTTGAAAAGATAAATATGTTTTGATATGATTTTTATATATTTTTCTGGAAATATTAACAAAAATAATATTTTTATGTTTTCAAATAAAAGTATGATAAAGATTTGTTGTTAAAATAATGAGATAGTTACATGCATGCTAGATTTAAGATGGTTGAATTTGTTGTTGGATTATGAGATGAAGCTAGGCTTGTCATAAGTGAAAAATATGTTAATATTATTGCTAATATTCTGGAAAAATTGTTAATATGTCAAAAATACAAGTATGGAACTAAACAAGTCAAAATAGGCTTGAAATTGAAAACCGAAAGCTTGTAAAAATGTACTTTTAGCACACACTTGCACCAAAATCAAATGACCAAGAAAATATCACAAAGTTACTGTGAAAAATTGATATTAATATTACAAAACTCAACTTGCTTGGTTCAAGACAATAATAAGCTCAAAAATCACCTTTTCGGGTCAAATAATCACCAACCGAAAGCACAAAATTTCACATATCACACCACCACCACAATCATGACTTGGAACACCAAAATATGATGAATATTCTGGACAAAATGAAACAAGAACAAGAATCCCTTTTGAAGCACTTAATTTGCTTGAGAAATGAGGCAAAAATCACTATTTCGGTAAACGATTTTCATGTTTAAAAGTCCTCAAACTATAAAGACACAAGAGAGGTTGAATGGTTATAAATTTTTATTGATAAAAGGTGCCTAGAGAGGCATGGGATTTTTGGACAAAGACTCTTGTGGTGATTTCCAAGTGTTTTTATGATTTAATGAATTTAAATGGGATTTAAAGGATAATTAAATCAATAATAAATTATATAAATCATGGAATTGGCCAAATTCACATAGCCAATGATAAAAATATCTCAAACATACTGGAGAAAAATAATCACAATAAAAGAACCAAGTTTTATATGCTTCAAGAATGAATAACTAAGTTAAAATCACTAATTAATCACTATTATTAAATAAATTAATAATAAAGCTTAAATAGATACATAAATCATAATATTACAAATGTAAAAGCTTGAAAATCAGTAGATAACTAAAATATAATGATCCATGAATTTTAAAGGCAATTTAAGAACTTAAAAAGAATTATAAGGAATTATTTAATTAATTAATGAATAAATGGAATAAATAATTAATTAAATAATAAGAAATCAAGGAAATTAATATAAATCAGAAAATATATTTTAGGGATTTTATCATATATATCCCTATTAATATCCAAAATCACATATTTACCCAGGTTAATATAATAATATCACAAATATCCATTTTAATTATTTAAACCCATCATAAATACCCAAATAATCAATTTAATACTAAATAAAACCTCAAAAATAATAAATTATAATTTTATGACTATTAGGCCCTCAATAGAGCGGCAAACAATCCCTTGATCCCGCCATTTTTTTCCTCAGCAACTCAAACTCATTGATTCTTGCAGTAAAATTAGGAAACTATATATGATGATGATAACTTCCAATATCAAGACTAATCAATTTGATTCTCTCTACCAACCGGAAGGCATTTTAAGGTGAGAATAGTTATTCCTTTTTTATGAACCCTAATTTCCTTTGATCTTTCCTGTGAATGATCTTTATTTGTAATTTTGTATATGTATGTAAAGAAAACTAAGCAATGGTGATCGAAAAGCAATTGCTATCAAGAAATCATTAAATTTTTGTGTTTCCATAATGTTTCTATATTTGCTCACACTTGTACCATTAATGCCTGTAGTCTTGTTTACTTTCATGTGATATTTAGTATAATATTAGTTATATTGTGATGATATATCTATTAGTAGTCTTGTAGCAAAATGTTTGATTGTGACCGTTTTCAAAAATGATGAATTATTCAATCAATGAGATCAGTTTGCAATGAAAACATTTGCCATCGTCATTTGGTGTGCTTAAGGAGGTATTTTGGATAAATAGATCATTACTCTATTTTCACTTTTATAATTATTTTGTTCAGTATGGTGTGCTTATGTGTTTAGATGCAGATGCATCAAGCTAATGATAATGATTTTTCAAGACCAAGATGGGAGAACATGGCTGAATCCCCACTAATTGAGTATGTTTACGACACTTTTTTTACAACAGCTTTTTTTAGTTGTAATGCTATATGTCCTTTTAATTCCATTTATAGGCAACTAACATCGAAGTACAAGTTAAAGCTAAAATATGGAGGCTTCTTTCGATTGATCAAGAACTCATCTAGGAGGAAATATTGTTTCGGCTCTCTAAAAAGTATCTACATAGACACAAGCTTATACAACTTGAATGAATTAACTGAAGAAGCCACGAAACATTACCCATTTAACAGCGATCTAGTTTTTACAATTCAGTTCATTGACAAAAATGCAAATGAGCAATCTTTTATTGACATTAATTCTGATGAGAGCTTCATGGGGATGCTTGCAATGTACGAGAATGAGAAAGAAGTAACCATTTACGTGACGACGAATAATAATCATGGTACCAGTAATTTACTACCAAGGTACACACATTGTGTATGTTTATATTATGTATATCTCTGTAGTTATCGTTTAACTATTGAGTAATTTTGTAATTTTGGTGAAGTGGTGAGGGTGAACCTATTGATGAACCACATAATGAAGATGATTCTGATGGTTGTACTGATAACAAAGAAAGTTATCACATACCTCACAGTTCTGATAATGAAGATGAGACAGTGCAGTACCAAGTCGAAACTTATTCACTCAACAACAAAAATACCACAATGAAAGTGAACTTAAAGTTTCCAAACGTGATTAGTTTTAGGAGAGCTTTGAACCATCATGCACTAACAAATGAGTTTGAGTACTATATTGAGAGAAGTGAACCAACACGGTTCACAACAAGGTGTAAACAAAAGGAGTGCAGATGGCGAATTCATGCTTCCATCATGCCTGACAAAGTTACATTTGAAATAAGCATAATTTTATTAAATATTATTGCTTTTATATGTTTGTGTCCATAAAAATCAGTAATATGTCTGTTTAATACTTTTGTAGGTTAAAAGTTTGGTAGAACCACACTCTTGTACTCAGAGCAATATGGGCAGTAACAAGTGTGCCACTCAAGGATGGATTGCTGAGGTAATCACTGACAAACTAAGATCCGATGGAGATGTATCCGTTGCAGAGCTTAGAAGTTGGCTTGTGAAAACTTACAATGTTGAGCCTCCATACATGAGAGTAGCTAGAGGGAAAGAACAAGCTTACACAGACATATATGGCAAGTGGGAGGACTCTTTTATGCAGATTGATGATTTCAAAAATAAGCTACTAAATAGGAACCCCGGAAGTGTTGTTGACATTGATTTCGACATCAAAAGTGACCAGAAACATTTCCTACGGTTTTTTATTTCATTATTTGCTTGTTCAAAGGGATTTCTTGCCGGTTGTCGTCCCTATATATCTCTTGATGCTTGTCACCTGAAAGGGAAATTCAATGGTGTACTAGCTGCTGCCACGAGTGTTGACGGTAATAATTCCATATTTCCGGTAGCCTATGGTGTGCTTGAGTCAGAGAATACAAAATCATGGACGTGGTTTCTTGAGTTACTAAAAAAATCAATTGGAGTGCCAGATGGTCTTGTTATCTCATCGGACATGCAAAAGGGATTAGGCACAACAATCATGCAAGTTTATCCTAACGTTGAGCACAGAGAATGTATCAGACACTTATATGCTAATTTCAAGAAACACTTTCGTGGTGACTTCTTTGCCTCCAACTTGTGGGGTGCTGCAAGAACCTACTGTCCTAGTGAGCATGATAAACTACTTAAGGAAATTTATGATGTACGTGAAGCTCCTATAACATATCTGAATCAGAACCACAAGAAGATATGGAGTCGAAGCAAGTTTGGCACGATATCCAAATGTGATTACATTACTAATAATGTTTCCGAAGCATTTAATTCTTGGATAGGTGACTTGCATTATCAACCAGTCCTTGATCTCCTTGATGCCATTAGAGACAAGCTTATGGTACGGTTATATAAGAAAAGGAAGATTGCAGAAAAGTGGAAAGGCACATTAGTTCCCAAGGCTAAAATTTATATTAACAATATCTCTAAGGTAAGTAGATTGGTTATACTTATTATATCAACTTTACACTTCATGTATGTATATCTGGTGTATCTATGTTGTCTAGTTTTACTCTTTTTCTCGTAGAACTTGGGTGAATATGAGGTTCGTAGAAGTAGTGATAATCGAGCTGAAGTGAACTTCAAGGGAAGACGATGGGAGGTCGTGTTAAATGAGCGAAAGTGCACTTGTCGTGTTTGGCAAGTTAAAGGCCTTCCATGTATACATGCATCTGCTTTCATTGGTAGCATAAGGGATACTAACTGGGATAAATATGTTGATCGATGTTTTACAATTGAGAAATTCAAAGAAGCCTATGCTCTAGAAATTGCTCCCATGCCGGGAAAAGATCAATGGGTGAACAAAGCATTTGGAGAGAAGATATACCCACCAATAATCAAACGTCCACCTGGACGACCAAAAAAAAAGAGGATTATACCAACTAGTGAGCCTAAAAGAAGACAACAATGTGCACGATGTGGCCAATATGGCCATCGTAATAAGACATGCAAAAATCCGCCCCGCGAAGGATATGATCCATATCAACCATCCACAAGTAAAAGGTTTAACAATTTCTCATTTCCTTTATATAAACAGAACCTGAAATTGACCTGAAATTGTATGTAATGCTAACTTGGTTTTTGTTGTTATAGGAGACGTGGAAAGAATACAACCGGTCAAGAAAGCAATGGGGTATAATGGTCAAATTAATGTTTTCTGTTTTTAGTGTAATGTTCATAATACACCAGTAGTACATAGACTTGGTTTAGACCTGGTATGGTCTTCTGGTTATAGTTTTCTTACTCATCAATACTTTCTATGATGTTTTGAGTTTTATTTTGAGAAAAATTTTTGGATAACGACTATGGTTACTTGAAAGTAGTTTTTTGTTTGTGAAGATTATGATGATGGTGTACTCTGTTAAATTGGAATGGAATCAAATGGCCAACATGGAATTTTCTTATTTATTTTGTCATTCTATGGATTGGAATGTAATAGCTATGACATGGCTTCTTTTGTCATTCTCCATTCCATATGCAGGTGTATGTATGGTTTAGATACGCTAGAAATTTGTTGTTGTCAAAGTCACGTACAGGTTTCAAAAGGCCCATGGTGATATATCAGCTATAAACAATTTGTACGATATATATATATATTTTGGTATTAGGTGATATTATTTCCAGGGGTAAGATGGGAATTTGATTATGTAAAATTGTTTTTATTAAATTTTTTAATCAAATGGGTAAATATGAGAGATTTAATATTTAAAATGGTTATATGTGATATTATGTCATTTAGTTGGATATATATGTTATTTTAAAAGTTAGCAAGGGGATATATGAGATTATCCCTATATTTTAATATCCATAATATTACAGTACTAATGTCAAATAATATTACAAAGCTAAGTGTACAAAAGAAATCATGCGTATCAAAGCCAAACTACCGAAATTCCAATAAACGCGCAAAAACGTATAACACGAAAACTACTCTTATCACCAATTCTAACTTAACCAAACATTTTGAACATCATAATGCACTTTGATTCCATAATTAAGTAACAACCAAAGATAGGCAAGCCTACTAGCATACGTCTCATGATCTAGTTTACTAGTTCATGTAACACACACTTACGTTGTGTATATTTTGAATACCATGGTTTAGGCTTGCTTGTGGGACGACACCACTAGGTGCACTTCACATACTTGATCAGCCCCTAATACTCTCCAATCAAGTGAGTCATAGCCCCCTTTCAAACTATTTTGTGTGTTTAACTATCGGGGTGAAAAGCATGATATATAAATTAAATTGCTTATATATATATATATATAAAATGATTCTTGATATAATGATTATGAAATGAACTTGTTTCGTATGTTCAAGGTGATAAATGTTTTATGATGAGCTTGAGTTCTGTCAACCCGTTTTCTTTCGGTACACTACTATTTACTCCGAAAGTGGAGGCCTGTAGTTAGAGAGTTGCGCAACTAGGTTTCATCCACCCACCCATTAGTGTAACGGTGGAAGGTTGGTTGCCTTTGTGACAACCTCCACTTCCAGTCCGACCACGGGTGTTCTAGCTACCTTACTTAGGTCGTCTCCATGGCACGACCCATTATTATTATTATTATTACGGCACTTGATTGACAGCTTGTGCAAGATTTGTATTACTTATTATTGGACTTTGAAAAAATGGTAGTAGTAGTGGCTCAAGCATTTACTCATCTAAGTTAATTGAATTATACCCTTGTGGATATATGATAACGATTTTATTATGGTTGATTATAGTAAGTTGAACATACGCTTTTCAAATGATATATTGGAGGTATACATGGAAGTTTGGTGATGTAATATAATGGAAATTGTTCGTGTTCGGGTGCGGAAGTAAGGTGAGTAACAATGGTGGATGTGTTTGTGTTAGTGTGTGTATTGAGAGAGACAGACGTATATGTGTGGAAAGCTTGGAAATATATTTTTCAATATGTGACTAAAAGGTTACAAAAGGTTAAGGCTTGAGGGGTATTTATAATCTAAGTAAAATACATAAGCTCTCCCTCAACCTTATATTACATATACAAATTAACAAAGATAATGAAATACAACTAAGCACTATTTTGAATTTCTAACATTCTCCCTCTTAGTGCTTGGTTGTCTTCTATCAGTTCCTCCTGTTCCTCCTCCTTCTTTTTTCAGCTCGTCTTTTTTTGTTCTTTCTTTTCTTGTAATCTTGAGCTGCTTTTGATGTTGATGGCTTATCTTTCATAGAATTCCAAAAAGCTCTTTTCTTGTAACTATTCCAAGAGTCATTCCAATACCTCTTAGGAATGAAATGCCAGTTAGCACCTTTTGGACGTTCATCAGGCAATCTGATATTATCTTGAAAGTTAACTGGAGGAATGTTATGAGGACCTCGTTCATGACTTGGATTCCAAAGAACCCATGAACCTGTCTCAGTATGAATGATTCCTTCTCTTGGTCTAATAGTTCTGACAGCAATAAGATCTCTAACCCTTTGACGAACACCAATTGTTTCTTGAATCCTTCTTATGTGTCTTTCTCTTTGAATCTGGATGTGTTCATTTTCACTGGGATCAGGATTATCATGAATGGCTCTGAGGAAGAATAAACAATATTTTAGAGTACCATCTGAATACTTGGAAAAATCAGATGCACGGACAAAGATTTTTCCTCTGAAGCTGTTAATGAAAACAAACCCATCCAATTCTTCTATTGGATCTCCAATCTGATAAGAATCCAACTCATAACCTCCTGCTCTCTGAATTGGTCTCGTGAGATTAATTCTTCTTCTTCTCCTTTCTAGACCAATCTGGAAATCATTGAACTCATAATATCTGATTAAAGCCTGAATGTGACTCTTTAGAGCTTCATAAGCAAGGAGTTGATCTGGAGTCTTTGTGATCAAATGAGCATACTGGTTGTAGAGAAAGGGGATGTCAAAGATTGGTAAGTATTGGAAAGATTCTTCATGAATAGCGTAAATGTGACCATCAGCTCTTTGAACTCTAAATCGGACAAGTCTTTGATTCTGATACTTGATAGGAGCAATCAATGTCAACACTCTTGTGATTGGACTCTGGAACTGATTATACCACTCTTCACTTCTTACTGTGCTTTCACCATTCATCATTTCTAAATATACATCCCTTTGATTTTGATGTCTGAAAAGAAAGAATGCTCTCAACCTATTCAAGGTCATGTTGAGTCTTTCCTCAGATGAGCAGTAAATCGGGAAGGCTCTTTCTTCAATGTATCTTGCCCTGCATACTAATTCTTCAGGTCTGACATTCAGATCTAGCATTTGAGCATAATTCTCATAAAAATATCCCTCATTGATTTGCTAGATTTTGTCTCAAGTGATTCTTGGATGTCTAATGCCCATGCTAAGCTCTCTTGGAGTGTCAAGATTATTTGTATCTCTTAGATCATAGACAATCTCTTCAAAGATATCTTTCTCAAATTGTTCTTGAGACATAGCAGGTCTTGGTGGAGCATCATTAGAATCATCCGAATCAGAATCACTGTCATCATCAGTCCTCTTCCCTGGTTGAAACGGATCAAGATCACTAGATTGATCAGAACTTGATGTAGTTGAGTAGTAGTGAGAGATATATTTAACAAGTGCAGGCAGATCATCTGAATCAGAATTATGAACTTGATGAGCTTGAGATGATGAAGGAATATCCACACTTTGACTTTGATCTTGATTTCCTTCTGTTACTTCTTGAACACTTGCTTCTTGTGTTGTATTATGACCTTCTCCACTATTTTGAGCATTATTCTCCCCCTCGGGTTGATCATCCGGATTTTGATCATCCCGACTCCTTAAGATAGTGGCCGGTCGACATTGTTGTTCAAGTTCAGTTAATCTCTTTTGAATTGCTTCAGTTTCAGCCTTATGAGCATTATCAGTATCCAAGAAATGTTGATAAGAAAGAATTGATTGACAGATGGCTTGCTTTGGTGGATTCAGATTAGGCTCTTCAGATCTTAATCTACGAAGTACTGCCATTATGAGAGTATCAGTGGATAAACCACTTTCATGAAGCCTATTAGCAGTATAGTCATTCAAATAAGTATCACTGAGATCAGAGTCTGATGAAGATGAAGAACTTGAAGAAGAATCAGGAGAATCAGGATCAGGAAATGATTGTTGAGTTGATGAAGTTGGAATTTCTGGGGGGGTTGATGATGAAATTGGAGATGATTGAGTAATCGGAGGTGTTGATATGATTGGTTGAGATGACAAAGGAACAACAGTTGGAACAGTTGAAATATGAGTAGTAGGTGTAGAGATTGGAGTAACAACAGATGAGCCAATTCTAAGTGCACCACCAGTAAGCAATCTACGTGCTGAAGAACTGGTTTGAGTCATTGGAAGTTTTCCTGTAATAGTATATCGGGAAGCACGTAAAACGCTTTCTTGTTCTTGTTCAATCCCTTCAACCAGATGAGTCACAAGAGTACGAACAAGTGGAGATAATGTTACAACAACTGGAGATTCAGAAATTGAAGTATCAGGAGTAATGAAAGCTGACACATCAGTAGTTCCAAGTGGTTCTACTGAGTGACCTGACGACATCATGACTGTCACAGGATTTCCTGTTGGTTCAAGAGTTTGAGCAACAGTTGATGATTCGGCTTCACAACCAGAATCCTTAGGAAAGTGGACAAACATAACACCGGTGTCACTTAGATCAACCGTTAAACCCAAAGCACGAATAGCCGCAGCAACTGCTCGAGCTCGAGAGAGTTCAAACTGTCGCTGAGCCAATTCAGCTACACGGGTGCCTTCGTTCAAAGCTGGCATAACGTTAGCAATGGAAGGACTTCCAAACAATCCTTGAGAGGGCACTAAAGCCGAGCTCTCTATGTTTGTTCCGGCAGCATCACCTAGATGTGCAGATGGTATAACAATCGGTGTAAGTGTCCTAGGGGTACTAGACAGACGTGCAGAATCGAAAGTCAAGAGAGGGGCAGATGTCTCTTTATCTTCAACATCCACAGACTCTGAAGGAGACTGGGATGGAGTACGTGGATTTTGCCCATGCAGAAATGAGACGTCAGTCTGTAGAGAGACTTCCGAATGGCTAGTCGAGGTTTGACCGTGCAAGAGTTGGGAGCTCTTGTCTTCTATCCTAGGTCGAACCCGGCGAGTATATGTTGTTTGAACTAATGGAAGGCCAACGTTTTTTTTATGCCTTATACCTAGCCCGGACCTCTCATCCTCTCTAACATTTTCAACTCCTCCCTCATTTCCACCTTGTTCCTCCGGGATGTCCATTACATCATCAGCAAATTGATTGGCTTCATTATCAGATGAATCAATATCAGAATCAGCCATATCTTCTTTTTCAGCTCGGGAGAAACGATCATACTCAAAGCGAGATCTTTTGAATGTTTTCTTTTTGATATTAACAGGAATGGACTTCCTGCGTCCTTGAAAGTATGTCAGTGGAGGTGATAGGAAAACAGGTGTAGAAATTGTTGATGAAGGAATTTGAGTTGGAATTTGTTGTGATTGAGGCATTGTTGGGGGTTCTGGTGTTAGAATTTCTGGAAGTGGAGATGTTTGAATTGGTGAAGAATGTCTTTGTGGTGAAGGTGTTCTTGGTGATGGTGATCTCCTGATATTTGAGTTTTTAGGAGGTGGAGATTGAATTGGTCTTGGAGTCCCAGACTCAGAGATTGTATCCTCAGAAGATGTTGGAGAAGAAGGTTCAACTGGTGTTTTTCTTTTCAGCTTCTTTTTCTTTGAACTTCCCTTCTTCTTTTGTTGATGTACTTTCTTACTCAACTTTATCACAAACATTTCACCTCTTTGTTTCTTACTCTTTGGCCTACCTGAACTGGATTCACCCTCACTCTCTTTTCTTTTCCTCTTAGACCCCTCACTTGGTGACCTATGTACAACTTGGGTAGGAACCGGGAGGCTTTCCGGTCCCATTGTTGTCCTAATCCAGTCCAGAAATGCCTTTTTGGCATCATCAGCATCAGAAACCATATCAAGTAAAAATGATGGAATCAAATAAGAATAGTTAGGGATACCAGAGTCTCTAACAAACTTGAATGGATGAGTAACAACTTTCCCTATCTCAAGATGTCTTGGAATGTGCTTCTTGTTCCTGATTATACTTCGGACAATTGCTGAGAGAAATCTTATGAAAGGAATATACTTCTTGGGAGCAGATATTTTTCCATTTACTGCTACTATCAGCTGATCCCAAAGAAGTTGAGCAATGTCGTAGTGCTGATTGAAAACAAACCCATAGAATATGTACAACATTGTCTGGGTCAAGTTATCCATTCCTCTTGTATATGGATGTAAACAGTTGCTGAGAACAGAAAACACATAGTACCAAATTCTTGGTAACTTCTTCAGCTTAAAATCAGTTGTTTTTGTCAGAGGACCATCATAACCAAGTGATATCAAGGCAGCAAACATCACATCATTTGATTCAAATTCATCATAATCATTTTTCCCATTTGAGTTTGCTTCTGGTAGCCTTAAATATCTTCTGAAATCATCTAAATTGAACTCGAAGTCATATGTATTATCTCCAGATTGAAGTTCAAATTGAAAATAGCCTTTTCTACGAAGTTCTGGAGATTTGACTTTTGATTTAGTCCTTGATGAAGATGGATCATGTGGTTGCACAAAGATAATGGATCTCCACATGTCAAATAAATATGATTCAGCCAAATCAACATCTACTGTTAGAGCATGAGTAAGAGGATGATTGTGGAAGATTGCTGAAATTATTGGAAAGCCGGGGGAATTGAAAGGATCATTCAGATATCGATTATTTCTCATATTGATAAAATTTCCGGCTGTACGAATTTCTTCTATTGATTCATTAATGGCAATCTCTTCATCATGTCTAACCTCCTCTTGATGATCCATTATTTTTATAATTTTCTGTTTTAAGACATAAAACTTTTAACACACACTAGAAAAATAATATTTGAATAGCAAAAAGAACAAGGTTCACACAGACAATTTATATAAGATACAAGGAGGTTCACAAAGGCGATCAACTCAGTGTATCCTTTATAAATCATTTGTTATGAGAAAATAAACACAGAACAGTTAAATACATATTTTCCATATATAAGTTTATAAAGAAGTTCACAAAGGCGATCAATTTTTTGTGCTCTTATATACTTTGATATGTATATAACTTTGAAAATAATATATAATCATATAAGTATGATATATTTGAGAATAATAAGGAAGTACACAAAGGCGTTCGATTCCTCATATTCCAAAATATATGACAATTATATGATCATACAAAACAGTTTGTCACACCACACAAGAATAAAAGTAAAAATAAAATTTTGAAAGAAAGAAAAAAATTTCTAAGTATAAAATTCTGAACGATCCAAATTTAGATCGTTCTGAGTAAAACTTAGTTAAAAAGAAATGAAACGATCTAAATTTAGATCGTTTTGAAAAATTTAAAGAAAGAATAATGAAGTATGGAAAACTGAAGTAAAAACGATCTGAAAGAGATCGTTTTAAACCTTTATTTGAGAAAAAGTTTTAAGTATGGAAAAAGAAAGTAAAACGATCTATTTTTAGATCGTTTTAAGTTTCTCATGTGAGAGAGAAAAAAAAATGTTAAGTATGGGAAAGAAAAGGTAAAACGACTAAAAGAGATCGTTTTTGGTTTTGTTAAAAACTTTTGAAGTGAAGGAAAAATGAAACGATCTAAATTAGATCGTTTTGGAAAAATTTTGAGAAACACTTCACTTCTCTTTTCAAGATTTTCCAACACTTAAAAATATAAAGTGAGATCAAATTCATGATTTCTCCTTACATTTAAAAAGTATCAGATTTGAGCGAACCAAATTCATAAGAATTCAGTTACCCATCAATCTAATTTCCAAACTCATTAACAAACCACACAGCATACAGACCCAAGAACGATCCAAATTAGATCGTTTTAGTCTCAGTCTCAAGGGTTTTATTAAAGAAATAACATGAAAAGAACATAAAAGGTGAATGGTAAACTTATTTTACTTCAAGTCGTTTAGAAATCAAAACGATCTAAATTTAGATCGTTTTAGAATCAAAACAACTCTAAAATAGAATATTTTTGCCAAACACTTTTCAGTTAACCAAACATACATCAATATTCACATTCAATGGATCAAACTGCAACTTGAGCATGGCATAACATTCATCCCTAGCCAAACTAACAATATCATTACACAACATATCTGAACAGAAACCCATCAATCCATTTAAACATACTCTGATCAACTTTATTTTCAAGAACAAGGGGGGAAGGGTTTTTGAATTTTCAAAAACATCAAACAAAGCATTTAAACATGTAATAATCATTTACACCTATCCTGAACATGCTTCTAATTCACACAGTTAACACAGAAGTATTAACAGAATCGAGAAATTCAAGAAAAATAAAAACAATGAAATCTACATTCAAACCGAGATAGTACCTGTGGATGTGATTGAAAGTTGATGATGTTATAGAAATAAATGATCACACAACGATTTGGAACAAGACCCTTAACTTCTTTTGATGATCAGCAACAAAAAGTTTTTATGAAGATTTTTAGTGAGAGAGTTAGTGATTTTACTGGTATAAGTGAACAGATAAGAAAAGAAAAAAAAAATTTTTTTCCCTCCTTAAGAAGAAAGAAAGAAAGAAAAAAAATGGGTCGGGTCAGGCTGGGTCGGTTATGGACTTGATTGATATTGGGCTTGACTTGTTTTTGGGCCTTTTCATTTATCAGATTTCTAAAGACTAGAATAAACAAACAAAACAAAACAAACAAAAATATTTTTATGAATTTTTAAAATTTTCTATTTTTATATTTTGTTTTTCTAAAATAACAATGAGTTTCTAATCAAATAGTGCAAATACACAAACTCCCCTTTGCTTCATGAATTATCCTTTCTCTCCCCCTCAAACATTGCATGATATAAAACATATTGCACGTAAGCATAGCATCAATGTTTGACAGATAATGAATGAAATTAGAGAGATAGAGGATTTTTACACAACATGCAGAGGTAAGTTAGTATATTGGTAATTAGCACTTATTTGAGATAGTTTCTTTGATCAGAAACTCATTCCAGGATCATGTGTTGAATATCTTCCAAAGTGGAAATACGTAGCACAGACCTTTATTACCTACAAAAACAATTATGTTGTTTTTGGTACCCACTTTTGAATGGGTCCTTTTGGGTTAGAAAAATTGATCATGGTATTGTTTGAAGATTTGGGATTCTGTTTCTTTGGAGTTTTGACAATGAACCATCCGTACTGATCCCTATAAATAGTTATACCCTTAGATGTTTCTTTTGTGAGGAAAACTTGACTAGTTTTTGACATCTTGGATATTGGACTATTTTTAGAGATAGTTTTAAGAGCAGAGGTTCTAGAAACAGATGAAACATGAACCTTAATGGTGTCTTTTTCTTTGATAGTTGGTGCAAGCTGACTTTTGGGTGAGTAAAATGAAGTTGAAGCAATCTTAGATTTAGATTCCTTCTTTGATTCAACTTTAGGCTTTTTGAAAGAAAGTTGTTTAACTCCTTTTTTAATTTTTGATTGACTTTTTGGTTGAGAACCAGTTTTGGTAGTCATCTTTTCAATCAATGCTTTTGCTTTAACCTTAAAATTTTCAGGAATCTCAATTTTATGCTCTAAAGTCACTTTACTTTTGTCATTAGGTGTGATCACAGGGGTTTCAAAAGAAAGTACCTTTTTGACAGAAGCAAGACGTTTAGTCTTCAAAGCTTGAATTTTTTCTTCAATCTTGGAAAATGATGATAACATTGTTGTGGACATTTCTTGAATTTCTTTAGAAGAGATGCTATCATCCTGCAGTACTTGTGTAGAATTCTCACTCCCATTGGATGGAGTGGAGCAATCATCAGAATTATGATTAATCATCATATGGGTAGGGGTGGTCTCAGTTACCTTTGGGGAATAATCTTGAGTTTTCAGATGTTCAATAACCTTTTGTTGAGACTCAACTTTTTGTTTTAGGTTTTCAATTTCTTTTTCCAATATGGTAGTTGGAATATAAGCTCTGTGAGAAATTGATTTGGAAGACTCTTGTTGAGACTCATTTTGTATCACTGAAATGTTGTCTATTTCTTCTAACTCATAAATTGATATGTTATGAGTTTTCTTGTAAGAATCATTAAGAGCAACATAATCAATGTTTATTTGAGTTGGTTTTGGTCTTTCAACATCATCTGACTCAAAATCATCCTCAGATGGTCTAATCAATTCTTGAATCATGCCAAGACGAAGAAATTTTTCATCATATAAAGCACCAAGATCTTCTTTTTGAATTTTCTCTAAATGCGCTGGATTCTCACAACCTAAACCAAAAAGAAGTTCTGATTTATCAATCTTTGATTTATTATAATAAGCAGTGAAATCTAAGAAAGGATTTTGTTCTATTTTGTAAATTTTCTCTTGGTAGAACAAAATGTTTGCTTTCAAATCCTCAACTTGTTTTTGAAGAGTTTCAATTTCAACTCCTTTGAGAAAACAAGAACTGTTTAAGTCAGAAATCTGTCTTTCATGTTTTTCACAATTTGGTCTCATATCTTTCATTTTGTTTGTGAGAAACTCAACATCTGCTTGTCTTGCATTTGCTCTTATCCATTCATTGGTTTTCTCAAGCTGTAAGGTCTCAATGGTTTGCTTGAGTGAATGGACAGTCTTTTCAAGGTCTTGACATTTATTGGTTAGATGTGCATTGGGTGAAACAACTTGAGAATTGTTACTTGACAAATGCATTTCTTTCAAAGAGTCATAGTTAACTTTGAGGGCATCATGAGCTATTGAGAGTTGAGAAAAAGCTTCGTTAAGTTTATCAAACTCTTGTTTAGCTTTGTTCAAATTTGTCTTCAAAGTAAGATTTTGCATTGTCAATGTATCAGCAGTTGTTTGAAGAGACAAGTAGTCAGTTTGAGTAAAAACTTGTACCTCTCTTGATGAAATGTCTGAATTGATGTTGATTGTTGTCATTTGAAATGATTGAATTACAATTAAAAAAAACTTGTTTTAGAAAATGAAACTAGAAATTTTGATCGTTTTAAGTATTCAAAAAGGAAACTGGAACGATCTAAATTAGATCGTTTCAGAATCTTAAAAAAATTTCTAAGAGATGAAGAAGAAAGACGAAAGAAGAAAGAGAAAAAAAATGAAATGTTCTAAAAGAAATCGTTTTAATGAATTGTAAAGAAAAGTTAGAACGATCTAAATTTAGATCGTTTTAACAATTTTGAGTGAAAATTTTCTAAGTATGAAAACTTTGAAAATTTGGGCAGAGTAACACAATGATTTGGAAGTTTTAGAGCAAAACCAATCTTCAGAATCACGATCCACACACCACACAATTCACACAGAATTATACAAGCTAGAACGATCTAAATTAGATCGTTTTAACTTCAAAATGGTCCAAAAACTAGAACGATCTAAAAGAGATCGTTTTAGTTCCTGCAACAGAGATCATTTTGAGATACCTGCACATATAAACAGAACAGATAAAACAAACGGTTTTTAATACAAAATTGATCAATTCTCACTCAGTTTTGAGAACTAGGATGTGATTCAAACATCAAAATGCTCAGAAAATGATCGCGCACAATCCTAAAAACAATTCCATATCTCAAATCAACTTAATTGTGAAAATCAAATCTTGATCAAATTTTCGAAAATTTTGATTTTTACTCAAAACTTTGAATTTGATTCTAAAACTTAACAAAATGTTTTGAAATATGATTTGGAAAGTATTAGTGAACAGAAACTTGAAAATTGAACAGAAATTGAATGTAAATTGTTGAAGAACAGATATGGCGGTAAAAGGTTCTTTGAACACGTAGAAGAAGAATTTGAACAAAATTCAATGAATCTGTATTGAATCTGTTCTGGATCGTCAACTGATTGTTGTTTTGCTCTGATACCACATGTAATATAATGGAAATCGTTCGTGTTCGGATGCGGAAGTGAGGTGAGTAACAATAGTGGATGTGTGTGTGTTAGTGTGGGTATTGAGAGAGACAGACGTATATGTGTGGAAAGCTTGGAAATATATTTTTCAATATGTGACTAAAAGGTTACAAAAGGTTAAGGCTTGAGGGGTATTTATAATCTAAGTAAAATACATAAGCTCCCTCTCAACCTTATATTACATATACAAATTAACAAAGATAATGAAATACAACTAAGCACTATTTTGAATTTCTAACAGGTGACTCTCAAATTTTTGGTTATGATAGACATATATACTTTATGTTGTTAGTTAAAAACCTATGAACTCACTCAACTCTCGTAGTTGACAGTTTTTCCTTCTTCATGCTTTTCAGGTTTAGAGCCATAAGTTAGCTAATGGATCGCCTCTGGATGATGCATTTGTTTCTTGCTTGATGGCTTGTAATGCAAACAATTATCCTTTAAATTTGGATTTGGATTATGTAATGGTTTATCGACAATTTAATTTGAACTATGTAACCTTTTTGATTGGGATGATTTTAAGGCTTTAATTATGATATTTTCCATTTAATCTTTTGTACCATGTCGTTCTGTGGCATCTCGTGTTTCCGCCGTAGTCGGGGTGTTACATTAGAGACAACGGAAACAATTCAAGCTTAACATGTGGCATTTGAGTCTCCCCATACTTGAACAATCGACAAACCTTTTCAAACTTCTCCACATGATCATATGGATCCCACTTAACAACCCCGTCAAACTGATTTTCTTCAACCTGAGACAAGTGATTACCTTTGACATTGAAATTCGGAGCGGTGGTTGGAGGACATACCGAGCCCCTATTAGGTGCAATGACTCGAGTACTCTCCCCTATAGTCCTATCAAACGGATGAACCATGTCTTCGGCCATGTTTCTAGGTGTAGTAGGAGGTGTAGAGGGTGGAGTGGAGTTCGGTGTTGAATTTGGTGAATTTTTAGGTGAAGTTTTCGGTGGAGTTGGTTGTTTATTTTCCGGTGGTGTGGAACTTTCGGCTTCAACGTTTATGTTTAAGGAATCTATTTTGCTAGGTGAAAGGTTAACGGTTTTAGAAGGTTTCTTTCCTCGTCTCTTCGTCTTTCCCAGATTAGATTGAGGACTTACTAGTGGTATACCGGCAGCCCTGACTACAAAGAGCTAGCGAGTTTTAAGTAATTAAAAAGAGTTTGGTTTTTAAAGACACCACGTCATCTTGGTTTTTTATATTAAAAGTAAGTTGATTGAAGAGTTAGAAATTCCTAAGAATTTATCGAAAAGAAAATTGTTTTAAATCAAATAGGATGAGAAGATCATCCACTTCGACTCCATGATACACATTATTTAGGTTGCATATATTTGAAGAACCAATTCAAATATGTTGATTTATAACCGAGAACCAAACAAAGACTCACCCTATACTCGTCAAATTCGTTACTTTATTCAATTCCCTTAATTAACTAGTTCCATTACTAAGACCGGTACCCCAAGACGCCTTTCATAACTTTCCTAATCAACTAATTGTTTTGGTTATTTAGATAAGAATTCTATCTATTGATTGTACCCAACCATTAACCCGTTAACCCTTATTAACTATTAATTAATTTCTACCGTACCCGTCATAGAAATAATTGTTTCTAACCAAGCAATCAAAATAACTTCTACACAACCTAAGTTACCACTGAGATCATGCAAAAACTATCCGCAATCAAGAATTAAATAACAAAGAATTAATAAGCTAAGATTACGACACAACGTTAAATCAAATCAACTTGAATTCAAAAGATTATGCAACCATTATTCAATGTATCACTTCATCTTAGTGGATGACGAATTATGTAGCTACTCATAATTATAAACAAAGCACAAAGAGTGAAAATATAGAAGAACATATTGTACCAATGTGTAGAAAACAAGTAAACGCTAAGAAAATCGACAACCGAATGCCTTGAAGCTCACGAACAACCCTTAGACCTTGATGGACGAAAAAGCTGTTGAGAATAGCTCCAAAGAACCCTAAAATCGACTAGAGGTGATTGTATCTCGAATGGGAGGGTTATGGTCTTGTATTTATAGAGTTTACAAAAAGTCTTCACAAACCGACCTATAGGTTAGACGCACCAAGCCTCAGGTGCGGCGCACCTGGCCTTGTTTCCAAAAATTATTCTACCCGATATGCGATGCAGCACAAGGTTGGTGCGCCGCACCTCCCTGCTTTCTAACATCTTCCAACTTTCTGAGAAGAAAATGCTTCGCACCACTCTACCAGGTGTGACGCACCTGCTCTGTTTTCAGCCAAAACTTGTAGTTTCTATTCCGCTTTTACTCGTATGCTTCCATGAACCATCCTAGTGCATCTTCTAATCATCCGAAAGCTGTTTCTAACCATTTCACCTGTTCTAAGCCTACAACCACTAACAATACCATCAAAGCATCGAATATACATGTAATTTGCACATAATTAAGCTTAAAACGACTTAGAAACGATATGGGAATATGCATATAAATAGACATATCAGATAGCTTAAAAGTTCAAGTTCGAAGACTTTAAAGAGATCTAGTTGCAATCGTCAAGGGGGAGTCTGTAGATGCAGATTCGTTGTGACAATCGCAACATAGATTTTATTATTGTTTACGTTTTAGGAACTATATTTGTAATCATTTAAATAAGAACTTGTGTTGATATTTAATGATTACATTTGAACTTCAATATTATATCTGTTTATGTTTTGTATTGTGTTTGTGTGTTATATATTGTTTTGCACGTACAAGAACATAGAATCAAGGTTTATAAGTGTCGTAGAATACTTAAACGATGATTGGATGTTATGTACGAGTCAAACAAAGGACCAAAGGCACGTCCCTCGTGCTGACGTCATCAGCACATGGGATTACCCTCGTGCTGACGTCAGCACAAAGTGTATTGGTTATTGTTAATTATGGGCCTAATACGTAATTAAGGCCGAAGCCCACACGAACCCAATACCTATTAGTATAAATACAAGACCTAATCTATGGAATTAGGTTAATTTTTTTAGATCTTAGTGAATCATTTTGATTATACACGAATTAAGGTTAATTGTTCCTTCGTGTGATCTCCTACACGAACCACAAGCCTTGTGCATCTCCTTAGGTTGATTAATTGCTCATTAATCGACAGAAGGCAATAACAATCTAGTTATCTCAAGAGGATTCCCACTCTTGACATAAGAAATCACATCTTATTACGATCCACGCAGCAATAGGGTACCTTACATGGTCAACCAAATTCCAAAATTACTGAAGCAAGTGGTTTGTTCAAAACATATGAAGATTTAGAACCAAAATTCGAAGAGAATATCAAGACACCTGAACTGAACCGTTCAACAGTAATCCCTCGAGTCAATCAACCGGTTCAAGTAGGAAGAATAGGTGATAACCAACCAGTTGATCCAAACATTTGTCTTTACGGTGATCGAAGAAGAACCATACAGGCCAACCGGGGCACTGTTGTTCGCCCTCCAACTATCGGGGTAGATTTCTCTCTTAAGGGGAATCATTTGAAGAGTATTGAAGAAGAAAAGTTCAATGGAGTTACAAACTGTGATCCATATGGCCATCCTGAGAGATTTGAAAAGATATGCAGGTTGTATCAGTATGGTGAAGGACGGGACGATCCATTGAAGCTTGAACTTTTTCCACTTACTCTTTGTGGAGATGCAAAAGCTTGACTCAAAGAACAATCGGATGATCTGTATTCTACATGGGCTGAACTTCGTCAAGGTTTTATTGATGAGTTCTATTCTGTAAGAACTCAAAGACAACTGGAGAACAAGATCAAGGCATTCACTCAGGATGCAGGTGAAGATGTGATTGATGCTTGGAAAAGATACAAGGAAATGCTCAGAAACTGTCCAGGGCATAATTTGAATACTGAAGCAGTGGTTGAGATCTTCGATAATGGTTTGCTTAGGAAAACTAAAAGGGAACTTGCAGGTGTCTTTGGAGGTAGTTTGAACAATGTTACTCCATGTGAAGGTTACAAGATCCTTGATGATATGGCCAAGGAATTCTTGACCCGTGAGGAAACTCCAAGTAAGCGATGTGTGAGTAAAACTCTTGCTAAGGTAGAAAGTAGTGAAGAGTCAAGACTAGTTGTTGAGGTCAAAGCACTCTTAAAGCAAATGAATAAGAGATTTGACAACCAAGATAATAGGTTCAGAAGTCTTGAAAGAGGTGCTAAGGTAATGGCAGATGGATGTGACATTTCTGGACAGTTGCATTACATGGAAGATTGCCCGGACCAGCCAGCTCATGATGTTAACTATGTTCAGAATCAACCGCAGGGAAACTTCAGTCAAAACGCCGGTTATCAAAACCGGAATTCAGGTACTTCTTATCCCTCATCTTCTTTTAATTCTAACATTTCTGGGTATGGTGGCAACAGGTTCAGCAGGTTTAACAGTCAACAAAATGCGACTGCTGAATTGAGAGATATTGTGAAGGACTTCATTGGTGCTCAGAGGGCAACAAAAGAGGAAGTGGCTGAGGAATCTAAGAAAATGCATTCGGCATTGGATGCGGTCACTACTCGTTTGGATGGTTTGACTAATAAGTTGGAGCAGAATACTAAGAGCACTCCAACTACCTTCAAGGATTTGGAAACGAAGCTGGAAAGTTTAGGAAATTCAAATAGGCAGCCCGGTACTCTACCGAGCAACACTCAGCAAAATCCTAAACCTCAGCAGAATAACCAAGGATCGGGATCGAAGTACAACCATCCTAATGCTTGAAATGAGAAAATGAACCCGATAAAAAAAAAGAGCTGATAATACTCATAATTCTGCTAATCCTTTACCTGATGACTCTATTCCTCTTGTGCAGGTTGAAGCTGATGAAACTGTTGACGATGAGATTGAGATGGAGCCGAACCCAGCCGTGAAGACACCGATCGTTCCATCAAAGACTGTTGAGAAACCTACTGTTGAGAAACCACCGATTAAGCCATATCAACCGAAGATACCTTTACCTCAACGATTGAGGAAGGCGAAGATCAAGGAGAATTTCATGAAATTTGTTGAATTGATTCAAAATGTTAACATTACTATTCCTTTAGTTGATCTTCTTGCAGGTATGCCTAATTATGCAAAGTTTCTCAATGAACTCATTTCGGATAAGCAGAAGCTGGAAGAGACGAAGACGGCAGTCATGAGTGTCGAGTGTTCCGCCATCATAAAGAACGCTATTCCCCCTAAGTTGGAAGACCCAGGGAGTTTTCTTATTTCTTGTTCTTTCGGTGCTATATTGTATAAGGCATTGGTCGATCTTGGGGCCAGCATTAATTTAATGCCTTACTCTGTTTACAAAAAGTTGTCTTTAGGAGAATTGACCCCTACCCGCATGAGCATTATGCTCGCAGACCGATCATTCCAATATCCCATGGGGATAGCGGAAAATTTACAAATCAAGGTGGGTCTTATGATATTCCCGGTAGATTTTGTTATTCTTGAGATAGAGGCGGATGTTAATGTGCCTCTAATTCTTGGCCGACCCTTCCTTATTACCACGGATGCTATCATCCGGGTTAAGGCGAAGGAGATTTCCTTAGGTGTCGGAGAAGACCGGGTAGTTTTTAATGTTGATAGAGCTCTTAAGCATCCTTACTCGTCTGATGAATTTTGTTTCAGGATTAATGTTATTGAAGAAAAAGAAGAAGATGCTTTGGAGAAAGAGCTCATAGATATCTTGGACATGGAAGATGGACGAGCATTGCTAGAATGTAGTGAAGAAGAGAAAGTGATAGTTGAAGAGATGGTGCAAGAAATCATGGCATTGAGTGTTGATGAAACTCCACCGGAGGATGAGACATTTGAAGAAATCACAAGTAGTGAAAGCACTTGGGTGCTCACATCTATCGAGAGTCCTCCCACCGACTTGGAACTCAAACCCTTGCCGGATCATCTCGATTGTGCTTATCTTAAAGGTACATCTTTCTTACCCATTGTCATTTCATCCTCATTGTTGGAGGATGAAAAGTCTAGACTTATGACCGTCCTTAAGGCTCATAAAAGAGCCTTTGCATGGAAAATTTTCGATATTCCGGGTATAAGTCCGGAATTTTGCAAGCACACCATACATTTTGTTGATAATGCTAAACCGGTTGTGCAAAGACAATGTAGATTAAATCCTAATATGAAAGATGTTGTTAAAAAAGAGGTCATTGTGTACATTGTGTACCGAAAAAGGATAGGATGACCGTACTCTTAAATAAAAAGAATGAATTTATTCCCACTAGAACTGTCACGGGGTGGAGAGTATGTATTGATTATCGGAAATTAAATGATGAAACCCGCAAAGACCATTTCCCATTGCCTTTCATCGATCAAATGCTTGAATGGCTCGCCGGTAACGAGTATTTTTGCTTTTTGGATAGGTTTTCCGGGTACTTCCAAATACCCATTGACCCTAACGACCAAGAAAATACCACGTATACTTGTCCCTATGGCACTTATGCCTATAAGAGGATGCCCTTTGGTCTTTGCAATTCACCCGGTACTTTTCAACGATGTATGATTGCTATTTTTCAAGACATGATTGAAACTTCCATGGAAGTTTTCATGGATAATTTTTCGGTTTTTGGTAGTTCATTTGAGAATTGTCTTGAGAGTCTTGATAGGATGTTGGAAAGGTGTGAACGGGCACACTTGGTCTTGAATTGTCTTGAATTGTCTTGAATTGTCTTGAATTGCCATTGATGACGTGAATTCGGTGATAGAAATCGTGTTATCACATGTGGTATCAGAGCAAAACATCATTTTGATTTGATCCATAACTGAATTCAGTCACAAATTCATAGAGAAATAAAAAAAAAAATTTGTTATATTTTTTTTGTTCATCATTTTCATTCACTGGTCTTCAATTTTTCACCTATCAAATCATATAAAATCACAATTATTTGTTCACCAATAGATTCGTGATAGTTGATAACATAATCCTGTCAAGTTTCAAGTTCTAATTCGATCTAAATCTCGAGTTTGAATTTTTGGATTTTGGCGTGATTTTTGGGATTTGAAATTGTTGTGTTTTGTGTTGAATTTCGTTCATCGGTGTGTAGCTAAGGTGAAAACAAACAGTTTGCAAGTGATTTCAAGTTCTAACTCCTAGTAATTTGAAAGTTATTGAAGCTTTTTGAAGTCGTTAATGGAGTTTAAGTGTAAAACTGTTTTCCTGATGAAGATGATGACCCTAGGACGATCTTGGCTAGGACAATCTCAGCAAGATTGTCTCAGCCTTTGAACTCTTCATTTCTCATTCTAGTACTTTGTGGCTTGTAGGACGATCCTCTCAAGATCGTTCTGACAAGTGATTGTGTGTGGTGAAGTGTTTGTTATGGCTAATTAATCCGTAAGGATTGGTTTGGTCAATTCAAACACTTGGAAAGTGTTTACACTTGAAAAAATTTTGGGACAGAAGCTAGGACGATCTTCAATAAGATCGTCCCAGCACACTGAAAGCTAGGACGATCCTGACCAGATCGTCTCAACACATAAACCCTAGGCCGATCCTGACAAAATCGTCCCAGGTTCTCTTAAACATTGGTGTGTTTTGGTTGAACATTTGAAGTTGTTGTGATTGGGAATCACACACTTCTTGGGTAACTGATCTTCTAGATTGGTTTTGCTCAATTCCTTTCCTTCCATAACATACTGTTACCCTGTCCAAATCTTTCCAAAATACTTAGAAAATTCTTCAACCTAAAGAAACCCTAAAACGATCTCATCAAGATCGTTCCACCAAGATCGTTTCATTTCTATTTCTAAAACGATCTTCTTTCATTTATTTCCTTTCTTTAACTTCAATCCAAAAACAAACCTTAACTTCAGTTTCATTTCATACTTAGCCAAATTTCACTCAATACTCTAAAACGATCTCCTTTAACACAATCTTCTCGGACGATCTTACCTAGATCGTTTCATTTCCTGTTTTTCTTCAACTCTAAATTCAATTCAATTTCTCAAATCAAATCAATTTCAAATGGCTTCTCGTGAAGCATTGGCATTGGGTTCAGACTCAAGACCTCCAGTTCTCTACCGTGGTTCCTATGGACTATGGAAGAAAAGATTTATGGACTATGTGGAATGTCAACCAAATGGTCACATGCTTAAAGATTCCATCCTTAATGGACTTGCAGTTCATCGACATCCCACTACCGGTGCAATACTCACTCTTGATCTTTTGAATGCTGAACAAAAAGATCGAATAGCTGCAGATAACAGAGTTAGATCATGCTTATACAAAGCACTACCAGATGAAATTTATGGCTCATTTGATTCTTATAATACAGCCAAGAAGATATGGGATGAGGTGGCAAGACAGATGGAAGGATCTGACGTGACTTCGACAATAAGATTGACAAATGTGTTGACTGAGTTTGACAACTTCAGCAAATTGCCAAATGAATCTCTTGAGGCTGTCTACTGTAGGTTCTGCAATGTCATAAATGAACTGAGGAAGAACAATGTCAAGAAAACAAAGATTGAGTTAAACATCAAATTCATCAAAGCTCTTGGTCCAGAATGGGAAGATTTTGGAACACAGATTAAGCAACATCAAAATCTGACCAAGTTCACCATTCATACTCTTTATGAATCTTTCAAACTCAATGAACACCAAGTTCTAAACAAAGCTTCATCAAGCAAAATGCCAGAAGTTGTATCTGCTGATCCTTTGGCATTGATTGTTGAAAAGAAGGTTTCTGAAGCTCTTAAGAGGCAAATGGTAGTTGTTTTTTCGTCAGATGAGGAGAGAGATGATATGATGGCTACAAGAGATGGTGTTTCAGATGAACTATATCAAGCTCTTGTCGCGATAACAAAGCATTTCAAAAGAAAATTTTACAAAGCGAGGCCAACAAACAACAATCTCCGCACTTCTTCTACAAGTGCATTTCCCAATAAGGAACACTATCATCCTAAGAGTTATGAGCAAGATGAAGCAAGTGGATCAAAGCATGGTTAAAAGAAGGAAGCTAATGAGAAACAAGTTGTTGAGAAGGGTAAGGCATCCGACAAAAAGTGCTACAATTGTGGAGTCCCTGGACATTTTGCTGTTGATTGCAAGCAACCTCGAAAGCGGAATTATGAGTATTACAAGCAGAAGATGCTATTAGCCAAACAAATTGAAGCAGGGCATGCATTGCTCGCTGAAGATGACAAATGGCTATTACTTTCTGATGACGAGGATAAAGATCTCTCTGCTAATGTTTGCTTTATGGCGAGGTTGGCCAAGGACAAAGTCTTTGAAGCAGAAAGCACCGATGATGAATACCCAGATGATGAGGTAAATCTCGACTCTACTTTTTCATCAATTAAGGATAAAGAGTCATATAGATTAGCTTTGTCAAACTTGACAACTCAGATCATATCTTTAACCAACACAAACAAAAAGTTTAAAAATAACATTTCATTTTCTAAAAATGAATTTTCAAAACTTCTTGAAGAACCTTCAAAATTACTTTTCGAACATGATGCTGTTAAACAAGATTTTCAAACATATAAAAAGAACATGTTGGTTAAAGAATGTGAGTTGAATGTCTCTCCTGATTCTAAGTTATTACAAAAATGTCACAATCTTGAAAAGACCATTCATGATCTTGAAAAAGCCAATCAAGATCTTGAAACTCAAAAGACCAATGAATGGCTTCGGGCAAATGCTAGACAAATGGATGTTGATATTTTTAATAAAAAGCTCCAAGAAGCTAAACCAAACAATGTTGAACTCGAAAGGAAGATTTCTGACTTAAATCATAATTGTTTTCTAAAAGGCATTGAGATTGAGAATCTTGAAAAACAAGTTGAGGAATTTAAAAAGAATATAATTTTCTATCAAGAAAAGTTATATAAAGTTGAACAAAATCCTCTCTTGGATTTCACTGCCTATTTCAACAAGTCAAAAATTGACAAAAAAAGATCTTTTTCTCGGGTTGGGATTTGAGAATATCACACCACTAAAAAAGGCCAAAGAAGAAATTGAACCTTTGTATGATGAAAAATTCCTTCGACTTGGTATGATACAACAATTTATTCGTCCATTGGATGACGAATTTGAGACTGATGAAGTTGAGAGAATACCAAAACATGAGTTTTTGATTAATTATGATGCAATAAATGCTTCGTACAAAACTAAAGAATCTTCAATTTTTAAATTGGAAGAAATTGCATCAAATTTTCAAAACCAAGAATCTGTCGGTACTCCACCTAAAACAAATAAAATGTATGTTCCAACCACACTTTTGGAAAAACAAATAGAAGGTTTATAACAAAAGGTGGAATCTCAACAAAAAGTTATTAATCACCTAAAGTCTCAAAGTCTAAATTCAGAGGATAAATATTTTTTTGTTGATACTAAGAAAGTTTGTGTGAATGTTTCTACTCAAACTGACCTAAGTGCTTTAGTAGACCATTCTACCCAAACTACTTGTGATTCATCTACAAATACCTCCACTCAGACCTTGACTGATTCTCTTGAATGTACTTGTCAAAATACTGGTACCTTTATAGATGATGATTATGTGCAATCTGATTTATCTGATGAAGAACTTGCACGTGGTTTAGTTTTGATATGGTACTTCTATAGGTTTTTCACATGCAATAATGCTGATGAGTTAGTTGTTCACCCTAAGCTTAGTACTAGTATAGGTGTTGATACTTCAACTCAATTTTCTTGTGAAACTAAAGATGTGTCAGTTCAAGTTGACCTAATTTCCGAGACTACCCATGATGTGAAGTTGGACAACAAGATTCCTGATTTTTAAAAACTTTCAAAAGAATTTGAAACTAATCAACCACCATTGAAATTCTCTTTTTCAAAAGATTTCACAAAAGATGATTTTGATAAATTCATGGAGGGAGAATATGTTTTTGATTCAGAAACTGAGAAAAAGATTGAATCTATCAAAATCAAAATTGAAACAAAAGAGGAAGCTCCAACTTTATATTACTCAAAGAAACGAGTTAAGTCCAAACTCGTCAAGACTGAACCAAAGACCATTAAATTAGAACCAAAGATTCCTACCCCGGTTAAACATGTCAAAAATGAACAAGCTGAGACCCCACCCAAATCAAAGTACACCAAAGTAAAACTTCCGAAAGACTATCCTAATGCTTCTTCATCTAGCTCTAAACCTAGTTCTTTACCTAAGGTGTCTAAGTCTAGCATAGTTTTGCTAAATAAGGATGCATCTAATGGTACAACTAGATATAGGGATAGATATGGATGGCTCTCTCATGAAAAACCAAAGAAGCAAGAAGTTTCCTCACCTCCAAAAGACCCTAAAAGGATGAAAGTGTTTAAAATCCCTCGTTCTAATCTTCTTAGTTTCAATTCAACAGGTGGAAAGAACATAACTAGTGATGCTAAAAGGGTTGCGAAGACATTAATACCTAAGTTCACTAGTAATCAAAAGAATGTTGAGAAAAAGAAGAAGAGACGAAGGAGAAAGGCTGGTAATTGGAAGAAGGGTGTTCCTATTAATTCAAACAATTCATCTTTATTAAATAATGTTGAATGTGCCAAGGCAAGGCCTTGTGAGCTTGTAAACAATTTTAATTCTCGTACTTGTGTGGTTGATGTTAATGCTTGTAGACATGTTACTTTTAATTCTCATGTGAATGTTCATACTTTTTATCCAAATGTGTTTGTTAATGATGTGCTTGTTAATGCTTATGTTGATTCAAAAACATGTTTGAATGCATTTCCTAAGTTATATACCCTGCCTGTTTTAACTAACCATCAAGGACCCGTCTTCAAGTGGGTACCTAAAGTCGGTTAACTTTCTTTGATTGCAGGAAATAACCATCTGTGTTTGGATACTCGATTCCGGGTGTTCGAAGCACATGACTGGAAATAAAGCTTTGCTCAAGACTTTTGTTGAACAATTCATGGGAACAGTTCGCTTTGGAAACAAAAATTTCGCTCCTATCTTAGGTTTTGGAGACATTGAACGAAATGGAATTGTCATCAAGAAAGTTCACTATGTTGAAGGATTAAGTCATAACTTGTTCAGTGTTGGACAATTCTGTGACAACAATCTTCAAGTTCTTTTTCGACAATCTCTTTGTAAAGTCAAAACTCTAGATGGAGTTGACTTCCTTTGCGGTGATCGTGATGATAATCTTTTTACCGTCAATCTCGATGATAACCAACCAACCGATAATATTTGTCTTATTTCAAAGGCTACTTCAAAGAATTCTTGGTTATGGCATAGAAGGCTTTCTCACCTAAATTTTCAGACCATCAATGCTTTGGTCAACAAGCATCTTGTTGAAGGCTTGCCTGACTATAAGTATGAAAGTGAGCATGTTTGTCCTTCTTGTGCCATTGGGAAGATTAAGAGAGCTTCTCATAAACCAAAGAAATCTCCAAATTCTTTAGCACCTCTTCATTTGCTTCACATGGATCTTTGTGGGTCGATGAAACTACAAAGCCGAAACGGGAAGAAATACATCTTGGTTATTGTTGATGATTATTCAAGATATAGTTGGGTCAAGTTTCTTGCATCTAAAGATGAAACAACTTAGATTTTGATCAATTTCATCACTTCTACTCAAGTAAATCTTCAACTTCCAGTTCGTTACATCCGTTCGGATAACGGTATTGAGTTCAAGAATGTTGTTTTTGATGAGTTCTGCAAATCCAAAGGCATTACTCATCAATTCTCAGCAGTTCGCACCCCACAACAAAACGGTGTTGTTGAGAGGAGAAATCGAATGCTAGTGGAAGCAGCAAGAACAATGCATGCTTATTCCAAATTGCCATCCAATATGTGGGCTGAAGCTGTTGACACTGCTTGTCACACTCAGAATCGGTCCATCATCAATCAGTGTTTCGAAAAGACTCCTTATGAGGTTATTAACAAACGCAAACCCAACATCAACTACTTTCATATATTTGGGTGTGTTTGTTACACTTTGAATGATCGGGAGAATCTTGGAAAATTCGAGAAGAAAGGTGATGAAGGTTATTTTGTTGGTTATTCCAAAACATCGATTGCCTACTGCATCTACAATCTCCGAACAAACACAATTCAAGAAACAATGAATGTTTGGTTTGATGAGATGTCGGGCATGATCTTTGAACAAAAAAGTTTGCTACCAACAAGTAATGATCCAAGTGCTTCAAGTACTTCAACAAGGACTTCTACCTTAGCTTCTAAATTCAAGAAGTTTCCAACTCCAACAAGTGATGAATTAGATATTCTTTTTGAAGAATTCAACAATTCAAAACCGATTTATGATGAAGAACCTCAAGTCATCGTTGAACCAATTCAAAACAACGATCCAGTTCCTGACAACAATCATGAATCATCATCAAGTTCTTCTGAACAAGGAGATTCATCCTCTAGTGATAGTTTCTCACCCTCTTCTAATGATTCTTCTCCACCATCCTCTCCTGATAACTCTTCTCAAGTGAATGTTCAAGAACAACCTTCTCGCATTACTCAGACAACAAATCCTTTGAACACTCCAAATGTGTATGTGCCACTTGACTTTGATCATCCAGCTTATGAGGAAAGAGTTCTACCAAGTTATGATTCCATGTCTTAACAAAACTCAAATTTTAATGATGGTGATGTTGATCTTCAACAACAAGATCCTCTTCCTCATGCTCACAAGTGGACACGTATGTAGAAATACCATCCTACTGATCAAATAATTGGAGATCCACAAGCCGGAGTAACTACTCGTACTTCAGTTAACGAGTGTCTTATTGCACGTTCTCTTAGCAATTTCGAACCCAAAACAGTCTCTGAAGCTCTTCGTGATCCAGAGTGGGTAAAGGCAATGCAAGATGAACTCGCACAATTTGAAAGACTGAAGGTATGGAGATTAGTTCCAAATCCGAGAAAAGCTGAACCAATCGGAACAAAGTGGATATTCAAAAACAAAAAGGATGAGAATGGAGTGGTAGTAAGGAATAAAGCTCGACTTGTTGCAAAGGGTTATTGCCAACAACCTGGTGTTGACTTCGACCAAACTTTTGCTCCAGTAGCAAGAATGGAGGCCATTCGAATTTTCTTAGCTTATGCCGCATTCCAAAACTTTACTGTGTTTCAAATGGATGTGAAGACTGCCTTTTTGAATGGTGATCTCAAAGAAGAAGTTTACGTTGATCAACCAGAAGGTTTTGTTGATCCTCAAAGGCCAAACCATGTCTACAGGTTAGACAAGGCTCTCTACGGTCTTAAGCAAGCACCCCGAGCATGGTATGATTCCTTAACTGCTTTCTTACTAAGAGGTGGCTTTACCAAAGGCATGATTGACCCTACCTTGTTCATTCGCAAACAAGGTAAGCATGTTCTTCTTGTTCAAATATATGTTGATGACATTATATTTGGGTCGACCAGTCAAACATTTTGCCGAAACTTTTCATCTCTTATGGTTAATCATAAATGAGCATGATTGGGGAAATGAATTACTTTTTGGGTCTTCAAATCAAACAATTACCAACTAGTATTTTTATATCACAAGGTAAATACATAAATGACATGTTGAAAAAGTTTGATATGACTTCATGTTCTTCAATTTCTACTCCAATGGCTGCTCGAACAAACATAAATGCTGATAAAAATGGGAAACCATTTGACCAAAAGAGATATCGAAGTATGATTGGTTCGTTGTTTTATCTAACAGCATCTCGCCCAGATATAATGTTTGCAACATGTATGTGTGCTAGGTATCAAGCTGCTCCAACTGATTTACATTATCAAGCTGTGAAACAAATCTTTCGTTATCTGAAGGGTACACCCAATTTAGGTCTCTGGTATCCTAGGGATACTGGATTCAATCTAACTTCTTATTCAGATGCAAATCATGCAGGTTGTAAACTTGATCGCAAGAGCACTTCCGGTACTTTACAATTTTTAGGTGATAAAATTATGAGTTGGTCTTCCAAGAAACAGAATTGTGTCACTATCAACGGCTGAAGTTGAATATGTGGCTGCGACTAGTTGTTGTGCTCAAGTTTTATGGATGAAGACACAGCTAACCGATTATGGTCTGAAATATGATCATATCCCTATCTATTGTGACTCTCAGAGTGCCATTGCTATTGCAGTCAACTCAGTAAACCACTCTCGATCAAAGCATATTGATGTTAGATATCATTTTATCAAAGATCATATTGAGAAAGGTGACATCGAGCTCTACTTTGTGGGAACTGACTATCAACTTGCAGATTTGTTCACAAAACCATTGGATGAGAATAGGTTTAACTTTCTTATCTCCAAGCTTGGTGTGTTAAATCTTGAACCTTAACTCATTTTACCTTTGAAGGAATTCTTGACACATTTCAGAAAATCAAAATACAAAATTTGAAAAGATAAAATCAAATACAAAAATACAAAATTTTCAAAAATAAACAAAAAGATTTTGTTTTTCATAGTGGCTTGCATATACTATGTATGTAACCCGTTCTTCAATGATTTATTTATTTTAGAGTGTTTTTACAAGCTAAGATCCTGTTGTTATACATATAGAATAACGAAGAATCGAACGCCTTTGTGTACTTCCAAGTGGTCTTATATGAATATGTATGTGTAATATCAGTTTTGAAAGCAATTAACTGGTTTTAATAAAGTCTTTCAAATGAAGTTTTTCAAACTCTCAATTGTTGATATGAGAAGCGAAGGATCGAACACCTTTGTGTACTCCTTGGTTGTCTCACCTTGAACAATTGATTGAGTTAAAATTTGCTTAAAAGTTTCATTGCCTCCAACTTGTTGATGTAAGATGCGACTTATTCAACGCCTTTGTGTACTCCATAGCAGTGTTACTATGAATATTGTTGTTGAAGCAAAACTTTGTGTTTCTTAATTGAAAAATCTTGTTCACAATAGACTCTCAAGTTTTCCGAAAATATCACAACAAAGATTTTACTCATTTTTAAATTGGTTTTTGTGAAATATTTTAATGTTATACAATTTTTGCTCCACCTTTCTATGAAAACATTTTGATCTATTCTTGCATAGATTAAGGAGGAGTTTGTGATTTCAAAAACTTCCAAAAATTCAAATGTGTTTCAAACATTTTCATTCACACATTTGATGATTTTCCAATGATTTCCAATCAAAAGAAGTTCGGTGATTAGTTTGCACATGAGCGATCAGGTTTCTCAAAGTTCACTCCATGAACTTCATCATCGCCGATGAGTTCTAACCCCGGAGTATTCACTTCTTTCATTAGATAGTGAGGGTATGTTGAGTGATGACGTTTTCGTGCAAATAGCATGAAAGGAGTACAGTCGAAAAGTGAGAGGTTAAGGTGACATGTTGAGAGAAAAGGGTTTAAAGAAATGATACCCTTCCCTAAATTCTCAAATCGTCGGGTAAAACACGTTTCTATCGGATGTCATTTGTTGATATCTCGATATTGAAGAAGTCTTCATGGACCAGTGAAGCGATGCACATCTTACCTAACCACTTAAGTGTTTCTTAACAAATACTTGTTTCATTTCTCACGGAGATTTTCACATTTCTATTGACTCTTCATTTGGAAGATGTTGATATTGAAAAATGGCGACACTCTGCTCCAGTCCCCGACTTCATTTTATCACTTTGTGTCTAGAGCTATCTTGATTGGTCATTAATTTGATCATTATTCATTTATTTAGGACAGATTCGAGTCATATCTTTGTGATATTACTGCTTATCTTTGTGATATAGCCGAAACATTTGTAGTGATATCTTAATTGATATTCCACGATGATCAAATGGAAATCCTACCAATGCTAACATCTTTTCCAACATTGAAAGTAGGTCTCATAATTACATTTATGTGGTTATTGAGTTAACGAGAAGTCTAAACGTGACCTCGGTTTTTCCTAGAAGTCTTTAAGGATAATAGATTTTGGTTATCGAACGCTTCGGCTATACTAACCATGATTTATATTCTTTGAAGCAATCTCGTGGTTGAAAAGCCGCAAACCGAACTATCTTAGAGTATTGCTTTGTGCATATCTCAATGATACATAGGAAATCCGAAAAATGTTATACATTTTTATCGGTCATTTCATTAATCCGTTCGATTTTTGAACATGCTAACGGATCATTCTTTTCCGGTTTCATTTCTCATCTCACAAACACAAAAACACCAACAACCTTACATTTTAGTCATCTCTAGGATTCTTTGAGTTGTGCTAATGGTTTGGGTTGATGTTTCGATGGTCGACATTTATCCGTATGCACAAAATCTAGCTTCGGATCGTGTTATTTCTTTTGACATTTTATCAATCAATGTTTGCATAATGACATTGGTTCCCAACTTTGTCTTTATGAGGGGGAGAAAATATTATGATTGATATTAATTAGGGGAAGATATTAGAATGATTGATTAGGATAACTGGGAGAAAAGTTTGTGTTTGGTTGTTTCAAAGATGAGAAGATCAAGATTCATGATGACAAAGATTTTCACTATATTTCAGTCAATTGAGCTCATATTTTCACTAGATCTTAGTTGATTGAGATCTTGGCTTGATTGAGATCTTAGTCAATTGAGCTCATATGACAAAGATGAAAAGAACATTGAGAATCAACTCATGAATTAACTTCAAGAAGTCCAAGACCAAGACTGGATCAAGTTCTCCAAAGACAAAAGAGAAATCTTTGAAGACTTGTTTCAACACACCAATTGTCTTCACCAGCGGGCTTATCAAATTCATTCCTACAAGACAAGATAACACGTACTTCATTCATTACAATATATCACTAAGGGGGAGAATGTTAGAAATCCAAAATAGTGATAAATTGCAATTTAGATTAGTGGACTTACTTGTAGTTAAGTCATAGGTGAATGATCACTAAGGTTGAGGGGCTATATGTGATAATTAGCATAATTGTATAGTTAGCCTATAAATACCCCTCATGCCTTAGGGATCATAACAACTTAACACCTAACACCAATTAGCCTTGTAACCTTCACACTCATTAATTCCAATCAGCAACTTTACTTTCATACACACACTTTCACTCTCAAAACACACACTCACACCAAGAACACACACACTCCAAACTGCCATTGATGACGTGAATTCGGTGATAGAAATCGTGTTATCACATATTCGTCATTATTTTTGGGAGGACCCATATTTGTTTAGAATGTGTGCAGATGGAATGATCAGGAGATGTGTAGCCGGTGCTAAAACCCGGGAGATTTTGGATGCATGCCACCATGGCCCTACTGGTGGTCATTATGGACCGTCTGTGACCGGTAAGAAGGTTTATGATGCAGGATTTTATTGGAAGCTAAGACCTTGGTGGAAGTTTGTAATGCATGTCAACGTCAAGGTAATATCACTAAAAAGAAGAAATGTCTCAACAAATGATACAGGTATGTGAGGTTTTTGATGTACGGGGTATTGATTTTATGGGTCCTTTTCCTCTGTCACATAAGTTTCTTTACATTTTGATAGCCGTTGATTATGTGTCCAAGTGGGCCGAGGCTAAAGCCCTTCCGACTAATGATGCTAAAGTTGTTATTGAATTTTTGAAAAAGTTGTTTAGTCGATTTGGTGTACCAAAGGCCTTAATTAGTGATTGCGGGACACATTTCGTGAATCATCAGCTTGCTATGGTTTTAAAGAGGTTTGGGGTGACCCATAGGTTCTCTACCTCTTATCGCCCTCAAACAAGCGACCAAGTGGAAAACACTAATAGGGCTTTGAAAAGGATTCTTGAGAAAACCGTGCATGATAACCCCAAAATTTGGGCCAAGAGGCTTGATGATGTCTTGTGGGCGTTTCGAACCGCCTATAAGACTCTTATTGGTACTACCCCTTATAAGCTTCTTTATGGTAAAACTTGTCATCTCTCGGTTGAGATTGAGCAGAAAGCCTATTGGGCTTTGCAAAATTGTAATACGGATTTAATCTTGGTTGGTGAGAAAAGATTTTTTTAGTTGCACGAGTTGGATAAAATGAGGTTGCAACCTTATGACAACTCCATGCTATACAAGAAGCGCACAAAAGCTTGGCATGATAGTAAGATCAAAAGGAAAGAGTTTAAAGCCGGTGACAAGGTACTTTTATTTCAATCAAAGTACAAAATCAAGGCACCAAAGCTCAAATCAAGATGGATAGGACCGTATGTGGTTAAAAAAAAGTTATCCATCCGGATATGTAGAATTGATTGGCAATGATGAAAGTTTTATTATAAATGGACACCGTTTGAATCATTACCATGAGGAAGATGAAGAAAATGCGGAGGTGTTCAAAATTGGCTTCTATGCCATCAACATGTGAAAGTAAAGGTGATCGAGTCAAGCCAAGGGCTCGTTAATAAATTAAGTGCTTTTTGCGAGGCAACCCGAGTTTGTTTTATTTTACTTTTCATTTTGTCTTGTCATTTTCTTTTCTTAAAATCCAAAAATCCCTAAAAATTTGAAAAAGTTTAAAAAGCCCAAAAAGATTTTGTTTAGTTTTTCTATTACTGTATCATTTATTTTGTTTGTTTTTTAGTTTTTAATGTTTTTATGTTGAGAATTGCAGGTCCGAAGGTTGTCTCGTGTGGTAAAGTAATCGTTTCACGAAGGTAAGTACAGGTGTCGTTAGAAATCTGGTCACCGTTAGTCTTGTCGTCTGTTAAATATTCAAATGGTCGTTAAAAGCTGGTTTCAACTAGGCGTGTAACGCCCATCTGATTGGTAACGGCCGTTAAGATGGAATTTTGATTTTGCCCTGTAACGCCCCGTTAGGTTCCAAATGGCCGTCTTGCGCCTTCTTGTTTTGTAACGCCCATTACATTGGTGACTCCCGTTACACGCCTACTTTGTTTGTAACGCCCGTTTCACCTCAGACAGCCGTTACACGCGATTTAAGTGGATAAGGTAGGGGTTTGTTCAGAATATCTCACAATTCTAAATCAAATCTACACACACAAACACAGGCCGACGCAGAGAGAAAAAAAAAAAAGAATGGTTTTCGCTTAATTTATTTTATTATCTCTTTTTTTATTAAATCGTCAAGTTCATCTTCCATACAATTTAGGTATGCTTTCTTTGATCTTTTCTTTTATTTATTTAGATTACAGGATGTTCTTGTCTTGAGAAGATTATGTGTGTTGGATTAAGGTTTAATGAGTATGGTTATTTTATTAATGATAGATTTAGACACCATATTCGTTGATTTTATGTTTGAGTTGTTAATTTTTCTGCCCCATTATCTAGTTTAAGTGTGGGGGAGGATTCAAGTTAGTTGGATTTGAGATAATTGATGAAATTTTGTTGAAATAATCGCTTATATTGATTTTGTTACAATTAGGGTTTAATTTTCTTTAATTAGGGAATGACTTTTAATTGAATGATTTCTGTGAATAATTAGCAAACATAAGATGTTGAGATCGTATATGGAATTTAATGGTTTACGTTGAAGCACTATGTTATTGTTAAAGTTTGTTTATTGCCTTATTATTTTTATTTAATTTTGTAGATGGCTCCTAAGAGACAACTTGAGATGCAAAGAGCTGTTGCAGCTACAGTTGAAGCTTCAGCTTCAAGAGCTAGAGAACAGGAGGTTCAAGCTCCTATCATTCGCACTCCTTATCAAGTACCAGAAAAGTATCAACCCAAAATTACTGTAGACGCGGTAAGGCATAAACCTATATTTGCTAATAGAAGATTAGACTTTAGCAATTTAGGGGATTTGGGAGTAGATGTGGATGAATTGAATGGATTATTGAAACCCCCATGGAGGGCTTTGTTCTCCATTAATACTAAAATTTGGAGACATCTTTGTATGAATTCTTTAGCTCCTTCCGTTTGAATACCGATGAGGCCAAATGTAAACAAACGGTTATGATGTTTAATTTAGGGGGTAGAGTACATTGCATGTCATATCAGGAATTCAGGGTAGCTTTAGGTTTTTATTCTGAAGATGATGTAACAGAGTTTCTTTTACTCGAGGGATTGTTCAGTGGCCGGCAGGTATGAATGCAGCTCGACTTTGGGAAGAAGAAGATTTAAGTGATCAAGAATACCACAGTAATATCAAGCAGTCTGCTGTGAGAAATCCGGTGCATCGGTTGATTTTAAGAATAATAGCTGAGACAATATCTAATAGAAATAATTGTCCAATGCCACTAGTACTGATGTGTTCTTCTTATATTGCATTTTGAAGAAGATACTTTGTAACTTAGCAAGGGCCATTGCTTTATATCTCTATGATAGTGGGCATGGTAAGGCTAAAGGGCATGTAGCAGGTGGATTTTTTGTTTGTCATTTGGCTAGGAGGTTGGGATTCGCGTAGACGGATGATGCGTGTATTTTAGTGCATATTTTATTAAATCGTTTTGCTCGTAAAAATCACCCAAGTTTTAAATTTATAAAACAAAGATATACTAATAATTATATTACACACACGGGCAGTGCACTCCGTCGCGTATAGTATAGCTAGTAGTAAGTCCAGGATCGTCCAAGGGAATTAGTTAGTAATTAATAACAATATTAAATTTAGTCTAAAAAGAAAGTGTAAAATTGGGGGGTTTGTGACCGAGTTGTCACGTTGCTTAACAAACTAAAAGTGATCTTTTGAAATCTTTTAATTGACTAAAAAGTAAATTTTGGCGTAAGAGGAGCGAAAGATAAAACTTAAGGTCGTTACGGCCGAAAAATAGTTATTTAACTATTTCTCACGAAAAAGAGTTTGTTTGAATTTTGTAACCAGAAATTGTTTCAACCCCCAGTTTATAATCGGATTGTCATTATCCGAGTATTAAACTAATAAGAGGAAATGACTAACCTTAAACGATTAAAGTAACAATATGAAAACTTAAGCTCCAATTGTAATAAGACTTGAATGTAACGTTATTTTTAGCTAAAGGATGACTTCAAAGTGGAAGAACACCAAATGAGTTTGCACCAAGGAGCTACTTTGTCTCACTCAAACTAGCTACAACGGTAACCGGTAACGACTTATAAAACAAAATTTTGACGTACAGATTTTTATGCAAATTGTGATCGAAGTTTTACGGACAATTTGAGAACTAGAGTATTCTAGTAATAAAGCAAGCTTTTTAGAGACTTCGGAACTAGTAACTTTGAATAATTTCAAGTGCAAACTTAATTTGAAAGTTTATTGATCGAAAACTTAGGAGACAAATTGTAACAGAAGATTTTCTAAATGACAATGGAAATCTGAATGTAACTAGAGCTTTTATGATCAACAATAGTAACCTAAAAACTAAATGAGTGATAGTTTCCGTGATAGTTTCTAAATAACAGAAGATTTAGGAGGCACCACTTTTTAGTTTCCGTCGAACCTTCTCTTTATAAGCAATTGTCCAACTACCTCTTTTAATTTCTTCCGACACTAGAGTGATAGTTCTTCAGAATACTATGTCACAATATTGGAAACGTGTGTTTTTCATGCAAGCATTTCATTCATTTCATGTACACTGGGCCTTAGTACCCATAAATGTTGCTTCATGTATCATCTTAAGTTGTGGTCTCCCAAAACGTGATTATGGTAGTTAATTCATCGAAAGTGATCAACATGAAACTTGTAGACAATAATCTTCTGAATCCGTAGAAAGTTAGAATCGTCTTGATCGGAGTCCGAATGAATATTTTATGGCCAAAACGGTGCAGCAACATTTTTGTTTGTCTTTTTTAAGTGCATTTACTATCAATTTCCAATGCAACCTATAAAAACACTTATGCAAATAATAAGTAACCAAAATACATTAATTTACATTCAAATGGGTCATATTTATACGTTAAATGACATGAAAACGCTCAAATAAATATTTATAATTTGAGTGTTATCAAATTCCCCCACACTTGAGCTTTGCTTGTCCTCAAGCAAACTATCATTTAAATAGAAAATTTCCTTGACTTGACTTTCCACATATTCGATTTTTCAAAGATATAGAATTATTACTAATTCTATGCAGTTTAAATTTATATAAATCGAAATATATTTGGCATTGCAATGATCAATCAGTATGATTATCTAGATAATACCCTAGCTTAAGGCAAGAGATTGGATCATTAATAGCATCGAGTCCATGTTGTGTTTACATTTTACCGGTTTTTCTCTTCCAATACACATTAAACTCATAACTACTAATCATGCAATTTGAAATAGAATTTATATTATAACTCATTTTCCTGTAGCGCTATATCTCCTTTTATTATTGAATGCTCACATGCAGGGATGTTTTATTTCTTTTAATAACACATGGGTCTCCCGACATCGGGGTGGTGAGTCTATTCAAGTCATAGACACTTTACATTTCCTTAGCCTCAGAAACTACCCGGAGCTAAGGTAACTTTGTAATGCCAATAATGTCACCCCACCGGACCTTTAGTAACCATTGCTCTATCTTTACATTTCGTTAGCCTCAAAAACTACCCGGAGCTAAGGTAACTTAGTCAATAGAGTTAGTTAACGTGTCTTGCTATTATTAGTATGAACGCTTTACATTTCCTTAGCCTTGAAACTACCCGGAGCTAAGGTAACTTAGTCACGTCCGTACTTTCATTTTTATTTCATCCCTTATTATATTAATTTATTTCTTTTTTTTTTCTTTTTTTTAAGTTAAAATATAAGTTCTAATTTCAAATTGTATGAGTTTTCAAAACAAGCTTAATGTTTATTGGAAGAGTAAAACGCCACAAACATTGAACACGATAACTAAAAAATGGCCATTCCCTCTTCTTATGCTAAGTTCGCCAACTTTTCGAAATTCGTATTGAATATCTAATGATTTGGATTATGCTAGACCATCATTACTGGTTTATCCTTGCGACATATCCATTTAAAATGTTTTAGCCAAGGAATCATTTTTGCTAATTTTAAATATTTAATCATTTGGTGTCAGAAGTGACCAGTTTTCAACGAGGACAAACATTAAAGTTAATGTATATTTATTGAAAAAATTTTAAAATTACCTAAAAATTTGAAAAAAAATTATAAACACACTTAATTATAATATACAAAGTAACAATTGATTATCCCCCCCCACACTTAAGATATACATTGTCCCCAATGTATTAATCATGAAAAAGTACGAGTGTAAAAATGGAGAGAAAAACTTAGCCAGATTAATTGTTACGCATGATGTTGCTTCTGATGTACGTCTGTGAACTGCTTCGTGCATAATTTCCTGAAATATTTCAAACACAGACTACAAAAGATAAAATTGGTCTTTTAACGTCATATTCCGAGACGGTGTTTCTGTATTTTTAAATAATTTTAAAGATTATAATTTGACTTATGTATGGACGGGTGACCACATTTTAGTATTAGATACCAAAATTTTACCCACACAAATCATAATTATCATTTTAAAATTATAAAATAATACAAAATTCAAACTTACTCTCTTTCTTCATTTTCCTTTTAATCGTTGGGCATCAACGGCCCTTTTCTTTTTTTTTTTTCTTTTTTTTTTCATTTTTATCTTTAATCTTTTACCCATCTATAAATACTTATTCCTACTACTTCACACATCACACTTCTTTCCTTATTTTTCACAACAACATTTATCAACATCCCATTCATTTCGAAACCATTCGGCCGATTCGCAACACTCCCAAAAATGTTAAACCCGGTCTTAATCATTGTCTATCTAATGCTCATCGTTTGGTTCTACGCTGTGGCGCAACTTCCTTTGGATGATGCATACTGTAATATAGCAGAAATCGTTCGTGTTCGGGTGCGGAAGTAAGGTGTATAACAATGGTGGAAGTGTGTGTGTTAGTGTGTGTATTGAGAGAGACGAACTGTGTGTGTGGAAGGATTGGGGAATTTTTTTTTTTATCAAAAATGTGATAAAGGTTACAAAAGGTTAAGGCTTGAGGGGTATTTATACTCTAAGTAATTACATAAGCTCCCCCTCAACCTTATATTACATATACAAAATAACAAAGATAAAGAAATACAACTAAGCACTATTTTGAATTTCTAACATTCTCCCCCTTAGTGCTTGGTTGTCTTTTATCAGTTCCTCCTGTTCCTCCTCCTTCTTTTCTCAGCTCGTCTTTTCTTGTTCTTTCTTTTCTTGTAATCTTGAGCTGCTTTTGATGTAGATGGCTTATCTTTCATATAATTCCAAAAAGCTCTTTTCTTGTAACTATTCCAAGAGTCATTCCAATACCTTCTGGACGTTCATCGAGCAATCTGATATTATCTTGAAAGTTAACTGGAGGAATATTATGAGGACCTCGTTCATGACTTGGATTCCAAAGAACCCATGAACCTATCTCAGTATGAATAATTCCTTCTCTTGGTCTAATTGTTCTGGCAGCAATAAGATCTCTAACCCTTTGATGCATATCAATTGTCTCTTGGATCCTTCTTATGTGTCTTTCTCTTTGAATCTGGATGTTTTCATTTTCACTAGGATCAAGATTATCATGTATGGCTCTGAGGAAGAATAAACAATATTTCAAAGTGCCATCTGAATACTTGGGAAAATCAGATGCACGGACAAAGTTTTTTCCTCTGAAGCTGTTAATGAAAACAAATCCATCCAATTCTTCTATTGGATCTCCAATCTGATAAGAATTCAATTCATATCCTCCTGCTCTCTGATTTGGTCTCGTGAGATTGATTCTTTTTGTTCTCCTTTCTAGACCAATTTGGAAATCATTAAACTCATAATATCTGATTAAAGCCTGAATGTGACTCTTCAGAGCTTCATAAGCAAGGAGTTGATCTGGAGTCTTTGTAATCAAATGAGCATATTGGTTGTAGAGAAAGAGGATGTCAGAGATTGGCAAGTATTGGAAAGATTCTTCATGAACAACATAAATGTGACCATCAGCTCTTTGAACTCTAAATCAGACAAGTCTTTGGTTCTGATACTTGATAGGAGCAATCAATGTTAACACACTTGTAATTGGACTCTGGAACTGATTATACCACTCTTCACTTCTTACTGAACTTTCAACATTCATCATTTCTAAGTATGCATCCCTTTGATTTTGATGTCTGAAAAGAAAGAATGCTCTCAACCTATTCAAGGTCATGTTGAGTCTTTCCTCAGATGAGCAGTAAATCGGGAAGGTTCTTTCTTCAATGTATCTTGCCCTGCATACTAACTCTTCAGGTCATACCCTTCATTGATTTGCCAGATTTTGTCTCGAGTGATTCTTGGATGTCTAATACCCATGCTAAGCTCTCTTGGAGTGTCAAGATTATTTGTATCTCTCAGATCATAGACAATCTCTTCAAAGATATCTTTCTCAAATTATTCTTGAGACATAGCTGGTCTTGGTGGAGCATCATTAGAATCATCCGAATTAGAATCACTATCATCATCAGTCCTATTCCCTGGTTGAAACGGATCAGGATCACTTGATTGATCAGAACTTGATGTAGTTGAGTAGTAGTGAGAGATGTATTTAACAAGCGTAGGCAGATCATCTGAATCAGAATTATGAACTTGATGAGCTTGAGATGATGAAGGAATATATACACTTTGACTTTGATCTTGATTTCCTTTTGTTGTATCTTGAACACTTGCTTCTTGTGTTGTGTTATGACCTTCTCCACTATCTTGAATATTCTCCCCCTCGGGTTGATGATCAGGATTTTGATCATCCCGACTCCTTAGGATAGTGGCCGGTCGACATTGTTGTTCAAGCTCAGATATTCTCTTTTGAAGAGCTTCAGTTTCAGCCTTATGAGTAGTATCAGTATCCAAGAAATGTAGATATGAAAGAATTGAATGACAGATGGCTTTCTTTGGTGGGTTCAGATTAGGCTCTTCAGATCTTAATCGACGAAGTACTGCCATAATGAGAGTATCAGTGGATATACCACTTTCATGAAGCCTACTAGCAGTATAGTCATTCAAATAAGTATCACTAAGATCAGATTCCGACGAAGATGAAGAACTTGAAGAATAATCAGGAGAATCAGGATCAGGAAATGATTGTTGAATTGGAATAGTTGTTGTAGATATTGATGTGAATGAAGTTGGAATTTCTGGGGGTGTTGGTGATGAAATTGGAGATGATTGAATATTCGGTGGTGTTGATATGATTGGTTGAGAAGACAAAGGAATAACAGTTGTAACAGTTGAAATATGAGGTGTAGTAGGTGTTGAGATTGGAGTAACAACAGATGAACCAATTCTAAGTGTACCACCAGTAAGCAATCTATGTGGTGATGAACTGGTTTGAGCCATGGGAAATTTACCAGTAATAGTATATCTTGAAGCACGTAATACACTTTCTTGTTCTTGTTCAATTCCTTCAACCAAATGAGTCACAAGATTACGAACAATCGGAGATAGTGTTACAACAACTGGAGATTCAGAAATTGGAGTATCAGGAGTAACAGAAGCTGGCACATCAGTAGTTCCAAGTGGTTCCACTGAGTGACCTAACGACATCGTAACTGTCACAGGATTTCCTGTTGGTTCAAGAGTTTGAACAACACTTGATGATTCGGCTTCACAACCAGAATCCTTTGGAAAGTGGACAAACATAACACCGGTGTCACTTAGATCAACCGTTAAACCCAAAGCACGAATAGCCGCAGCAACTGCTCGAGCTCGAGAGAGTTCAAACTGTCGCTGAGCCAATTCAGCTACACGGGTGCCTTCGTTCAAAGCTGGCATAATGTTAGCAATGGAAGGACTTCCAAACAATCCTTGAGAGGGCACTAAAGCCGAGCTCTCTATGTTTGTTCCGGCAGCATCACCTAGATGTGCAAATGATCTAAAAGAGATCGTTTTAAGTTTCTCATGTGAGAGAAAAAAAATGTTAAGTATGGGAAAGAAAAAGTAAAACGATCTAAAAGAGATCGTTTTAGGTTTCGTTAAAAAACTTTTGAAGTGAAGAAAAATGAAACGATCTAATTTAGATCGTTTTGGAAAAATTTTGAGAAACACTTCACTTCTCCTTTAAAGATTTTCTAACTCTTAAAAATATAAAGTGAAATCAAATTCATGATTTCTCCTTACACTTAAAAGTATTAGATTTGAGCGAACCGAATTCATAAGAATTCAGTTACCCATCAATCGAATTCCAAACTTTCTTTTAGACCACACAGCGTTCAGACCCAAGAACGATCCAAATTAGATCGTTTTGGTCTCAGTCTCAAAGGATTAACAAAGAAATAACATGAAGTGAACAGAAAAGGTGAATGGTAAACTTATTTTACTTCCAAGTCGTTTAGAAATCAAAACGATCTAAATTTAGATCGTTTTAGAATCAAACAACTCTAAAATAAAATATCTTTGCCAAACACTTTTTCAGTTAGCCAAACATACATCTAAATACACATTCAATGGATCAAACTGCAAATTAAGCATGGCATAACATTCATCGCTAGCCAAACTAACATTATCATTATACAACTTATCTAAACAGAAACACATCAAACCTTTTAAACACACACTCTGATCATGGTTTTTCAAGAACAGGGGGGAAGGGTTTTTGAATTTTCAAAAACTTCAAATAAATCATTTAAACATGTTGTAATCATTTACACATATCCTAAACATGTTTCTAATTCACACTATCAACATAGAAGTACTAACAGAAATGAGAAATTCAAGAAAAATTAAAAAAAATGAAATCTACATTCAATTCGAGATAGTACCTGTGGATGTGATTGAAATTTGATGATGTTATGGAAAGAAATGATCACAGAACGATTTGGAACAAAACCCTTAACTTCTTTTGATGATCAGCAACAAAAAGTTTTATGAAGATTTTTGGTGAGAGTGTTAGTGAGTTTACGGGTAAATGTGAATTTGAATAGATAAGAAAGAAAAGAAAATGATTTTTCCCTCCTTAAAGAGAAAGAAAAGGAAAATGGGTCGGGTTTGTTTGACTGGATTGGGTATAGGTTAAATTGGTATTGGGCTCAATTTGTTTTTGGGCTTTTTCATATAACAGAATTCTTAAAACAATAATAAACAAACAAAACAAAACAAACAAAAATATTTTTATGAGTTTTAAATTTTCTATTTTTCTAAAATAACAATGAGTTTCTAATCAAATAGTGCAAATACACAAACTCCCCTTCGATATATGAATTATCCTTTCTCTCCCCCTCAAACATTGCATGATATAAAACATATTGCACGTAAGCATAGCATCAATGTTTGACAGATAATGAATGAAATTAGAGAGATAGAGGATTTTTTACAAAACATGCAGAGGCAAGTTAGCGTATTGGTAATGAGTACTTATTTGAGATGGTTTCTTTGAACAAAAACTCATTGCAGGATCATGTGTTGAATATCTTCCAAAGTGGAAATACGTAACACAGACCTTTATTACCTACAAAAAAAATTAAGTTGTTTTTGGTACCCACTGTTGAATGGGTCCTTTTGGGTTAGAAAAATTGGTCATGTTATTGTTTGAAGATTTGGGATCCTGTTTCTTTGATGTTTTGACAGTGAACCAACCATACTGATCCCTATAAATAGTTATACCCTTAGATGTTTCTTTTGTGAGGAAAACTTGATTAGTTTTTGACATCTTGGATATTAGACTATTTTTAGAGATAGTTTTAAAAGTAGAGGTTCTAGAAACAGATAAAACATGAGCCTTAATGGTGTTCTTACCTTTGACAGCTGTTGCAAGCTGACTTTTGGGTGAGTAAAATGAAGTTGGAGCAATCTTAGATTTAGATTCCTTCTTTGATTCAACTTTAGGCTTTTTGAAAGAAAGCTGTTTAACTTCTTTTTCAATTTTTGATTGACATTTTTGTTGAAAACCAGTTTTAGTAGTCATCTTTTCAATCAATGCTTTTGCTTTAGCCTTAAGATTTTCAGGAATCTCAATTTTATGCTCTAAAGTCACTTTACTTTAGTCATTAGGTGTGATCACAGGGGTTTGAAAAGAAAGTACCTTTTTGACAGAAGCAAGACTTTTAGTCTTCAAAGCTTGAATTTTCTCTTCAATCTTGAAAAATGAAGATAACATTGTTTTGGACATATCTTGAATTTCTTGAGAAGAGATGCTATCATCCTGCAATACTTTTGTAGAATTCTCACTCCCATTGGATGGAGTAGAGCAATCATCAGAACTATTATTAATCATCATATGGGTAGGGGTGGTCTCACTTACCTTTGGGGAATAATCTTGAGTTTTCAGATGTTCAATGACCTTTTGTTGAGACTCAACTTTTTGTTTTAGGTTTTCAATTTCTTTTTCCAATATGGTAGTTGGAATATAAATTCTATGAGAAATTGATTGTGAAGACACTTGTTGAGACTCATTTTGTTTCATTGAAATGTTGTCTATTTCTTCTAACTCATAAATTGATCTGTTATGAGTTTTCTTGTAAGTATCATTAAGAGCAACATAATCAATGTTTATTTGAGTTGGTTTTGGTCTTTCAACATCATATGTCTCAAAGTCATCCTCAGATGGTCTGATGAATTCTTGAATCATGCCAAGCCGAAGAAATTTTTCATCATACAAAGCACCAAGATCTTCTTTTTGAATTTTCTCTAAATGTGCTGGATTCTCACAACCTAAACCAAAAAGAAGTTCTGATTTATCAATCTTTGATTTATTGTAATAAGCAGTGAAATCCAAAAAAGGATTTTGTTCTATTTTGTAGATTTTCTCTTGGTAGAACAAAATGTTTGCATTCAAATCCTCAACTTGTTTTTGAAGAGTTTCAATTTCAACTCCTTTGAGAAAACAAGAACTGTTTAAGTCAGAAATCTGTCTTTCATGTTTTTCACAATTTGGTCTCATATCTTTCATTTTGTTTGTGAGAAACTCAACATCTGCTTGTCTTGCATTTGCTCTTATCCATTCATTTGTTTTCTCAAGCTGTAAGGTCTCAATGGTTTGCTTGAGTGAATGGACAGTCTTTTCAAGGTCTTGACATTTATTGGTTAAATGTGCATTGGGTGAAACAACTTGAGAACTGTTACTTAACAAATGCATTTCTTTCAAAGAGTCATAGTTAATTTTGAGAGCATCATGAGCTATTGAGAGTTGAGAAAAATCTTCGTTAAGTTTATCAAACTCTTGTTTAGCTATGTTCAAATTTGTTTTCAAAGTAAGATTTTGCTTTGTCAAAGTATCAGCAGTTGTTTGAAGAGACAAGTAGTCAGTTTGAGTAAAAACTTGTACCTCTCTAGATGAAATGTCTGAATTGATGTTGATTGTTGTCATTTGAAATGATTGAATTACAACTTTTAAAAAAACTTGATTTAGAAAATGAAACTAGAAATATAAATCGTTTTAGATTTTTGAAAAAATTTCAAAGTATTTAAAAAAATGAAACTAGAACGATCTAAATTAGATCGTTTTAGAATCTTGAAAAAAAATTTCTAAGTGATGAAGAAGAAAGAAAGAAAAAAATGAAACATTCTAAAAGAAATCGTTTTGAGGAATTGTAAAGAAAAGTTAGAACGATCTCAATTTAGATCGTTTTAACAATTTTGGGTGAAAAATTTCTAAGTATGAAAACTTTGAAAATTTGGGCAGAGTAACACAATGATTTGGAAGTTTTTGAGCAAAACCAATCTCAAGGAGATCAGTTACCCAAGGAAGTGTGTGATTCCCAATCACAACAACTTCAGAATCACGATCCACACACCACACAATTCACACAGAATTACACAAGCTAGAACGATCTAAATTAGTTCGTTTTAGTTCCTCCAACAGAGATCGTTTTGGTATACCTGCACATACAAACAGAACAGACAAAATAATTGGTTTTTGATACAAAATTGATCAATTCTCACTCAATTTTGAGAATTAGGATTTGATCCAAACATCAAAATGCTCAGAAAATGATCGCGCACAACCCTAAAAACAATTTCATATCTCAAATCAACTTAATTGTGAAAATCAAATTTTGATCAAATTTTCTAAAATTTTGATTTTTAATCAAAACTTTGAATTTGATTCTGAAACTTAACCAGATGTTTTGAAATATGATTTGGAATGTATTTGTGAACAAAAACTTGAAAATTGAATCAGAAATTGAAGGTAAATTGTTGAAGAACAGAAATGGCGGCAAAAAGTTTTCTTTGGACACGAAGAAGAATTTGAACAAAAATTCAATGAATCTGTATTGAATCTGTTCTGGATCGTCAACAGATTGTTGTTCTACTCTGATACCACATGTAATATAGCAGAAATCGTTTGTGTTCGGGTGCGGAAGTAAGGTGTATAACAATGGTGGAAGTGTGTGTGTTAGTGTGTGTATTGAGAGAGACGAACTGTGTGTGTGGAAGGATTGGGGAATTTTTTTTTTTTTATCAAAAATGTTATAAAGGTTATAAAAGGTTAAGGCTTGAGGGGTATTTATACTCTAAGTAAATACATAAGCTCCCCCTCAACCTTATATTACATATACAAAATAACAAAGATAAAGAAATACAACTAAGCACTATTTTGAATTTCTAACACATACCCTTGGTTGGTTGGGTTCGTTTTCGGTGTAGCTCCTCTGTTATTCGTGGCTGCATGGGTGAACTTATATGGGTTTTAATGTATATAGTTGTATTTATGTTGAATAATGTAACGGATCTGTTCGTGTTGTACCAATAATGAAATACAACTTTCCACTTTATTTTCGTTTTGCTTATTATTTTACTAACACTTATTCACAAAACAAACACACATAAATGGTGGGTCTTTTATCGTCAGATCCCCAAGACCAAAAATTTGAATTTTATCAAATAGTCTTAAATATATAATTTTAATTTGTGCCCTTTTCCACCGGTTACAGTAATTCAGTCGCAGGGACTTACTAATACCGAACACAAATTCAAAAATTATTACTTAGGTCCATTTTTTAAAATTCAAAGGTTTTTAAAGATAAAGTTACAACATTTATCAAATAATGGAGTTGTAGAACTAATTGGAACTGAAAAATACACACATTGTGAAAAACTTTTTTATATATATTTTTTTATTTTTTTTTGGTTTTTCTGAATAAAAAAAAAACAATAGTAAAATTTAAAAGACACCTAGAATTACAACAATCCACGTTTCGCTGTCTCTTCAGCAAGTCGTGCAAGATCCACCATCATTCGTCCAAAAGCATAACCCCGTGTGTCTAATAGTTCATTTATGCAACACTCAACAGGGCCTTTTTCACATAATTGAACGATTTCCAAATCAGAATGCGTTTGATTATTTGAACATGTCCCTTCCTGGGTGACTTTTCCGCATTTAAAACATCGTCCAAGCCTTTTTGCTCTTTTTATTGTTGCTGATCTTGAAACGCTCTCGCTGAATTTTCTTTTATTCGTTTCTTGCCGACATTCCTTCCTTACTTCGTCACATTTATTCTTAATTGTCAAAACTAATTCGCTTGGAAAACTATTATTATTGTATTTACAAATCAACACGTACATTACTAGAAAATGATTATACTCGTAATTTTCTCGCATTTTGAAAGATAGGAAAATAAAAACGAAGAATGGGGGGAGAGGACTAGTTCTTTTAGGTCTGCTAGTAGAAAAGACCAAGAATCCTAGAATAATTGTCTACTCTTTCATGTCCAGCCTATGGTTACCCCACCTAAGCCAATGGTTTTTAAGAACAATTGGTTCCTTAAGGTTATACGCTTTAAGTACCAGTTCTTCCAGGAGGATTTTAAACGTTGAATTCCCCATTTTTCTTCCTGTTATACGTCTTCCTACACCAGGTACCATAGGTAGTGGGAATTGCGAAAAATTTACGGTACAACAGGTTCATTTCCAACCAAATTCATCATAACGGTGGCATGGTCTAGGTATCCCGGTGCATGAACATACAGGGGTTGGCATTTTGGATATGTCCAATTCGACACCATTAAAATTTAAACTCGTTAGACGCTTTAAACGTGCGAATAACCTTTTCGGCCTTTTAGATTGTGGAATTTTGAATGGTGTGTCTATTTGGTTTGTTGGTTCAAAATTTGTTGCTTCCTCCTTTTCCTTTCCTTTTTCAATACTATTATCAAGGTCGCATATCCATTTCCAAGAGGCTTCTACGTGTTCCTTAAAGCCAGGTTCGAATACTGTTCGTTCTCCAGTTGGTAACCATGTTTGTGATGTTGAAGCGTCACCAGAATGCAAATCTAGAATTTGTGGAATCATTTGTTGCGAGGTATTTGGCTCGGCTGGTGGTTGTTCAGGAAAATGACGCATGTAACCGTTAAGTGCTAACTGATCCAAAATGTTTGTTAAACTGTCATCATCCTTGCTCGACTGCTAGAATTCCTTGTTATCCATGATTGGTTTGTTTTTAAGAGTTGTTAGTGGGAATGTGAAGAAATTAAGGGAAAGAAAAACGCGAGAAGTTCAGAAGGATGCGAGAAGACTAGTTCTTTAAGGTCTGCTAGTAGAAAAGACCACTAAGAAAAAGATAAAGAAACGAAAAATCGGTTTGCCTCCCGCAAGCGCTTGTTTTTGTTAGAGTCGCTAGCTTGACTCTAAGATTAATTTTTGGGCATCATTGGATCTTCACCCACACTTGAGTTCAAGTAGGGATGAAAATGATGAGTTGGAAACATTTTCTTTGACCAACAGTAATTGTAATTTGGTGGGGCGTAACACATGATAGACCATACCTTTTAATTTCTTAATATGAACATGTGATTCGAAGAAATCATTTTTCTTTAAAACGAGAATCTGTAAAGATTTTTTCTTTTGAAAAGAATATTTTAACGATTCCGAATTTATTTCAATTTTATTCCACAAAAAGTTTTTCTCCAACATGTTACGGAAATCATTTTGTGTAATAGGTAATTGATCATATTTCAAATCCTTCTTTAAATCCGATAAGATTTCTAACAATCTCACATTTGAAATATCAGGTTGTCTAAAATGTATTGGTGAGAAAATCGTAAATCTAACCTTTGTCATGACCCAATGGTTATATTTTATCTTCTCAAGATTTGAGCAATTGTCAACAAGGAAAGTAGCCAATGCTTCCTCTAGCTTCCTCTTTCTGCTCTCAACTTCATCGTATACCTTGACAGTAGATAATAGAGTTGTTATGACAGGAATAACTTGAATTTGAATAGACAGTAATGATAATATAACGAAAGGTAAAAGAAACTCCCCTTGAAGTTTTTGAAATTCCAATGTTGGTGGTTCTTCTAACGATATTTTTATAATTGGTTCATCTTTCTCCTTCAATTGTTTAGCTGACTCGTCCGACAAAGGTTCATCAAACCATTGCTCGAACTCATCGATGTTCATCTCCAAGATTTCATCAAGCTTTTTAGCTGTGATTTCTTGATGATTATTTTCAGCTTCTCCCAAATCACAATCAAGTAATCCTTGCAATTGTCTATCCAACTCTTCATTGTCCTCAGAATTGACATATGCATCAAGTTCAAATTCCTTAATTGTTTCTCCATCTAAAAAATCGTCATGAGTGAAGTCATGATCCATAGAATTTGGTACAAGTTCTGCTTCTTCTTCGGTGGACTCATCATCACTCATAAAGCCGATTCTTTGCAAAGTAGTTACGAATTTTTCTTGATTTACTTTGCTGTTCTTGAGTACACCATGAATCATTTTGGTATGAACTTGGACTTTCATTCTATGAGTCATATTGATAGGAATTGAATGACGATGTATTTGGATTTTCGGGATATGGTTCAAGATTTCGTGACGGGTCGTTTTTTATTGACTCATTCAAACTTAAAAACTCTTTGTTTTCTAAAATTTGAAGTGACTCCTCATAAGTGTTAGACAAAAAACTTCCGCGTGACGCATCATCTAGAATATCTTGTGAATTTTTGTAAAGACCATAGTAAAAGTGTTTCAAAATAACTTGTTTGCGTAGACTATGGTAATTACAATTTACAATGAGTTCTTTCATATTTAACCATGCTTCTTCTAAGCTCTCATCTTCCCCTTGTATGAAAGACATCACATTAAGTGTATGTATTTCTGTGAGCCTATGTTGTTGGTATGCCATTATTTTGAAAAATAACTTTTAACAAAAGCTTTGAAACTTGTCTGAGTAATTAACCTTTTCCTAAAAATTAAAAGTGATCTACTTAAACTAATACTTATTTTATCCAAACTTATTTATTACTACTATTTTTATTATATTATTATTATCCTAACTAAATAGTTTTACTACTAATAACGTATAGATGGTATAGGTGATGTCTGGTTCCTTTTTCTTCTTCACGTGAAAAGCACCTACTCTACACATTATAAGTTATATTAAAAGTAACTAAAACTAAAATTGAAATAACGAAAAGCACAATCATTAAAGTTGAAGTATTGAATTATTGTTAGAGTTGATTATACATACATATTCATATTAGTCCAGCAGTCCTCAGTCCAATAACTCAAATTTTATTTATTATTATTATTTATTTATTTATGTCTACTTGAAACTCATAGGTCAAGAATCAGAATAACTCAAGTGAGGTTAACCACAATCCTGGTCAAGGTTACCAGGATTCGAAGTAACCACTCTGGTTATGTCGCGTTTTCCTTACCACAGTTCGTCAAGCAAACTTTATTAATACAAGTGTAACGGAAGAATACTATTATTTATTATTTATGTATTACATATATATAAAAACAAATAAAAATATAACTACTTGATATGGATGAATTAATAACTACTTTTAACAGATTAAATTAATTAAATTAGATTACACCATTTTTTTTAGTTTTTAGTTTTTTTTATTTTTATTTTTTTTCAATATTCAATATGAACAAGATTATATAAACAAACAAGTAATGTAACTTTTTAGAAATAAATTTCTAAAAAGGATCGATTAAATTTAATATTATTAAAAACTACTAATAACTTAATTTCCCGGCAGCGGCGCCAAAAACTTGATGTGTGTATTTTAGTGCATATTTTATTAAATCGTTTTGCTCGTAAAAATCACCCACGTTTTAAAATTATAAAACAAGGATATACTAATAATTATATTACACACACGGGCAGTGTACCCCGTCGCGTATAGTATAGCTAGTTGTAAGTCCATAATCGTCCAAGGGAATTAGTTAGTAATTAATAACAATATTAAATTTAGTCTAAAAAGAAAGTGTAAAATTGGGGGGTTTGTGACCGAGTTGTCACGTTGCTTAACAAACTAAAAGAGATATTTTGAAATTTTTTAATTGACTGAAAAGTAAATTTTGGCGTAAGAGGAGCGAAAGATAAAACTTAAGGTCGTTACGGCCGAAAAATAGTTATTTAACTATTTCTCACGAAAAAGAGTTTGTTTGATTTTTGTAACCAGAAATTGTTTCAACCCCCAGTTTATAATCGGACTGTCACTATCCGAGTATTAAACTTATCCGAGTATTAAACTAATAAGTGGAAATGACTAACCTTAAACGATTAAAGTAACAATATGAAAACTTAAGCTCCAATTGTAATAAGACTTGAATGTAACGTTATTTTTAGCTAAAGGATGACTTCAAAGTGGAAGAACACCAAATGAGTTTGCACCAAGGAGCTACTTCGTCTCACTCAAACTAGCTACAACAGTAATTGGTAACGACTTATAAAACGAAATTTCGACCTACAGATTTTTATGCAAATTGCGATCAAAGTTTTACGGACAATTTGAGAACTAGAGTATTCTAGTAATAAAGCAAGCTTTTTAGAGACTTCAGAACTAGTAACTTTGAATAATTTCAAGTGCAAACTTAATTTGAAAGTTTATTGATCGAGAACTTAGCAGACAAATTGTAACAGAAGATTTTCTAAATGACAATGGAAATCTGAATGTAACTAGAGCTATTATGATCAACAATAGTAACTTAAAAACTAAATGATTTATTACAAACTACGAATAAGTGTTTTGAGAACTGAATTGGTGTTGGTGACTTTGAAGTAATATGTGAGATGGTAGCTCTCACTAGGAGGCACCACTTTTTAGTTTCCATCGAACCTTCTCTTTATAAGCAATTGTCCAACTACCTCTTTTAGTTTCTTCCGACATTAGAGTGATAGTTCTTCAGAATACTATGTCACAATATTGGAAACGTGTGTTTTTCATGCAAGCATTTCATTCATTTCATGTACAGTGAGCCTTAGTACCCATAAATGTTGCTTCATGTATCATCTTAAGTTGTGATCTCCCAAAACGTGATTATGGTAGTTAATTCATCGAAAGTGATCAACATGAAACTTGTAGACAATAATGTTCTGACTCCGTAGAAAGTTGAATCGTCTTGATCGGAGTCCGAATGAATATTTTATGGCCAAAACGGTGCAGCAACATTTTTATTTGTCTTTTTTTAGTGCATTTACTATCAATTTTCAATGCAACCTACAAAAACACTTATGCAAATAATAAGTAACCAAAATACATTAATTTACATTCAAATGGGTCATATTTATACGTTAAATGACATGAAAACGCTCAAATAAATATGTATAATTTGAGCGTTATCAACGGATCACTTAGGTCTTCTACTGGGTTTTCAGGCTTATTATCGTAGTACGCTACTCTATAGGCAGGCGGTTATTAGGATGGTATTGTGAGACAGAATGAGAGTCCGGGTGAAAAGGAGGAGGAAGGAGATGATATGGAGGCTGAGGATGATGGTGATGATATGGATGCGGAGCAGGGTGTTGGTGCTGGTGTTTCTATGTCTACTGGAGGTTCCACCTCCAGCTCACATTCTTTTGATCTTTCAGGTTTAGGGCGCCGACTGGATGAGATTTTTCATGGGATTATTGGCATAAACGAGAGATTGGACCGTCAAGATGATTGGGCGCAGTTCGTTGGCAGTCAGGTTAACCGCATGGCATTCCAACAGGAGTTCTACTAGCCACATCTACATAGCTGGGTTGATTCGAGGGCTCCTCCACAGGTTCCATCTGTTCCTTCTATGCCATCTCAGGTGCCTCACTAGCAGTTCATCTCTCAACAACAGTTTGTGCCACCATCGCTTTATCCATTAGCCAGAGTGCATTTGATCATTACTATCCACAGTATGGGCAGCCTAGTCCTTCTGATGCAGGTCCTAGTAGTTCGAGACCGGCTCCCTACAGTGGTGACCGTTATTCTGGTGATGCTTTTAATTTTTATGGCATTAATTTGTTCGGGGAGCGACGTGATGGCAACGGCACCCCCTCATCCTTTCCACTTCCAGAGTATTGATTTGATGATATTGAAGCCGTCAGTTAGTTGGTTTGATGGCTTATGATTATGCTTGTTGAACTATTTCCATTTTCGTATTTTTATTTTTCTTTGTTTAGTTTGTAACCACCCTTACGGGAGATGAGACTTGTTTCTTTCTTTTTATGTTTGTTTGAATAAGTAGGATCGTATAATGCAGGGCTTTAATATGTATTCATTAACCTCTTATTGTGTGTTCATGGTGATAGCAAATTGATTCTCATATGCATATGCTAGCAGTAAGTTCAGCGCTCATATTTTTGTTGGCATCATTCACGCATGGAACACCACTCATACGCGACAAGTTTTTCTTGTTCTATATTTTTCTTTTTGTTTACTTTTCCCTATTTTCCATAGTTTGTCTTAGTTTATTGGACATTAAGGGCATTGTCCAGCTCAAGTGTGTGTGTGTGTGGGGGGGGGGGGGGTAAATAGGAAAAAGTCAGGTATTTTAGAGGAATTTTTAAACTTTTGCATGCTTGTCCCTGTAGTTAATTGTTTTTGTCACCTAACTATAGATTTTAATAAGCAATTTGACTACACCCTTGGTACAAAATTTTAATATGTGGAATGTGTTTTGACTAATTAATTAGACAATCCCTTCTGGATTAATAACATTACTAGCGCGCTTATAGCACCAAAACACCCAAATTGAGAGATTATTAAATCATTGTTAGTATGATAGGTGTACGGTTTTGGAATTATTAGCCTTGTCGATTTGTCCCTCTCATAGGCTTTTGGATTTATCCAGGAGTAAGGGTCTCTTTTAGAGCTCTAAACTATGATGTGCAAGTTTGAGGTTGATTTTCTATTACCGGATTATTTCATTTGCTATGAGTGTGCCGGTGATTGTGTTGATTCTAGAACTTGTCCTGGTTGATCGTTCTGTGGCTTTCTAGATGAGGAATAAGCAAATTTAGGATAAAACCCTTGTTCATTGTATGTTCACCCATTGTTTCGTAAAAATTTGTTATATGTGCATGTTCTTTAATGTGCTTAGTAGCTAACTACACTGGTTAGTGAACCACCTGTTTAAACCCTTATGTTGCACTCACTTTTAGTGCAAGAAACAATAAAAAACTTGTTGTCATTAGCCTGTTCTTTGTTATTAAATCCACCCTAACTAAACACCTTTTCCTAGCCAAACCGATAGTCGAAGTCCTGGTGGGTCATTGGTTGCCTTTGCTGGTGGATGGTTTGGGTTTGGTTTTGTTAATCATGTTAGGATATTCTCATCTAATGGGGGTAGTTTGATTTCATCATGTTTTTGGATCAAGTCTGGATTATTCATATTCGCATTTTATAAAATGATTTGTCACTGTTTCTCCAATATTTAAGAGAATACCAATTAGTCAGAGTAAAAGTAGCTCACAAAAAAAAATGAATAAAAAGAATAAAAGAATTGAAAAGCGGAAAAAAGGGAAAAAAATTGAAAATATGAGTTTGGGCTATCAGTTGGTATTTCTCCTTTTTATCAAATCATTTTATGTTAGTTGGTTTATCAATAACACCAACATAAGCTTCAATGTTTCTATAAATTATAAGAGTTGAGTTGGTACATTATCATAACCAACGGGAAAAGGATCTTGCAATATTATATCCTTTGAGTTATTTTTCTTAGGTTGGCACGTTCATTTAAGCCAACATGGGTAGTTAGGTGGAAGAAGTTGTTTGATTGTCATACACCACAATGGTGTTGGTTTTTGGGATTGTTCTATTGAGGGTATTAACGGGAGAACTTCTTGGGATTTGGACCGTCGGCAACTAATGGCATGGGTTTGTTTATGGACTAGACTATATGTGAAAACTTTGTTAAATGTTGTGTTCGTTCTTTGTTAACACTATTTGTTTACCCAAATTTCCATACCCTGTTTAAATACCCTGTTAAGCCTCAGATATTTTACAACCCTTAAAGTCCTCTTCTGATAGACGTTATAGGGTGCTAGCACCTTGGCGATGAAGGAACGAACCTAGTACAAGCCTATGGTTAAAAGATTATGCATCACAACTTGGCATTGAGTGATTATTCAAATATTCTACCCCAAGAGTAAGTTAGTTGGAGTAGGATAGGCGAGATATCACTTAGTCGTTTCATTTGTGCTTAGTCGTGTTATTAAGGCTTGTGTATCGGTAAAATATTGTCAACCATTTGTTCTCATTTTTGATTATGGTTGAGCTTCTTTTTTATTACTGAAATGTGGTTCCAAAATGTGCCAAGGTATTTTATGATTTTCAGCTTGGTTTTGCTTGAGGACTAGCAAAGCTTAAGTGTGTGGGGGGTTTGATGTGCCATATTTTATACCATTTTCCACGTGATTTTAGGACCAATTATTCGTACTTTTTATAGTTTTTTATCCAACTTTCAATGCTTTGAGGTATTGTTAAGTGTTTTCAGGTTGGAAAATGATTATACGAAGTAATTGGTTGTTTTAGATGATTTATGGAAGAAACGGAAGAAGGGTTCAGTCGAAATCAAGTGAAAGACGAAGAAAACGGAGCCCGGAGCACGTAACTCCCGTTACTGATGTCACACCCGTTACATGGAGATTTTCCAAAATTTCTGTAACGGGGCGTTATGATGAAAACAGCCGTGAAGTTTCTAAAGGCGTGTAACGCCCGTTAGGGCTTGTGTAGGCGTGTAACGGCCGTGATATATATAACGGGCGTTACACGCTGTTTTTGTATATATACACGATTAGGGTTCTGCATTATGGGTGAATCTTTGGCATAATTTTCTTAGTTTTCTCATAGTTTCGAGCACTTTGGAGCAAAAGAGTTATTGGGAGTTCTTATCTTTTCAGCTTGGGATTGTAATCATTATTGCTACCGGATTCTCTGCAATTGATTGGTTTAATATGATTTTTTCTCTATTTGTTTGTTCTTGTCTTTTTAATATGAGTGGCTAATTCTCTTTGCACCCGCTTAGGTAGCAAGCATATCATAGGGTCAATTTAATGTTACTGGCAATTGTTGAACAAGGTTTTTATGTTTGATAGAAGATCCACATTTATTTGGGTTTAATTATTGTTTTTTTCTTTTATATTTATTGATTGATAATTGTAATTATAAGTTCAGGAGAAAATCTATGTCATTGTCAATTGATTTATGAAATGATTGATCGGTCTATAATTAACCTAAAGTCGTTGGAGTTCGGGAGAAACCAACGATAAAGATTTTAAACAATTAAATCCATTTTGAGTGTGGAAAAGCTTATGATATAGACATCTGATTAGGCGAATAAGCATTTCAGGAGAAAGCTTTTTAAAGATTAAATCATAAAATCAACTTAGGTTCTTAATACTTAATTGTTTTGAGTAGAAATCAAGTGCGGGAGCAATAATCATATTTAAAGCAATTAAAGTATCAAGTATAACAGGAGTTCATCTTGGTAATCTTTTAAGTCGTTCAACAAATGCAAGTAATGTTTAGACCCGATGATTGACATGTGAGCTAATCCAAGTAGGTGTTTGTTAGAAATATAAATGGTGTTTAAATGTAATATTTCTATCTATGGAAGGGGTATTTGTCACACCCCGCCCAGGGTGGGCCCTAGCGGAGGGTGACTTCTTGAGATCACAATCACAAATTATAACAAACGACCTCTAAATGAGACGTTTTGAAATATTATTGATATAAAACTAGGATTTTACATCAAGTTGTACAGGGCGATATCTGAGATCACTAAGACTGCAGCGCCCCAGGTTGATCTCACTCCCATTACATTTGAGATCAATCAGTTGAGGTGCAGTCTAGATACTCTGGCCAACAAGGTATCTGAACACTCCACTGCTATACATAATCTGACAACTGAAGTTGGCAAAGACAAGGATAAAGATGTTGTGAAGGACCTTGGTGCAATTGGGCTCTCCCCAGATGAGTTGACAATACTTAAAGCAATTCAGGCTGGCCAATCTGAAACAAATGGCAATGTTTTGGTCCAGTCACAAGAAGTCAATCATCTTTGGAGGACACTTCGCATGATTTGTGGAGTTTTCAAGGAGTGCAAGAACATGGGGTCATGGCAGCCTCTAGATCGCTTACCCTCCAGTCCTTCAGATTTTGATGCCATTTGAAAAGGATTAGAAGCTGCCAAGGGGGAAAGATCTGTAAATATACCCAGCACTCACATTGAAACTCCAAGTTCAAGTATTGGGAAAGAGTTGGTTGTCGCTGCCAGTATTGATGCTGGTATGCAAGTAATTGAAGAATTTGAGGATGTTGGTGATAGGGGGAAGAAGAATAAGGGCAAGGCACTTGCAACTGATGAATCTGCCCAACCGGCCACTAATCTACCCTTATTAGAAACTGGAAATCCTGATCAGCTTCCTCCAGTGACTGAATCTGACAGCAAGAGATTGGCTAGAATTGGCAATGCAATAAATGAAAGAAAGAAACAAAAGATAGCCACTTTGCTGGTCTCAAGGGTTCAACTGCAAGGATTAGGCATATTAGATGTTAATGATGCTAATCTGTTGGGCATCTCACTGGAGCAATACAGGAAGGTCAAGAGTGACCCAAGGATAGTGGGACTCGTGAATGATATGATTGAAGTCCATCTGGACAAAGACTATCCTGATGATGAAGCTGAGCATGATGCAAGAAACTTAAACATATCAGTGGAGAAGGCCAAGGAAGTTAGAGTTGAAGGGATTCTAAAAAGAATTGAGCAAATAAGAAAGAGGTCAAACAAGTGTTGAACCCACCAAAGTCTAAGAGTAAGTCAAAGCCTAAACCCTTGTCAAGGGATGCAAACTTAAGGACTTGGGTGGAACCCAATGAGCTATCCACTGAAGATGTTCGAGCTGCCGTACAAAAACTGAGCACTGCCCAGATCAAACTGGTCAATGAGTCTGACGCACGTGCATACTTAAATGAAGTTCTTCAGCGAAGATATCATCCAGGAAAAATCAATGAAATCAAAGTTACAATCAAACCTGGAGGAAGGCAATTTGTGGTAACCATTCAATACTTCAATGGACCACAGCTCACAACTAAGAATCCAAATGTTCATCAGTATGGACATTCTGAGCATGTTGAAATGCTGAATCTGCTGGAGGTAAGGCAACACAAAAACAAGATTGAAAAGGGTTGGGTTTATGTACTTCAAAGTCTGATCAAGTTCAAGGAAGATGTTGAGAAAAGATTGAACTTTGATCCTGAAGATAGACAACCCATCTCTTCAGTTGCAAAGAGAAGAAGAACTGGAGAAAGGCCATCAATTTAAGTTCTTCTTCAGTTATCTATTTTGTAATTTTACTTATTGTCTTGTAACTTTTGTAATTTTATCATGTATATACAAGTTGCCTGTAACCACAAGATAGATAACAGATTAAATCTAACAAACTAAAAAGAAAAATCAAGGCATTTGATGATCTATAAAAATGCCTTGGAAACTTAGATTAGATTTAGTCATACAAATCTTTCAAGTTCATACTTGTATAGTTACAAAAACTTGAATAGACTTGGCAATATTTCAGGACAAATAGGGGAATTTGTTAGAACCAGTTTCGACCAAACTGGCTAGTCTCCAGTTGCATCTGGAGACTAGAAGATTTGTCTAGAAATATATTGGAGTCTAGTTGCAACGTACAGTTAATGCAACTGAAGACTTCCACCAGTTGAGATCTAATCAGAACTGAAGACATTCCAATTGACGTCGAAGACAACAAATGGAAGATAGAGAATGACAAAGGCAGCGAAGCCCAGTTGACATTCTACACAGATTGAAACTGGAGAATATCAGTTTAAAACCTTTACAATGCTTTACACTGTTTACGAGGAAGACCTTTTTGCTTTATGCAGCTTTATACAGACAATATCATTTGTCTATGATTAAAGTATAAAAGTGCATAAAGCAGGTTAGATAAAGTAATGTCTTGATTACCTTATCAAGCATTTCAAAGGAACTCGCCTAGTTTCCTTAAATGTTGTCAACCATATCTATACGACAAAGTTGGAATCCCAATGCCAAGTTTGTCTATAAATAGAGGTCTTTGCACAACAACAATATAACTTTGCATATTCAAACTTTTGCAATATTCTTGGTGTACTTGTGCAATATTCTCTCAATCGTAAAAGGGAACACTTCATAACTTTAAGTGTTTCGATTGTTAAAGAGAATTTCCGAGTATAGATCGTTTGTATTTCATAGGTTGTTAGGATATTTACATTTATGTATTATCTTGATTCCGCAACAACCTTGTATTTTATTTAGCATCAATAAATAAAATACATTTGAAAATTACAACTTGGTCTCACCATTTTACTTTGTTATATTAACTTATTGCATTGTCTTTCCTTTGTCACCTACTACGTAATCTATCCATGGACTTGGTATACAATCACTGTAACTGGTCGTCTCCAGTTCAGTATTTATATTGCAAAGAACTCTAACCATTGACATAGAGGTGTCTTCAGTTAGTACTATTTCTTGAGTTGGGACTTACACACAACCAAAAATCTAAAGGATCAATGGTGTGGCCTAAAAATACGATTACTATTTTTAGGACTTCCAATTATCATGGAAAAATGCACAAAGCTTATCTCTAAATGGTTCGGTCTATGGCTTTTCAACCGATAGATTGCTTTAAAGAATGTAATTCATGGTCAGTATCACAGAGGCGTTCGATAACCATGTCTTACTATCCTCAAAGACTTTTTGGAAAATAAATCCGAGGTCACATAGACTTCGTGTTTACTCAACAAAATCATAAAATGAAAATGTAAGACCTGCGTTCAACGTTGGAAAAGATGTTAGCATTGGTAGGATTTCCATTCGATCATTGTGGAATACCAAAAATATGATATCACTACGAATGTTCCGGCAATATCACAAAGATATGCAATGTTACAAAGACATATAAAGACTCATTGTGTCCTAGTCAAAGAAAAGATATATCAAGTACGCTCTAGACTCGATAGTGATCAAATGAAGTCGGGGACTGGAGCAGAGTGTCTCCCTTTTTCAATATCAACATATTCCAAATGAAGAGTTGATAGAAATGTGAAAATCTCCGTGAGAATAAAACAAGTATTTGTTAAGAAATACTTGAGTGGTTAGGTAAAGATGTGCATTGCTTCACTGGGTCCATGAAGTCTTCTTCAATATCGAGAAATCAACAAATGAAATCCGATAGAAATGTGTTGACCCGGATTTTTTTAAAAACTTGGGGAGGGCTTTTGTTTCTTTTAGCCCTTTCTCACATCACATCACCGTAACCTCTCACTTTTTGACTACTCCCTCATGTCCTATTTGCACAAAAATCATCACACTCATATACCCTCACAATCTAGAAATGAGATTATAACTCTGGGGTTAGATCTCATCGGGATGACAAGATCATGGAGTTTTGATGAGTGGCCTAAACCCTCGTGTGCAAATCTAACACGAAACTTCAATGGAGATGATCGAAAATGGTTTAAAAATCATCCAAAGTGTTTAATAATATGACAAAAGAGGTTGAACACTTGGAAGTTTTGGTTTTATAAACAAACTCTCCCTAAATATATGCATGATTTGAACAGATTGTTTTGCATATAAAGGGTGAGTAAAATGTTTGAAAGTTGCTCACAAACATTAAAAATGAGACTACAAAAGCAGTACACAAAGGCGTTTGATGCCTTGCATCTCATCCTAATACTTTGTGAGTAACTAAAAGACAAAGTAAATAAAATGATAAAAATTGAAAATCTTTTTGGATTTTTCAAAAAAAAAAAGAAAAGGAAAATCTTTTTGGGTTTTTCTAAAAATAAGAAATTACGAAAACGGTTTTAGCACGGGTTATACACTGATGTGTGTATAAGCCACTTTTCATCAAATCACTTCGAAATTACCTTTGGAAACCATTTGAGAATAGGCCCAACGGTTTTTGATTTGTTAAAAGACCAAATGTAAGTCTCATCGATTTGATGAAGTGACGTTGCATTCCACGGAGAACTAAAACCCGGTGGTTTAGTTGAAAAGAGTTTGCGTGGAAGCAACGGTGAAAAATCATATGAATTCTTCGAAAAATATCCAATCTTGGGAGATGGAGTTGAAAAATGATTTTTCAAACCAAAATCATTAACTTTTTGCACAACTGCTTTCACAGGTTTTGGTGCAAGATCAAAAAGTTCCGAAAATGAATATTTGAATGATTTTGACTCAATTGACTTATCTTTAGAAATCGGTTTCCATTTAGATTTAGTCAGCTGAGATTTTGCTTGAGAAATGTGTGATGAATTATCCCCGAAGGATAGAAAAGAGACAAAAGTAGTTGTTCCATTAAAATTTGGTTTCTTAGTGTACTTCTTACCCTTTTGCAAGGAATAAATAGTAAACTAAGAGACTTTTCTTTCGAAAGGTTTTGAAGATTTACTCGTGTAAACCGTCTTTGACACATCAACTTTAGTTTTGGATGGAAAAGATTTTGGAAAACTTTTGGACACCTCACTCTTGTCACATACAAAAACAGGATCCGTCTGAGTTGAGGTATCAATGTTCTTAACTACATCACATTTTGTTTGTACAGAGGAATTCACAACTTGACATATAGGACAATCAGGTTGAGTGCAAACTTCAACAACGTCTTTAGGTGGGTTAGAAGAAACATAACAAGGATTTTGAATATGAAAAGATTTGGTTTGTGTTTGCAATTCGATCTCAAGATCAAAAAATTTCTTGGTCAAGGATGTTTCGTTTGACTGAAATTGCAAACACTTGTCTTCAAGACACTTGATTTGAGCACAAAAATTTGTTCTTTCTTCTTCGACTTTGCTCTAAAAAATGATGGACTTGTTTTGCAATTCATGGTTGAACTAAAAAATCTTTTGTTGCCAAACAAGTTCTTTTGACTGACTGTCTAAAACAACTTTATTGAGCTCTTGGTGAGAATTGTCCAACTCATTTGTTAGCTTGGAAATCTTTGATTATAAATGATCATTTTCTTTTTGAAGACTTTCCACGTTGGACAAAATGTATCGGTCAAATTTGTTAGCTTCGAGATCTTTGTTTTCATATTTGAGTTGGTCAATTTCAAGTTGAAAACTGTTGTGTTGTTCCATGAGTTTTTGACTCGTCTCATACATGAATCGTTTTTCTTGAAAACGAATGACAGCACATGGAACATGTTTTTCGAAAAACCTGGGAGTAAAATTACATGTACAACGACCATAGTCATGATCATATAATTCATCCTCTGTGGGTTCTTGAATGAACATAGTCGTCAACTTATCTGGCATATTGAACTTTATTGACTCAAAAATTTTCAAAGTCTGATACGAAGAAATAATGGATTTCAAGTCATTATTTTAAGTCCAGAAAATGTTGTTCTCTAGCAGCCAAGGTTTCTTCTATCGTTTAACCAACTGAAGTGGCCAACTGGTTGCCAAGCTCGATCACATCCAGACCAGGTCTTTCAATAAGCAACTTAACCTGTCTTTCAAGTTCCTGCAAATCAACCTCTGAAGATCTGACAGTTGTGTCCAGCAGGTTGAAAATCGAGGATGTGACCCCAGTTTGAGTAAGTGCAAAAGCCTCCTTTAATGATGTTGCAAGTAGATTAGAGAAATTGACCAACTCATTGAGCTTGTTAAATACCAAGTCCTCATTTGTAGAGAACTTATTGATCCCCAGGTCAACCACTTTGACGTTTGTAATATGTTCTTTCTGGTACCTGGAGAGGGACTTGGTATTCTTATCAAGAACCTTTTGAATATCCTCCACCCCTGTAAGAAGGTTTTGGATATCTGATTGAAAGGATACAAACTGGCTATCCAGTGACGGAAGGGAAGGTGTCACTGGACCAGTTCGAAAAGCTACAGGTACAACTGGAGGAGGTGTTACAAGTGTTGGTTCTCCAGATGTAGTAGCACTAGTTGAGACAAAAGGAGTTGTTGAAGAAAGAAGGGGAAGAGATTCAGGTTGATGTATAGGCTGAGAATTCTCAGGTATGTACGCCGGCGACGGTGGTGTTAGAATGTGTCTATTTCTAGGCACATTCATAGAAGAAAGAAGTTGTCTAGAGGCGAATTAAGGAAATTCATGTAGTGTGGAGAAGTCACGAGGTGAAACTGAAACTGGTTGATCTAGGGGTTGACCAGAAAAGGAAGGAAGCTGATCATGTGTAGATGCATCAGCCATTTCCTGATCAGAATGTGTCTCATTTGAATTCGTGGATTCAAGTTCAAACTCACCCACACTCATGCCTAGATCCATGAATGATAGGGGTGGCAGAACAGGCTATTTAGACTCCTGGTGACCAGTTCCAGTTGCCTGGATGGTTTCACCAGTTTGGGGATCCATTGCCGAAGCATCTTCTCCCTGGAAAGAGGTCACTAGAGCCTTAACCACAACTGCTCGATCCTCAGCTGTAGTATCATGGGCCGTAGAGTCTGGAACTTCGATCTCTGGCTGTGACTGACCAGAAACTTCATCAGTTCGTGCTTCAAGAGTGTCAGAAGTATGGCTTTGCAAGTTAAGTGCTGACACGGACTCTAAGTTGGGCTGGGCTGACCCAATAACATCTTCACCACTTCCTCCTACAACAAGTACGGAAGTGGTTGCATGCTTTTCATCCCTTTGACTATCTCCAGCATCTTGTTGGGAAGAAGCTGGAGGGCTGGCAATGGTACTAACGTAAGTGGCAAGATCTTACTGTCTCCTAAGGCGCCTTCTCATTGAACGTTTTGCCTTTGGAACTACCTAGATACCTGTTGGGAGGTCTCTTGGGTGAGATGGTAGAGGAACTGACAAGCTGGAGCTGGTGGGAAAAGACTGCTGCCCAGGTTCAGCAACCGTCACAGTACCAGCAGACAAACTAGTGGGTCCCTCATTATTTTGAGGCCCACCCAGTAGTCTTTCTGAATCACCTTGGATTGGTGCATCAGTTTTGGAGAATGCCAGCTGCATTCTACTTGGAATCTAGACCTTTCCAAGTGAGGAGCAAAGAGAGTCCAAATTTCTCAGCATCTTTGGGACAGTGTAAAGTGACTGAGTGTTATGATAAGCATCATTGCCTAGTTGAAGGAAACACAAAGACAAGAATCTGGAGAAAGGTATATATAATCCCTTGTTTCCCTTCAACTTTTGCACAAAACTTCAAAAAATGATTTCAGCAAAATCCACTCTAAGACCATTCCATAAGCAGTAGGCCATCTCAGCTTGTGTAGAGTTAATCTGGTCAAGTCCACCAGAACTTCCTCCCATGCTCTCCACAAGATGTATGAAAAAGTATCTCCATGAGGGTGTGAGTCCCTTCAACGTCATAGCACCTTTGGTTTTCAACACCCCATTCTCCAAACATTCCTTGTTTCCCATGTCAAGGAGCACCTGGCGATAGTTTATATTTTGGGAAATGACTACTGGAGTCTCACGTTCTCTCCAGTAGTTGAGATGCAGAGCACTTTTTGTCTGATGTTTTCCCCTTCTCAACAACTTGTTTCTCAAATCCTTCTTTCTTCTCAACATATTTTGATCCATTTCCTTCACCATGCTCATAACTCTTTGAATGATAGTGTTCCTTCTTTGGAAATGCACTTGTAGAAGAAGTGCGGAGGTTGTTGTTTGTTGGCCTCGCTTTGTAGAATTTTTTCTTGAAATCCTTAGTTACCGCAGCAAGAGCTTGATCTAGTTCATCTGAAACACCATCTCTTGTAGCCATCATATCATCTCCCTCCTCATCAGATGAAGAAACAACTACCATTTTCCTTTTAAGAGCTTCTGAAACCTTTTTTTCAACAATCAATGCCAAAGGATCAGAAGATACAACTTCTGGCATTTTGCTTGATGAAGCTTTGTTTAGAACTTGATGTTCATTGAGTTTGAAGGATTCATGAAGATTATGGATGGTGAACTTGGTCAGATTTTGATGTTGCTTAATCTGTGTTCCAAAATCTTCCCATTCTGGACCAAGAGCTTTGATGAATTTGATGTTTAACTCAATCTCTGATTTCTTGACATTGTTCTTCCTAAGTTCATTTATGACATTGCAGAATCTACAGTAGACAGCCTCTAGAGATTCATTTGGCAATTTGCTGAAGTTGTCAACCTCAGTCAACACATTTGTTAATCTTATTGTTGAAGTCACATCAGATCCTTCCATTTGTCTTGCCACCTCATCCGATATTTCCTTGGCTGTATCATAAGAATCAACAGAACCATAGATTTCATCTGGTAGTGCTTTGTACAAGCATGATCTAGCTTTGTTATCTGCAGCTGTTCGATCTTTTTGTTCAGCATTTAAAAGATCAAGAGTGAGTATTGCACCAGTAGTGGGATGGCGATGAACTGCATGTCCATTAAGGATGGAATCTTTAAGAAGGTGACCATTTGGTTGACATTCCACATAGTCCATAAATCTTTTCTTACATAGTCCATAGGAACCACGGTAGAGAACTGGAGGTCTTGTATCTGAACCCAATGCCAATGCTTCACGAGAAGCCATTTGAAAGAGATTTGATTTGAAACTTGGAATGAAATAAGAGTTGAAGAAAAACAAAAAAATGAAACGATCTTGGTTGAAGATCGTTTTGGGAAAGTTCTTCTTAGAAGATCGTCCTAGTATGAAAAAAGTGAAACGATTTTGTAGATAATCGTCTTGGAGAATTTGAGTGGAATTTGGTTAAGTATGAGATGAAATTGAAATTGAATTAAAGGAATTTGAAATGAAGATTGAAAAATGAGAGATTTGAAAATGAAACAATCTTGAAGGAAGATCGTCTTAGAATTTGTAAGAAAAATGAGACGGTCTTGATTTGAAGATCGTCTTAGGTTCTGAGTACTTGAAGAAATTCTCTAAGTAATTTTTGAAAAATTGGACAGAGTTCCGGTATGAAATGGATTGAAAGAAATTTGAGCAAAACCAATCAATAAGATTAGTTACCCAGGAAGTGTGTGATTCCCAATCACAACGACTTCAAATGATCAATCAAACCACACCAACTTTCAACAGAGAGACTGGGACGATCTTGGGCAAGATCGTCTTAGGGTCAGTGAGCTGAGATGATCTTGCCAAGATCGTCTCAGCTTTCTGTCTCAAAACTTACACTTTTCAAATACTTTTTAAGTATTTGAATTGACCAAACCGATCCTTTCGGATTAGTTAGCCACAACCAAACACTTCACACCACAACCACTTGCTAGAACGATCTTGTGAAGATCGTCCTACAAGCCACAAATCACAAAGTATAAAGAATGAAGTATCAAGCACTAAGACGATCCTGGGAAGATCGTCCTAGTGAGGATCGTCTTGTGGTCATCTTCTTCATCAGAAAACAAGTAAACTCCATTAATGACTTCTTTAAAACTTCAGTTTCTTCTGAATTGCTTGGAGTTAGAACTTGAAATCACTTGCAAAATGTTTGTTTTCACCTCCGTAACAAATCCTTGAACAAAATTCAGCTAAAAACACAACAGAATCAAATCCCAAATTTTTGCGCCAAAAACTCAAAATTCAATCTCGAGTTGGAGATCGAATTGGAACTTGAAACTTGACAGGAATGTGTTTCAAACTATCATAAATCTAATTGTAAACAAAAATCTATGATTTTATGCGATTTTATCGATGAAAAATGAAGAACATGTTACGGTTTGAAAAACGGTTTTGATTTTGAATTGTTGATGAAACTGTGATTGAATTCAGTAATGGATCGATATCAGAATGATGTTTTGCTCTGATACCACATGTAATTAACACGATTTCATCTCCGAATTCACATATTCAATGGTGGATTTGTGTGTGTGTGTTCTTGGTGTTTTAGTGTGTGTTTCTAGAGAGAGAGAGAGAAAGGAAAGATTGTGATTAAGTGTGTGTAAAATTACTAGAATAAAATGAAATGGGAAAAAGGCTTATGATTTCTGAGGTGTGAGGGAGTATTAATAGTCCAACTATACATTTATGCTAATTATCACATCTAGTCCCTCATCTTTAGAAATCGTTTATCTATGACTTAACAACAAGTAAGTCCACTAACTTAAATTACAATTAATCACTATTTTTGGATTTCTAACAGTCACGAATGAAATGATACCTGATGTCAATATGTTTTGTTCTGGAGTGCATCACTGGGTTGTGAGATATGGCAATTGCACTGGTGTTGTCACAAAAGATTGGGGTTCTTGAGTGATTCATACCATAATCAAGTAACTGATTTTTGATCCAAAGAATCTGGGCACAACAACTTGCCGCAGAAATGTACTCTGCCTCAACAGTTGACATTGAGGCCGAAGTCTGCTTCTTACTGGTCCAACTCACCAGTTTTCCCCTTAGGAAGTGACAACCACCAGTTGTTGACTTTCTATCAATCTTACACCCTGCATGATCTGAATCTAAATAACCTATTAGATCTAACCCTGAGCCTTTGGGATATCAAAGACCAAGGCTAGGGTACCCCTTCAGGTACCTGAAAATGCGCTTAACAGCATGAAAATGTGATTCTTTTGGGTTAGCCTGAAATCTGGCACATAAATATGTTGCAAACATTATATCTGCTCGACTTGCAGTTAAATACATCAGTGAACCAACCATTCCACGATATTCCTTTTGGTCCACTGGTTTTCCATTTGGGTCAGAATCCAAATTTAAAGGAGCTGCAATGGGTGTGGTTTTTGATGGGATTGATACAAATTTGTCTTTTCTTAACAAATCTCTGACATATTTTTCTTGGTTAATAAAGATACCATCCATGGTTTGTTTTCTTTGTAGACCTAAGAAAAACGTTAATTCTCCCATTAAACTCATTTCATATTCAGTAGACATGATTTTTGAAAATTTGTTACACATTGCATCATCAGTTGACCCAAATATAATGTCATCAACATAAATTTGTACCAATAAGATATTACCTTTTTCTTTCAAGATAAACAAGGTATTATCTATTGCACCTCTTAGAAAACCATGTTTAAGAAGATGTTTGGTTATAGTGTCATACCAGGCTCTGGGCTTGTCTAAGACCATGCAATGCTTTGTTTCAGTCTATATACCCAGTAAGGATGCTTCTCATCAATGAAGCCTGGAGTTTGTTTAACATACACTTCTTCTTCCAATGTTCCATTGAGAAACACACTTTTGACATCCATCTGGTAGACTTTGAATTGCCGATGGGCTGCATAAGCCAAGAAAATTCATATGGCTTCAAGTCTAGCAACTGGTGCAAAAGTCTCATCAAAATCAACACCTTCTGCTTGATGGTAACCCTTGGCAACCAATCTGGCTTTGTTTCTAACCACATTGCCATTTTCATCCATCTTGTTTCTGTAAACCCATCTAGTTCCAATAGGTTCCTTCATTAACCCTGGTGGACAAGGAACAAGTTCCCACACATTGTTCCTTTCAAACTGGATAAGCTCTTCTTGCATTGCTTCTACCCAGCTTGGGTCTTCCAAAGCCTCGTCAATCTTTTTTGGTTCAATTAGAGATAAGAAGGTGACGTTCAAGCATTGTTCACTTGTGGCTTTTCTAGTCTGAACCCCACTACTTGGATCTCCAATTATCTGCTCAATTGGATGCGCTTGTGTCCATTTAGTGTATTGACTAGGTTGGTGTACAGAAATATCAGTGTAAGTTACCTAAGGAACCTCCACAGTTGTGAAATTGGAGAAGGATCAGTCCAGACTTCTTCAACATCATCATTAGAGTCAATGAGATCACGATTTGCATCGTGGAATTCTTCAGTTGAAGGCACATCTTGAACAACTGGAGAACTTAGAGTCTGAATTGGTTCTGATATTGGAGTGGCACGAACATCAGATCCAATCACTAGTTTTTGTGGTAAATTAAAACTAATGGAGGGATAGAATGAAGTGTCACTGGAGCTTTTCTTTTGTGCAACTGGTTCCAAGTCTTGGTGACTGGAAACATCTTCTGGTGTAGAGACTGATTGATGAACTTGATCAGATACACCAAAATCAACTAGAATAACTGGAGATAAATCAAGGCTTGGTCATTTATTGATTGCTTCATTTGATTCATCGAATGTGACATGAATTATCTCATGTACCTTTTGGAGTCTATAATTATAAACTCTATAGGCCTTTCCGATATCTGAATAACCCACAAAAACACCTTCGTCAGCCTTTGCATCAAACTTTCCCAACTGACTAGAATCGTTAAGAATATAAACTGGACAACCAAATACATGGAAATAACCAATATTTGGTTTACGATTCCTTAGGACTTCATAGGCAGTCTTCCTATGTCTCTTGACATAAACTGACCGATTCTGGGTATGACAAGCAGTTGCTAATGCTTTAGCCCAAAAACTGGTTGGAAGACCTGATTCAGATAACATACTTCTTGCAACTTCAATCAATGTGTGATTCTTTCTTTCAACCACACCATTTTGCTCTGGAGAACGAGCTGAAGAAAAGTTTTGAGAAATGCCAGTGTCATTGCAAAATGATTCCAATTCTTTATTTATAAATTTTGTACCATTATCACTTCGCAACTGACATACTTTCTTGGTATACTTGAGTTTAATTGTTTTGATGAGAGAGATGATTTCACCAGGTGCATCACTTTTTGATCTGATGAACACCACCCAACAGTATCTGGTGTATTCATCAACCACAACTAAAGTGTATCTCTTACCAGCTTTAGTTTGAACATTCACTGGACCAAAGAGGTCCATATGTAACATGTGAAGAGGTTCAGTGATGCTGAAGTTTTGCCTGGTCTTGAAACTGGCTCTTTTCTTCTTGCCCATCTCACACCTTGGACATGGCCTCTCCTTTTTAAAGGAGATTAAAGGTATCCCATCCACCAGTTGCTTTCTTGATAACTTATTGATGTTTTTGAAATTAAGGTGGGATAACCTCTTATGCCATAGCCAGTTGGTGTCCTTATCAGCTTTTGCATAGAAACAATGCTCTTTTGGAGCTGGTTCCATGTCCATAATGTACACATTTCCCTTTCTTGGAGCGATCATTACCACTTGCCAATCCTTGTGAAAAATGGTGCCTTGTGCAACATCGAACAAAACTCTGAAGCCATCATCACACAGTTGACTTACATTGATCAGGTTATATTTTAAACCATTTCCAAATGCAACTTTAGTGAATTTTACTTGTCCATTATTAAGCACACCATATCCTTCAATTTTTCCACTACCATCATTACCAAAAGTCACTGTCGGTCCATCTTGGACAGTGAACTCTTCCAGCAGGGGCTTACATCCTGTCATAGTCCGTCCAGCTGCGCTTTCCAGATACCAGATATGCTTTTTTCGATCGCCCTACACACCCACAAAATCATTAGTTGTTTTTGTGAACCCATCTTTTCTTGATGAGTTCACTGGACTTTACTTGAGAAGTCACAGTTGATTATTGAGGGGTGGAACTAGAGGCTGAATCTGGAGCTTGTTCAATTACTTCAGATCCATGAGTAAAAACAATTGGTACTTGGTATTTGCTTCCCTTTTTATTTTCAGTTTTGGTTCCAGATGGAACCTTTTATTTTTGTTTAGACTTAGAAAGGGTTTTGACACTCAGCTTTTCTGTGATAACACGATTTCTTTACCGAATTCACATCATCAATGGCGGATTGGAAGTGTGTGTGTTCTTGGTGTGAGTGTATGTTTTGAGAGAGAGAAAGTGTGTGTGTGAAAGGAAAGTGGCTTGATTGGAATTAATGAGAATTGTGAAGGTTACAATGGTTTTAAAAAGGTTCAAGGCTTATGATTTCTAAGGTATGAGGGGTATTTATAGGCTAACTACACAAATATGCTAATTATCACATTTAACCCCTCAACCTTAGTGATCATTTACGTATGACTTAACTACAAGTAAGTCCACTAATCTAAATTACAATTTATCACTATTTTTGGATTTCTAACATTCTCCCCCTTAGTGATATATTGTAATGAATGAAGTACGTGTTATGTTGTCTTGTAGGAATGAATTTGTTAAGCCCGGTGGTGAAGACAATTGATGTGTTGAAACAAGTCTTCAAAGCTTTCTCTTTTGTCTTTGGAGAACTTGATTCAGTCTTGGACTTGAACTTCTTGAAGTTAAATCATGTGGTGATTCTCAATGTTCTTTTTGAACAGAGAATAATGAGTGTGTGTGTGTCTTGAATCTTTGAGGATTGTTGAATCATGAATCAGAGTTGTCTTTTGAAATGTGGAAGGTATGAATTTAGCTTTGATTCTTCAATCTTTGATTCTCGAGTGAAATTCAACTTCTTGATTCTTCATCCCAAGAAGTTTCATGAATATATACTCTCCCCCTTGATGTATGCATTGGAGCTTCTTTGATAAAATGTTGTTGTATGACTTGAAGATCTTGAATGAAGTGTGTTGATGAAGACTCTTTTGAAGCTTTACTTCTTTGACTTGAATCTTCTAACCAATCTTTCAACTTTTTGAAGCTTTGATCTTTGTCACATCATTTTTGAACATTTTGGAGAGTAAGCATTTGAATGAAGTTTGGATAAGTCTCTTATGAAGTAATCATGCTCCCCCTCAATTCATGAGTATACACATTTTTGGAGCATCTTTGAACTTTTTGTAACATCTTGAGTGAATATCCTTTGATCTTCGGTCTCATTCTTATCTTGAAATCAATTCGGATTTTCTTTTTCAAGCCAAGATCTCAATCAACTAAGAGCTTAGTGAAAATCTGATCTCAATTGACTGAAATATAGTGAAAATCTTTGACATCATGAAGACTTTATTGTTTCATCAACTTCAAGTTATCATCCATCAAAGTTCCATGAATCCTCCATTTAGATCTTTAGGATGAATATCTTGATCTTCTCATCTTTGAAAGATAAACCTAAACCTTTTGAAACCAAACACAGACTTTTATTATAAACCTAAACCATTTGAAACACCCAAACACAAACTTTTCTCCTTGCTGTCCTTATCAATCATACTTATTTCTTTCCAAATCAATCATAATATTTTCTCCCCCTCATAATGACAAAGTTGGGAACCAATGTCATTATGCAAACATTGATTGATAAAATGTCAAAAGAAATAACATGATCCGAAGCTAGAATTTGTGCTCACGGAGAAATGTCGACCATCGAAACATCAACCCAAACCATTAGCACAACCCAAAGAATCCTATAGATGACTAAAATGTAAGGTTGTTGGTGTTTTTGTGTTTGTGAGATGAGAAATGAAACCGGAAAAGAATGATCCGTTAGCATGTTCAAAAATCGAAAGGATTAATGAAATGACCGATAGAAATGTATAACATTTTTCGGATTTCCTATGTATCATTGAGATATGCACAAAGCAATACTCTAACATAGTTCGGTTTGCGGCTTTTCAACCACGAGATTGCTTCAAAGAATATAAATCATGGTTAGTACAGCCGAAGCGTTCGATAACCACAATCTATTATCCTTAAAGACTTTTAGGAAAAACCGAGGTCACGTTTAGACTTCTCGTTAACTCAATAACCACATAAATGTAATTATAAGACCTACTTTTAATGTTGGAAAAAATGTTAGCATTGGTAGGATTTCCATTTGATCATCGTGGAATATCAATTAAGATATCACTACATATGTTCTGGCTATATCACAAAGATAAGCAGTAATATCACAAAGATATGACTCGAATGTGCCCTAAATAAATGAATAATGATCAAATTAATAACCAATCAAGATAGCTCTAGACACAAAGTGATCAAATGAAGTCGAGGACTGGAGCAGAGTGTCGCCCTTTTTCAATATCAACATCTTCCAAATGAAGAGTCAATAGAAATGTGAAAATCTCCGTGAGAAATGAAACAAGTATTTGTTAAGAAACCCTTGAGGGGTTAAGTAAGATGTGCATTGCTTCACTGGGTCCATGAAGACTTCGTCAATTTCGAGATATCAACAAATGACATCCGATAGAAACGTGTTTTACCCGGCGATTTGAGAATTTTAGGGAAGGGTATCATTTCTTTTAACCATTTTTTCTCAACATATCACCTTAACCTCTCACTTTTCGACTTTACTCCCTCCAACCTATTTGCACGAAAAACATCATCACTCAAAATACCCTCACTATCTAATGAAAGAAGTGAATACTCCGGGGTTAGAACTTATCGGCGATGATGAAGTTCATGGAGTGAATTAATCGCTCATGTGCAAACTAATCACTGAACTTCAATTGATTGAAAATCATTGGAAAATCATCAAACGTGTGTATGAAAATGTTTAAAACACATTTGAAGTTTTGGAAGTTTTTGAAATCACAAACTTCTCCTTAATCTATGCAAGAATAGATCAAAATGTTTTCCATAGAAAGGTGGAGCAAAAATCGGTTTTTGTGAAATCAAAAAAGAGTAAAATCTTTGTTGTGATATTTTCGGAAAACTTGAGAGTCTATTGTGAACAAGATTTTTCAATTGAGAAGCACAAAGTTTTGCTTCAACAACAATGTTCATAGTAAGACTGCTATGGAGTACAACAAGACGTTCAATCTATCGCATCTTACATCAACAAGTTAGAGGCAATAAAACATTTAAGCAAACTTTAACTCAATCAATTGTTCAAAATGAGACAACTAGGTAGTACACAAAGGCGTTCAATCCTTCGCTTCTCATATCAACAATTGAGAGTTCGAAAAACTTTATTTTAAAGGAATTAACTGCTATTACACATACATATTCATATAAGACTACTTGGAATTACACAAAGGCGTTCGATTCCTTGTTGTCTTATATCAATCTATATGTATAACAACAGGATCTTAGAATGTATAAACATTCTAAAATAAATAAAGCATTGAAGAATGGGTTATACACAGAGTACGTACAAGCCATATTGAAATAAATAAAAACAATGAAGAACGGGTTACATATATAGTATATGCAAGCCACCTTTAAAATATAAAATCTTTTTGTTTATTTTTGAAAATTTATATTTTTGTATTTGATTTTATCTTTTCAAATTTTGTATTTTGCTTTTGCAGAATGTGTCAAGAATTCCTTCAAAGGTAAAATGATTTAAGTTTCAAGATTTAACATACCAAGCTTGGAGATAAGAAAGTTAAACCTCTTTTCATCCAATGGTTTTGTGAACAAATCTGCAAGTTGATAGTCAGTTCCGACAAAGAAGAGCTCGATGTCACCTTTCTCAATATGATCTTTGAGAAAATGATATCTAACATCTATATGCTTTGATCGATAGTGGTTTACTGAGTTGACTGCAATAGCAATGACACTCTGAGAGTCACAATAGATAGGGATATGATCATATTTCAGACCATAATCAGTTAGTTGTGTCTTCATCCATAAAACATGAGCACAACAACTAGCCGCAGCCACATATTCAGCTTCAGCCGTTGATAGTGACACACAATTCTGTTTCTTGGAATACCAACTCACAATTTTATCACCTAAAAATTGTAAAGTACCGGAAGTGCTCTTGCGATCAAGCTTACAACCTGCATGATCTGCATCTAAATAAGTAGTTAGATTGAATCCAGTATCCCTTGGGTACCAGAGACCTAAATTGGGTGTACCCTTCAGATAACGAAAGATTCGTTTCACAGCTTGATAATGTAAATCAGTTGGAGCAGCTTGATACCTAGCACACATACATGTTGCAAACATTATATCTAGGCGAGATGCTGTTAGATACAACAACGAACCAATCATACTTTGATATCTCTTTTGGTCAAATGGTTTCCCATTTTTATTAGCATTTATGTTTGTTTGAGCAGCCATTGGGGTAGAAATTGAAGAACATGAAGTCATATCAAACTTTTTCAACATGTCATGTATGTATTTACCTTGTGATATAAAAATACCATTTGGTGATTGGTTGATTTGAAGACCCAAAAAGTAGTTCATTTCCCCAATCATGCTCATTTCAAAATGATTAACCATAAGAGATGAAAAAGTTTCGGCAAAATGTTTGACTGGTTGACCCAAAGATAATGTCATTAACATATATTTGGACAAGTAGAACATGCTTACCTTGTTTGCGAATGAACAAGGTAGGGTCAATTGTGCCTTTGGTAAAGCCACCACTTAGTAAGAAAGTAGTTAAGGAATCATACCATGCGTGGGGTGCTTACTTAAGACCATAGAGAGCCTTGTCTAACCTGTAGATATGGTTTGGCCTTTGAGGATCAACAAAACCTTCTGGTTGATCAACGTAAACTTCTTCTTTGAGGTCACCATTCAAGAAAGCAGTCTTCACATCCATTTGAAACACAGTAAAGTTTTGGAATGCAGAATATGCTAAGAATATTCGAATGGCCTCCATTCTTGCAACTAGAGCAAAAGTTTCGTCGAAGTCAACACCAGGTTGTTGGCAATAACCCTTTGCAACAAGTCGAGCTTTATTCATTACTACCACTCCATTCTCATCCTTTTTGTTTTTGAATATCCACTTTGTTCTGATTGGATCAGCTTTTCTCGGATTTGGAACTAATCTCCATACCTTCAGTCTTTCAAATTGTGCGAGTTCATCTTGCATTGCCTTAACCCACTCTGGATCACGAAGAGCTTCAGAGACTGTTTTGGGTTCGATATTGCTAAGAGAAAGTGCAACAAGACACTCGTTTACTGAAGTACGAGTAGTTACTCCGGCTTGTGGATCTCCAATTATTTGATCAGTAGGATGGTCTTTCCGCATACGTGCCCATTTGTGATTATGAGGAAGAGGATCTTGTTGTTGAATATCAACATCATCATCATTAAAACTTGGGTTTTGTTGAGAGATGGAATCATAACTTGGTAGAATTCTTTCCTCATAAGCTGGATGATCAAAGTCAAGTGGCACATACACATTTGGAGTATTAAATGGATTTGTTGTCTAAGTAATGCGAGAAGGTTGTTCTTGAACATTCTCTTGAGAAGAATTATCAGGAGAGGATGGTGAAGAAGAATCATTAGAAGAGGATCCTTGCTCTGAAGAACTTGATGACGATTCATGATTATTGTCAGGAACTGAATCGTTGTTTTGAATTGGTTCATTATTTGAAATTGGTTCAACGATGACTTGAGGTTCTTTATCATGAATCGGTTTTGAATAATACAATTCTTCAAAAAGAATATCTAATTCATCACTTGTTGGAGTTAGAAACTTCTTGAATTTAGATGCTAAGGTAGAAGTCCTTGTAGAAGTACTTGAAGCACTTGGATCATTACTTGTTGGTAGCAAAATTTCTTGCTCAAAGGTCATGCCCGACATCTCATCAAACCAAACATTCATTGTTTCTTGAATTGTGTTTGTTCAGCGATTGTAGATTCGGTAGGCAATTGATGTTTTGGAATAACCAACAAAATAACCTTCATCATCTTTTTTCTCGAACTTTCCAAGATTCTCCCGATCATTCAAAGTGTACCAAACACACCCAAAAATATGGAAGTAATTGATGTTGGGTTTGCGTTTGTTAATGACCTCATAAGGAGTCTTCTCATGACGCTGATTGATGATGGACAGATTTTGAGTATGACAGGCGGTGTCAACAGCTTCAGCCCACATGATTGATGGTAACTTGGAATAAGCAAGCATTGTTCTTGCTGCTTCCACCAGCGTACGTTTTCTCCTTTCAACAACACCATTTTGTTGCGGGGTTCGGACAACAGAGAATTGGTGAGTAATGCCTTTGGATTTGCAAAATTCATCAAAAACGGCATTCTTGAACTCAGTACCGTTATCCGAACAGATGTAACAAACTGGAAGTTGAAGATTTACTTGAGTAGTAGTGATGAAATTGACCAAAACCTGAGTTGTTTCATCTTTGGATGCAAGGAAGTTGACCCAAGTATATCTTGAATAATCATCAACAATAACCAAGATGTATTTCTTCCCATTTCGGGTTTGTACTTTCATAGGCCCACAAAGATCCATGTGAAGCAAATGAAGAGGTGCTAAAGAGTTTGGAGATTTCTTCGGTTTATGAGAAGCTCTCTTATTCTTCCCAACAACACAAGAAGGACAAACATGCTCACTTTCATACATGTAGTCAGGCAAGCCTTCAACAAGATGCTTGTTGACCAAAGTATTGATGGTTTGGAAATTCAGATGAGAAAATCTTCTATGCCCATAACTAAGAATTCTTTGATGTAGCCTTTGAAATGAGACAAATATTATCGGTTGGTTGGATATCATCGAGATTGACGGTAAAAAGATTATCATCACGATCACCGCAAAGAATGTCAACTCCATCTAGAGTTTGGACTTTACATTGAGATTGTCGAAAAAGAACTTGAAGATTGTTGTCACAGATATGTCCAACACTGAACAAGCTATGACTTTACCCTTCAACATAGTGAACTTTCTTGATGACAATTCCATTTCGTTCAATGTCTCCATAACCTAAGATAGGAGCGAAATTGTTGTTTCCAAAGCGAACAGTTCCCATGAATCGTTTAACAAAATTCTTGAGCAAAGCTTTATTTCCAGTCATGTGCTTCGAACACCCGGAATCGAGTATCCAAACACAGATGGTTATTTCCTGCAAACAAAGAAATTTAACCGACTTTAGGTACCCACTTGAAGACGGGTCCTTGATGGTTAGTTAACACAGGAAGGGTATATAACTTAGGAAATGCATTCAGACATGCTTTTGAATCAACATAAGCATTAACAAGCACATCATCAATAAGCACATTTGGATAAAAAGTACGAACATTCACACGAGAATTAAAAGTAACACATCTACAAGCATTCACATCAACCACACGAGTACAGGAATTAAAATTGTTTACAAGCTCACAAGTCCTTGCCTTGGCACATTCAACATTATTCAACAAAGATGAATTGTTTGAATTAATAGAAACACCCTTCTTTTTATTACCAGCCTTTCTCCTTTGTCTTTTCTTCTTTTTCTCAACATACTTTTGATTACTAGTGAACTTAGGTACTAATGTTTTAGCAACCCATTTAGCACCACTAGTTATACTCTTTCCACCTGTTGAATTGAAACTAAAAAGATTAGAACGAGGGGTTTTAAACACTTTCATACTTTTAGAACCTTTTGGAGGTGAGGAAACTTCTTGCTTCTTTGGTTTATCATGAAAGAACCATCCATATCTATCCCTATATCTAGTTGTACCATTAGATGCATCCTTAGTTAGCAAAACTAAGCTAGACTTAGACACCTTAGGTAAAGAACTAGATTGATAGCTAGATGGAGAAGCATTAGGATAGTCTTTTGGAAGTTTCACTTTGGTGTACTTTGATCTGGGTGTGGTCTCAGCTTGTTCCTTTTTAACATGTTTAACCGGGGTAGGAGTCTTTGGTTCTAACTTAATGGTCTTTGGTTCAGTCTTGACGAGTTTGGTCTGAACTCGTTCTTTCGAGTAATATGAAGTTGGAGCTTTGGACAATGAATTTTGAGATTCCTCTTTTGTTTCAACTTTGATTTTGATAGATTCAATCTTTTTCTCTGTTTCTGAATTAAAAACATATTCTCCCTCCATGAATTTATCAAAATCATCTTTTGTGAAAAATTTCAATGAAGATTGATTAGTTTCAAATTCTTTTGAAAGTTTCGAAAAATCAGGAATCTTGGTGTCCAACTTCACATCACGGGTAGTCTCGGAAATTAGGTCTACTTGAACTGACACATCTTTGGTTTCACAAGAAAATTGAGTAGAAGTATCAATACCTATACTAGCATTTAGCTTAGGGTGGACAACTAACTCTTCAATAGTATTGCATGTGAAAAACCTGTAGAAGTACCATATCAAAACTAAACTATGTGCAAGTTCTTCATCAAATAAATCAGGTTGCACATAATCATCAGCTATAAAGGTATCAGTATTTTAACAAGTACATTCAAGAGAATCAGTCAAGGTCTGAGTGGAGGAATTTGTAGATGAATCACAAGTAGTCTGGGTAGAATGGTCTACTAAAGCACTTAGGTCAGTTTGAGTAGAGACATTCTCACAAACTTTCTTTGTATTAACAACAATACATTTATCCTCTGAATTTGGACTTTGAGACTTGAGGTGATTAATAACTTTCTGTTGAGATTCCACCTTTTGTTGTAAACCTTCTATTTGTTTTTCCAAAAATGTTGTTGGAACACACATTTTAGTTAATTTAGGTGGAGTACCGACAGATTCTTGATTTTGAAAATTTGATGCAATTTCTTCCAATTTAAAAATTGAAGATTTTTTTGTTTTGTACGAAGCATTTAGAGCATCATAATTAACCAAAAATTCCTCTTTTGGTATTCTCTCAACTTCATCAGTCTCAAATTTGCCATCCAATGGACGGATAAATTGTTGTATCATACCAAGATGAAGAAGATCCTTTTTGTCAATTTTTGACTTGTTGAAATAGGCAGTGAAATCCAAGAGAGGATTTTGTTCAACTTTATATAACTTTTCTTGATAGAAAATTATATTCTTTTTAAATTCCTCAACTTGTTTTTCAAGATTTCCAATCTCAATGCCTTTTAGAAAACAATTATGATTTAAGTCAGAAATCTTCCTTTCGAGTTCAACATTGTTTGGTTTAGCTTCTTAGAGCTTTTTGTTGAGAATATCAACATCCATTTGTCTAGCATTTGCCCGAAGCCATTCATTGGTCTTTTGAGTTTCAAGATCTTGATTGGCTTTTTCAAGATCATGAATGGTCTTTTCAAGATTGTGACATTTTTGTAATAACTTAAAATCAGGAGAGACATTCAACTCACATTCTTTAACCAAAATTTTGTCTTTGTATGTTTGAAAATCTTGTTTAATAGCATCATGTTCAAAAAGTAATTTTGAATGTTTTTCAAGAAGTTTTGAAAGTTCACTTTTAGAAAATGAAATGCTACTCTTTAATTTTCTGTTTGTTTTGGCTAAAGATTTGATATGAGTTGTCAGGTTTGACAAAGCTAACCTACATGACTCTTTATCTTTAATCAATGAAAAAGTAGAGTCGAGATTTACCTCATCATCTGGGTATTCATCATCAGTGTTTTCTGCTTCACAGACTTTGTCCTTGGCCAACCTCGCCATAAAGCAAATATTAGCAGAGAGATCTTCATCCTCGTCATCAGAGAGTAATAGCCATTTGTCATCTTCAGCGAGCAATGCATGTCCTGCTTCAACTTGTTTGGCTAACAGCATCTTCTGCTTGTAATACTCGTAGTTCCGCTTTCGAGGTTGCTTGCAATCAATTGCAAAATGACCAGTAACACCACAAATGTAGTACTTTTTGTCTGATGCCTTACCCTTCTCAACAACTTTTTCTCATTAGCTTCCTTCTTTTCACCATGCTTTGATCCACTTGCTTCACTTTGCTCATAACTCTTGGGATGATAGTGTTCCTTCTTGGGAAATGCACTTGTAAAAGAAGTGCGGAGATTGTTGTTTGTTGGCCTTGCTTTGTAAAATTTTCTCTTGAATGCTTTGTTACCGCGGCAAGAGCTTGATATAGATCATCTGAAACACCATCTCTTGTAGCCATCATATCATCTGCCTCCTCATCAGATGAAGAAACAACTACCATTTTCCTTTTAAGAGCTTCTGAAACCTTTTTTTCAACAATCAATGCCAAAGGATCAGAAGATACAACTTCTGGCATTTTGCTTGATGAAGCTTTGTTTAGAACTTGATGTTCATTGAGTTTGAAGGATTCATGAAGCTTATGGATGGTGAACTTGGTCAGATTTTGATGTTGCTTAATCTGTGTTCCAAAATCTTCCCATTCTGAACCAAGAGCTTTGATGAATTTGATGTTTAACTCAATCTCTGTTTTCTTGACATTGTTCTTCCTCGGTTCATTTATGATATTGCAGAACCTATAGTAAACAACCTCAAAAGATTCATTTGGCAATTTTGTTGAAGTTGTCAAACTCAGTCAAAACATTGGTCAATCTTATTGTCGAAGTCATGTCAGCTCCTTCCATCTGCCTAGCCACCTCATCCCATATCTCCTTGGCTGTATCATAAGAATCAACTGAGCCATAGATTTCATCCGGTAGTGCTTGGTATAAGCATGATCTAGCTCTGTTATCTGCAGCAGTTCAATATTTTTGTTCATCATTCAAAAGATCAAGAGTGAGTATTGCACCGGTAGTGGGATGGCGATAAACTGCAAGTCCATTAAGGATGGAATCTTTAAGCATGTGACAATTTGTTTGACGTTCCACATAGTCCATGAATCTTTTCTTCCATAGTCCATAGGAACCCAATGTCAATGCTTCACGAGAAGCCATTTGAAATTGATTTGATTTGAAAATTGAATTGAATTAAGAGTTGAAGAAAAACAGGAAATGAAACGATCTAGAGAGGATCGTCTTGAAAGAGATCGTCATAGAGGAGATCGTCTTAGAATGAAGGAAAGGTGAGACGATTTGAAAGAGATCGTCTTGAAGTATATAGTGGAATTTGGCTAAGTAAGGAATGAAACTGAAATTGAAATTTATTTTTGGATTTTGAGAAATGAGACGGTCTTCATGAGATCGTCTTGGAGATTGTTGGACAAGAAATTTAAAGTATTTTGAGAAATTGAAAGTATTTTGAAAAGAATTGGACAGAGTAACAGTAAGTAATGGAAGGAAAGAAATTTGAGCAAAACCAATCTATAAGATCAAGTACCCAAGAAGTGTATGATTCCCAATCACAACAACTTCAAATGTTCAACCAAAACACACCAACTTACAAAAGAATCTGAGTTCACTATGCTGAGACGATCTTGTTGAGATCGTCCTAGCTTTCTGTCACAACACTTTCAAGTGTAAAACACTTTCCAAGTGTTTGAATTGACCAAACCAATCCTTACGGATTAATTAGCCATAACAAACACTTAACCACACACAATCACACTTGTCAGAACGATCTAGAGAAAATCGTCCTACAAGCCACAAAGCACTTGAATGAAAAATGAGATTTCAAAGGCTGAGACGATCTTGAGGAGATCGTCCTAGCCAAAATCGTCTTGTGGTCATCTTCTTCATCAGCAAAACCATTTTAAACAAAAAACTCCATTAACGACTTCAAAAAGCTTCAATAACTTTCGAATTACTAGGAGTTAGAACTTGAAATCGATTGCAAAATGCTCGTTTTCACTTCAACTACACATCTACGAACAAAATTCAACACAAAATACAACAGATTTGAATCCCAAAATTCGCGCTAAAATGCTAAAATTCAAACTCGAGATTTAGATCGAATTAGAACTGGAAACTTGACAGGATTATGTTATTTACTACTACGAATCTATTGTGAACAAATAACTGTGATTTTACGTGATTTGAACAGTGAAAAATTGAAGAACAGTGAAGAAAACTGGACGAACAAAAATAACAATTTTTTTTTATTTTTGATGAATTTGTGATTGAATTCAATTATGGATCGATATCAGAATGATATTATGCTCTGATACCACATGTGATAACACGATTTTTTTACCGAATTCACATCATCAATGACGGATTGAAAGTGTGTGTGTTCTTGGTGTGAGTGTATGTTTTGAGAGAGAAAGTGTGTGTGAAAGGAAAGTGGCTTGATTGGAATTAATGACAATTGTGAAGGTTACAATGGTTTTAAAAAGGTTCAAGGCTTATGATTTCTAAGGTATGAGGGGTATTTATAGACTAACTACACAAATATGCTAATTATCACATTTAGCCCCTCAACCTTAGTGATCATTTACCTATGACTTAACTACAAGTAAGTCCACTAATCTAAATTACAATTTATCACTATTTTTGGATTTCTAACATTTTCAACTGAAGGAGAAGAGGCTCCTTCCAGTTTTTTGGCAGTACAACTCTGAACCTCCCTAGACAAAAGTTGGAGTTGACTGTCCAGTTTCAGTAAAATGTGATTTTCACCAGACACCTGACCCTTGGATTTAGGTTCAATTTGATTCTTGGTCTTAGGATTCTTGGGCTCCTTTGACTTTTGAGGTAAAGGCTTTTCACAACCAACCTTTTTAACTAGAGCTTTAGCCTGATTGGCTCCAGTTTTAACCTCAACAGGGGTGATTTCAACAGATTCAGTTTTGAAATTCTTAGGTTGATCATAAGGTGTTTCAACCTGAAGAGATGAAGGCAATGCATGGAGATCTGGTATGGCAGCTGGCATTTGAAGATCTCCTGATTTCCATGCATTCTTTTGGGCATCAATTATTCTTGAAAAAGCATCATAGTTTTTCTCAGATGCATTAACCCAGGACTTGATAATCTTTTTTTCTTTCTCAAGATCAGATTTTAAACTTTGATTTTCAAGATTTAAAGCTTCAATTTTCAAAACTGATTCTTTTAGAGCCAACTGGACACTCTGCAGGTCATTCAACTGGGGTTTCACATTGTTTAATTCAGTTAAGATTGTTTCCAGATATCTTTCGCTATCAGCTCTTATAGTTTCCACAAACAATAAATCACCATTGAGTGATTCAGCAATGTCCAGCTTCAATTCAGGGTCATCCTGCTTATCATAATCACATACCTTTTTCAGAATGATGTCCACCCATCTTCCTACAATGACATCATCTTTCACCAGATGTTGCTGTTGATCTTCTAGTGCCATAAAACACATATCCCTAATCTCCTATTCATCATCAGATGAATCATCAGAGAGTTCCCACTTCTCTTCAGTGTTTGCCATCAGAGGTAAGATTGGCCTTGTCCAGAGAGTTGGAGCTGGAAGCATTGTTGGAACCATTAAATCGATTAGATTTTTGCTTAAACCTATTAAAGGTTTTGGCAATCATGGCTACCATATCATCATCGTCAGTTTCATCACAACCAACACTGGTCTCAATGGTTAACCCAGAGTTCAGTAAATTACTTAACATCTCCTTCATAGAATGTAACTGGACATTCTCAGCAGAAATTAAGGCAGCACAAGGTTGTCCAGTGAAACTGGTTCCCTTGGAACTTTGGGCATGGTTTATGGCATCCTGTTCAGCCACAAGTCTTGCAGCATTGTTATCCTCTGTGAATCTAAAAGCTCCAAAGAGAGATGCAAGAGTGTGACTGTGTAGGGTTTTACCTTGTCTTAGGACAAGAATCATATTTTCCCATTTCGATGGAAGAACATCACAGAATTTCTCAAGAAGAATGTCCTTGTCTTTTTCAATACCCAGCCCTCTTAACTGATTAATAAGGCTAGTGAATCTGGTATAAGTACCAGTTAGACTTTCATTAGGTAGAGCAAAGAAGGATTCATACTTCTTGTTTAAAGCAACTTTTCTAGTGACAATGGTGTCATCACCTCCTTCAAACTGAATGACCAATTCATCCCACATATCCTTGGCACTGGGAAACAACACAAGTATTGGATTTAAGTCTTCAGGGACAGCAACAAGGATCATGTTTTTCAGTCTGGTATCTAAGTCTACCAGTCTGTGATCCTCATCTGACCAGTGGTCTTCTGGTTTTTCTCTAGACCCTCTTCTTCTAGTTGGATCAAGAACAGGACTTACCCCGAGAGACATGGGTATATAGGGTCCATCCTTAAGGAACTTCAACATATACCTTTCTATCCCACCAAAATGCAGCAGCATTCTGGCCTTCCATGTCCCAAATGTTTCACCATTCCCATCAAATTTGGAAAGAAGAGTATTTGAATAATGGACATGGAGATGGTTTGGGGCGTTAGGAGGAGGTGGAGGAGGATTGTTATTAGCAGTTTGATTAACATTTTGATTTGGTATAGTATTGTTAATATTAATGTTTTCATCATGACCAGGACCATTCTCACCTTCAGTAGTAGACATCTTAGCAGATCTAGGCAATTATGTTAGCCTTAAGCTCTGATACCACTTGTAATCCCAACTTAAGAGATGGTACTAACTGAAGACACCTCTATGTCAATGGTGAGAGTTCTTTGCAATATAAACACTGAACTGGAGACGACCAATTACAGTGATTGTATACCAAGTCCTTGGATAAATTACTTAGCAGGTGACAAAGGAAGGACCAAGTTGTAATTTTCAAATGTATTTTATTTAGCATCAATAAATAAAATACAAGGTTGTTGCGGAACCAAGATAATACATAAATTTAAATATCCTAACAACCTATGAAATACAAACGATCTATACTCGGAAATTCTCTTTAACAATCAAAACACTTAAAGTTGTGAAGTATTCCCTTTTACGATTGAGAGAATATTGCACAAGTACACCAAGAATATTGCAAAAGTCTGAATATGCAAAGTTATTCTTGTTGTGCAAAGACCTCTATTTATAGACAAAGTTGGCATTGGGATTCCAACTTTGTCGTATAGATTTGGTTGACAGCATTTAAGGAAACTAGGTGAGTTCATTTGAAATGCTTGATAAGGTAAGTCAAGACATTACTTTATCTAACCTGCTTTATGCATTTTTGTACTTTAATCATAGACAAATGATATTGTCTGTATAAAGCTGCATAAAGCAAAAAGGTCTTCCTCGTAAATAGTGTAAAACATTGTAAAGGCTTTAAACTGATATTCTCCAGTTTCAATCTTTGTAGAATGCCAACTAGGCTTCGCTGCCATTGTCATTCTCTATCTTTCATTTGTTGTCTTCGACGTCAATTGGAATGTCTTCAGTTCTGATCAAATCTCAACTGGAGGAAGTCTTCAGTTGCATTAACTGTACGTTGCAACTCTACTCCAATATATTTCTGGACAAATCTTCTGGTCTCCAGATGCAACTGGAGACTGGTTAGTTTGGTCGAAACTGGTTCTAACATTGTGTCAATGGATCATTGTTATCCGGATTTCATTTCTCTTCACACAAACACAAAGTACACAAACATCATATAAATTTTTTTTCCAACAACGCAACCTCACATTATAGTTCACCAATAGGTTCCTTGGGAATTGGGGATTGGGTTGGGTTACGTTGTTTTCTTGTTGTTTGTTTGCATCTACCGTTTATGTTATCAATCATTAATGTATGATGAACACATTTCACATATTCATCATAAGGGGGAGAAATGATTAAATGATTGATAGATAAAATTCAAGGTTTTAGGTAGAATTTGATTGATAAATATTGATTGAGGATATTGTTTTTGTTTGGTTGTTCAAAGGATTATTAGTTTAGGTGAAGGGAGTGAATAATTATTGTGAGAAGTTGAAAGATTGTTTTGAGATTGAGATGTTTCAAGATAATTATTAGTTGTTGAAAGTACATGGTCGATTATGGAAAGATTTATTGGATAAATGACCATTGTTTGATAAGTAAAAGAATTTGAGATTGTATAATGATTGAGGAGAAAGGAAAAGTTTGAGATTGAATGGTTTGAATAGTTAAGATCGTTCATAGTTTGAGGGGGAGCATGAGTAAAGTCATAAATTGTTAAATATGCTCCGAAATGATTGTTTGTTCGAGGGGGAGCAAGAAATTCGAATATAATTCATTTAGTTGATAAGATGCTCCAAGATAGTTGATTGTTTGATGGGGAGCAAATGTTAATTGATCAAAGGATTAAATCTTCCAAGATGATTGATTATTCAAAGACAAGTTCGATCAAGAAATGAAGAGTTAAAGTCAAAACCAAGCTTCCGCAAATGCCAAAAGAATTCAAGATAACCAAGCTTCCGAAATCCAAAAGAATTCTAAGAATTCAAAGTCAAAACCAAGCTTCTACTCAAAGATTTAAGTTACTTCTCCAAGCAACATCAAGTTGAAATCAACATTAAAAAGTTCAAGTTGTGAATGCTCAAATGCTACAAAGATTTCAAAGATGCTTCCGAAGTATTCAAAGTTGCAAGAGAAGATCAAACTTTAGAAAGTCATCGTCAAGAATATATGTTTTTGAGAAGATTCAAAGTCAAGGTTGATACAAGATGTTGAAGACAATGAGAAAGCTTCAAAGTTCAATCAACATTAAAGGTTTTCAACAAATGGGCTCATCATGTTTATTTATAGACTAAACACGATGCAACATTTACAATTCAACACCAAGGGGTAGATTGTTAGAAATATAAATGGTGTTAAATTGTAATATTTCTATCAATGGAAGGGGTATTAATGTTAATTAGGAGGTTTGTATAAATACCCCTCCATAACACATATTGTAATAAGCTTGAATCATAATTCCATACATCCTTCTCTCTAAACATTATTTTCTCTCTCTAACTTCTCCTTCAACCTCCCATCACCATCACACAATTAAACACACACATAACACACATTTCACCATTGTTATCACAATTAAGCTCATTATCATTCATTATAGTGTTCCTTTTAAATCTTTATTAAGATTCAACAACAAAATTCTCTTTGCCATTAATCCTACGGGATTACTAACCTTTTTCTGCTAACTCTTTGCAAAGTTGCAATTCGGCCACAAACCCCCCCCCCTTTGATTTGAATTGCTTTATTGTCAATAATTGCTTAATAAGTCCTTATGTTCAACCTCGGTTTACCAAGTCAACTATACTGCATACGAACGGGTCCACTGTCCGCAAGTGTGTAGTAGTCAGTAGCTAGGTATTTCGTGTTTATAGATTTAAGACTAGAAAATACACATCATATCTCAACTGGAGTAAAGATCCAATGGCATCAATTGTACAATGGCCACTAGACTTCAAATAATTCTAGACAAACCTTCATGTCTCCAGATGCAACTGGAGACGCTCCTGTTAGGTCCAGATTTACTGGACTCGCTCCAGACGTGATTACTGAAGCCCTCTGAAGATTTGTCCAGAAATTATGTGAAGACCAGTGAACAACTTACTTGTACAGGAATCTGGATTCCACCATATTTGTTCACTGGACTTCACTCCAGTCAAGATCTTTCCACTGAAGAACATTCTCACTGAAGTCGAAGACTGAAGTCTGAAGAAAGAAGTCTGAGAAACAGCGGAGCTCACTGGAAGACTTACCAGATCTCCTGACTGGAGTCCTTGTCAGTGTTCTAGACCTTACAAGTCTGAACACTGATTACGAGGAATTGACTTTATGCCATTACATGCCTTTACCTGGACAATCTATTTGTCCTTTGTTAAAAGCCTTACACGCATGTAAAGGTGGTTGGTTAATTAGAAGACAAGTCACTATCATGTGACTTTAAGGAATTAAAGTAATTTCCTTAAATGCATGTAACCATAGTTGTATGGCAAAAAGAATATTATATTTATTCTTTTTGCCTATAAATACCAAGTCACTTCCTCGTCCAAATAACATACTTTTGCAATTTGGTGATTTTGCTCAAATACTCTCGATCTAAACAGTTATACTTCACAACTTTAAGTATTTCGATCAAGGAGTTTATTTAGGAAAATTAGATCACTTGTAATTCATAGGTTGTTTAGATACTTACTTTGTAATATCTTGTTCCGCAATAACCTTGTATTTTATTTAACATCAATAAATAAAATACACTTGAAAATTACATAGTGTCTCACCATTTACTTTACTTGCTTATCTATATATTGCTTAAGTACGTATTACGTTATATATTCTTGCATTTATATTTATCGTAATACTAGTCCAATCTAGTGCTTACTTGACGTTTCATACTAGTCTTATCTAGTGATTACGTGACTTGTTGTATTCTACACTTGTGGGTTAAACCATCGAATGGTAAATCTAGCCTAAGTTCTTTTATTTTTCTTTTTATGTTTAGTTGAACGGAAAAACAAACAGTAACAATAGAAGTATGAATTGCTATACTTTGAACTTTGAAGTATTTCTAAATACATGTATATAAGCAAGAGATGAGTAACTTACTTATGTTCTATTTATGCCCCCTATATACGGTTTTTCAGGATCCGCCACTGCAAGTCAGGGTCAAGATCGTCAACTCACTATGTGATGCAAAAAAAACTCTCGGCAAACCACCTGAGTATCACCACCAAAAAAAAAGAGGCAGAGAATGTTATAAACAAAAATTTATCTCCAACGTAAAATGATTTTGGGTCACTCAGATTTATTCATGATTTTCTTATGGCCAAACCATATTTAAATCAACAAAAAATTGCCATAAACTTTCACAGCTTAAACAAATATGCATATGATATTAGTCTATTATACACAATGGTAATCAATGATTTAATATAAATTAACTCGTAAATCATACCTTACGATGACCACATAGAGGCTACATTTGCAATTTTGCCTGTAAAAAAAAACCCCGCATGCGATGATTATCATACCTGTAAAAAAAACAGTACAAATTAAAAACCTAGTTTATCGTACCTAAAGGTGCAGACTCTGATGGTTTCCTAGGCACCAGATATGTGATCTGCTAGACGTGACTGTTGGGGTAAATTGTTCTTGATGAGAGAATGTCAAGAAATAATACTAATTAGGAATAATAAGAAGCAGATGAGAGAAAGAGAGGTTTTTTAATTTGGGGAAAATTAGGGGCGAGACTATTTTAATTTGGGGAAAATTAGGGGCGGGACTATTTTAATTTTGGATTAATAGAAAACGCAAGGGAATAAAATTTAGGGATAATGGCATGGAAATGTAACCAACTATGACCAAAATGTTATATAATGTACCCAACTACTCGACTTGCTATGTAGTGTAGCCAACTTTGTTTTTTAGGTTATGCAATGTACGCAACAGGGTACAAAAGGTTTCCATCCGGTTATCATCATCATCATCATCCTCACTAGTGCAACAACTCGCCGGAAAATATGGTAAGGCGCCGGAAAAATTAAAATCGCGATAACTTTGTTATTTCTTCGAATTAAGACTTAAAACTACCACCAATAGACTCAAAAATTGATCCCGCACAAACCCTGACTAAAATTTTTCGAATCCAACACTCTCCAGAAAAAATGGCGATTCGCCGGAAAAATTAAAATCGTGATAACTTTGTTGTTTATTTGAATTAAGACTTAAAACTACCAACAATAGACTCAAAATTTGATCCCGCACAAACCCTGACCAAAAGTTTTCGAATCCAACACTCGCCAGAAAAATGGTGATTCGCCGAAAACATGTTACTGTTTGTTTTTTAGGCTTTTAGCTGTGCAACCTCAACCTTTTCAAACGTATTCGAAACTGTGTTTATTATTGGGTATTGGAGCCCAACTGAAAATGGATTCTGGTTGTGGCTAGTTATGCAAGTTGCAAGTCAAAATTATACTGTGAGAAAGCTTTGGAGCCTAACTGAAAATGGAAGGTACCGAATTCATTGTGGGTTTTTGTTTACATTTGTAATTTGTGTAAATTGACAACTGATTGGGCCTTCCTAACCATCTTCCCCTCAAAAAGATACTTTGTAAAAAATGCAGGGATATGATGTCAACTTCTAAAACAAACTATGTCTTTGTTTTTGTAATCGTACATATATAGAATCCCCAAAAGTGTAAAGGATTCTGAATAGTTTGCTAAGACAGGATTAGTTTTATTCAGGCATACTGTTATCCTGCCAATTTTTTTTAATAAAAAATGAATAAAATTGAAAGCGGTAACCTGCAACTTGTTTCCTAGCCGGTTGCTTACATTGCATAACCCAAAAAACAAAGTTGGTTACACTACGTAGCAATTCGAGTAGTGGGGTACATTACATAACTTTTTGGTTATAGTTGGTTACACTCCCATGCCATTATCCCTAAAATTTATCATAGAAAGCGAGACCGGGAGGGGAATAAAATTCGATGATATGCGCGTAATACGGTGGTGGTTATGATGGTAACAGTGTAATGGTGATGGTGACTGTTACGGTTAAAGACGGTGGCGAGTGGTGCAGATAATTGATTTAATGAGTTATTTAAAATATTTTATTAAATAAATAAGTGATAGTGTAATTTACTCGTTAAGAGCATTTTAGACAATTTTCTCAATGTCAACAAGTTGGGTGTTTATTTTATTAATATTGTATAGAGGAAAACTAATAAGTACTCCTCCGTCCCATTTTAGTTGTCATGTTGACTAACTTTGTTTGTACTATATAGTAGTTGATGAAACTTATATGAATGAAAAGTATATTAAAAACTCAATCCTTTCTTATATTTTATATCAAATGTTACATGACACAAACAAAGTTATTTACGGTCAAAGTTAGTCAACATGACAACTAAAATGGGACGGAAGGAGTAACAACTTAAAAAGGTTGTTCAAAAAGAATAATTTAAAAAAGAACTAAATATTTTAAAAGTTATTATAAATAAATAAACATAACATCCGTGCAATATTATGGCGATGGTGGTGGTGGCAGATATGTGGATAATTGATGTAAAAGATTGTGTATATTTTTTGGAGTTATACAAAATACCCAACTCGCAATAAATTTCAAAAATCGCAGTGAGATTCGTAAAATCGAAAGAGATTCCCAAAATCGCAACGAGGTTATACTAAATCGCAATGAGATTCCCAATATCACATAAAGAACCTGTTACACTTATTTATGACGACTTAAATACAAAGTGTCCTATCAAGATATGTTATAATACGACTCTAACAAATAAGGATCCTATTATACTAATGTGTTATGACTTAAATACCCAGTATCCTACTAAGTAATGTTATTATACGACTCAGGCAAATTAGAGTCCTTACCCCAAGGACGCCTTCGGCATCCAGGGGTCACGGCCATTGACCTTTTATGACCGAAACTTCAAGTGTTCTATTAGGTTATTGTTTTAATAGGACTCTCGATGATAAGTGTCCTATTACATTACAATATAATAAGACATCAACTACTAAACGTCCTATGAGGTATTTTATTAGGATTCAGAATTTAAGCGTCCTAATAACTTATATGATAATAGGACCCTAAACATTCATCCGTCCTATTACATAATTTTTTAGGACACCCGTTTAATTGCCTACATTATGATAGGACCTTAAACACTCATTCGTCCTATTAAATAATCTTTTAGGACCCTCTTTTTATAGCGTCCTACACGGAGGGTCCTAAAATCCCTTTTTTGTTGTAGAGATGTAATGAAAAATGATGTTGAAATCCACTTTATTCCCACTGACAAACAACTTGCTGGCATATTTACAAAACCTTTGGATGAGAAAACTTTTCAAAATCTTGTTAGTGAGTTGGGAATGTTGAACCCTTAATCTGGAACCTTGTTATGAACGCCTTTGTGACACTGGCAGGGTTCTTTGATTCCAGATTTATAAATCTATACCAGTAAAGTTATCGAACGCCTTTGTGATACTATCTCTACGCTGATAGATTTATGGATCACCATTCCAGGGGGAAAGACTCAGACCATATTTTTTTTATATATATATCTAAGTCTCAAGGGGAATTTATTAATTTATTTTCTCACTGGACAAATTTTTCTAGAAAATGTTTCTAGTACCTTGTAAATGTGTCCCTCTCATTAATACTAATAAGTTGATGTGCATGTTTGAAGTGACTTCAGTCGCTTTGTAAATGTGTCCCTCTCATTTGTTTATATTAGTTGATGTGCGTGTTTGAGGTTTACCAGAATGGTCTAATCTGGGTACTTACTGGAGTGTCCCTCTAGTGTACCATTAATACATATTCTACTGGCCTAATCCACCAGTGAAACTGGAGTGTCCAGTCAACCTTCAGATGCATTAAAATGAGTCTTTGTGTGTCAAATCGTTATATTTTTAATGCTTGATGCTAGTGCATGCCAACCTTACAATTTTTCATCTGGACAGTTACTGTTCAACCTACGTGGCATAACTTTTTCAACTTAAATGATGGTTTTTGTTACCTTGGGAAGACGAAAAGTGCAAGTTCATAATTTTTGTGGGCTGTCAACCGTCATACATTTATGTGTGATGGGAAACATTAAATGCGGATGTCAAAACCGATCAAAACTGTTTTGAAAATTTTCAAACTTACTGTTTTGAATTCCATTTTCTATTTCCTCTATAAATACCCATATTTACCTTCACTTTCAGTTTTATCTCGAAAATCATTTACTCCCAAATCTTCTCCTTCATTTATTTCATTCTTCATTTACTCTCCAATCATCATCATCTCTCTTCTTAAATTTCCTTTATCAATCTTTTATTCTTTCAGTTTCATATTCATATATCTCAAATGGCTCCCAAACCTTCTCCTAAAAATTTTCTAGCTGCAAATTATACTCCTGATGATAATGTTAAAAAGGCAAATCATATTTCTCTTTCTGCCGATGCCATCAGAATAAATATGAACAATTGGATGGCCAAACTCTCAACCAATCACTCTGCAACATCCATTATTGGAAGGTTGAATACCTTCTTCCTGAGCAGTCCTCTATATGGTGCCCTAAACTTAAATCCAAGCAAAATGTATCACGATTATCTTTGTGAGTTCTGGTATACTGCAGTGTATGTGGAAAGTGATGAATCCATCCACTACACACTAAAACAAGGCACCAAAAGCTTCACAATTACTGTTGATTCCCTCAGAGATGCCTTGAGGATGAATTATTTTGATGAGAATGAGATGCCCATTGAAATTCCCTCTGGCATCAATACCAGGGAAGTGTGCAGGTTGATGGGGCACACTGAGATTCTGGATGAGAATGGTCAGCTGCTCAGGAAGGGCACTGTATATATGAGCAGGCTGACAGATTCATGGAGATATTTCTTCACTCATCTTGTTGAGTGCATAGGTGGTAGTTCTGGAGGTTTAGATCAGATAAACCAGACACAGCTCCAGATTGCCTACTGTTTGTGGCATGGGTATAGGGTGGACTTTGCCCAGATTTTCTTTAATGATCTGGTGGACAAATTGAAGGTCAAAAGCAGGAAAGCCTTCATTCCCTTCATTCGATTTCTGTCCATTATATTCAGAAGGGCCTTGAAAAATGAGTACTCAGTAAATACAACTCATTTTTCTTTGTGTGAATATCTGAGGGACCTCAACCAGTTGACCTCATCTCCTACTCATTTTCCATCGGTGATGCTATATCAATTCAGAATTCAAGAAGAGGCAAATGCATCATAACCAGATGAAGAGGTTGCTGGTGAGCCTCATAACAATGAAGAAAATTCTGAAGTTGTTACTGCTGAAAGGGTGCAACCTATTTCCCAGATAGCCCCTGATCCTCAGCAGCATGCTGAGAATATTGTTGAAATTCCACCTAATCCCACCAGGCCAAGGAACATAACTCGTTGTCTTAGGAGAGACGAAGTTTTGGTATCATCTCTTCCAGAATCCTCTCATCTGGATTCTGGAGATCTAATTCAGGAGATTGCACCAGTAACCACTTCCTCAGTACCAGTAGAAGTAAGTGGTGAAGAAAAAAGAGGTTTTGGCTCACCTCTTGTCATACCAGTCTCAACTACTGGAAGTGGGGACATCATGGCTGCTGATGGGTCCTTAATAGTTGAAGAGGTTGAGGGAGAACAAGCTGGGCAGATTGAAGGACATAATCTGGAGCAACTGGCTCAGATTGATTTGAATGTAGGGGTGGAGAATGTACAAGTAGAGGACCAGGCAGGTGGAACCGGCCCAGATTGGGACATGGTTGATTCTCCACTGTCTGAAGACATTGATTTTAATGTAAATATGAGTTTTCTGGGAGAAGAAGAAGTTGATCGAACCATCCATTCTGTCTCCCAGTCAATTCTTTCTGATATGCCTCCTCCAACCCCAGAAAATACACCAACACCTCTTCCAGAACAAACAACTCCAACAACTTTTGAATCACCAAATGCACCAGAAATTCAACCATCTCAAACTTTTGAACCACTGGCAGTCACCTAACCTACTGAAAATATCACAAGGGTGTTGCCAGTATCATCCATCACCATAATCACCAATCCTTCCAGTGGTCTCTTCTCTTCTTCTTCAACCGAGGTCCAAGGCCTTTTTGATAAGGTGGCGGACCTGGAGAGATCACTTCAAGCTTCTTCTCAGGTTATTTCTGACTTCAAATCTCTAATTTCTATTAATCTTAAGTCAGAAATGAACATATTTACTGGAAATGAGAAGATAGTCTTTGAGAAGTTGGATGAACTTATCGTGGCAACAAATAAAAACACTGAATCTATACAAGTTGCAGTCCAGGGAATCAAGGAGGATATGGTGACAGCTGTTCAGACTGCCATTAAAGCTGAAGTTGCTCAACCTCTGGCAAGTCTGACTGGTGAGGTTCAAAATTTGACCACCAGAATAAGCTCTCTGGAGAGCAGGCCAACCCTGGAGAAAAACTCAGTTGTCAGCACCCTCTGTGATGAAGTTGTTCGAAAGTTCAGGGGAAATCTTTGTGATGGGTTGTTGCCTGAAGTAATGAAGATGATTGACACCCAGTTGCCTTGCCACTTTCCTCAGGATCTTAAAATTATTAAAAAGGAAGTGATGCAATTGAGGAAAACTGTGAATAATATTGCTCCAGTGTCTGGTCGAACCTTTGATTCTGCTGATAGACATAAGCTGGACCAGGTGCGGAATCATCTTCAATCTAGAGATGCTTCTAAGGGGAAGGTTCTGGTTCTGGAACAGAAAAAGTTGGTGATCTTCAGAAGAAGATCAAAGTCTGGAAGAAGGTGATTAGACAGGATGTTACTGGTACTGAAGCCAGTGGACAAGTTGAAGAAAAGGCTGCTGGTACTGATGCCAGTGAGCCAGTGTTTGAAGAGTTCCCAGACATCCCAACCACATTGAAAAAGATCAAGAGAAAGCAAGTGGTGTCTGGTGAACCAACAGCAGAAGAGGAATATGTTTCTGCTGATGAGGCCAAGGCAAAGAGACTGGAGCAAGAGTGCATCTCAATTAAAATTTTCAAGAAAAATCTGAAGGATGACTTAATTTCTCACCAGTTAGATATGGCCAGGCATGGGACTCTGGATTCATACAACGCTGGCAGGTTGGGCTTACAAATTAAAGTATATAAAAAGATGAAGGATGATCCCAGGCTGAAGAAATGTCTGGATGCCTTGGATGATGTCTACATTCGATCCATGTATGCTCAGGATGAACAAGTCTATGATTCTGAAATATATGGTGTGAGCGTACTGGATCTCATTACCCAGAGAAGAGAAGAGTTGAAAAATCTCCAGCAACAAGTAAGGAGTAATGCTACTGCTCTGGAGCATGAATATAGAAAGAAGATCAAGGGTTTGCCCAAGGCACCAGCCAGAAAATCCAAAGCTGCCAGAGATGCAGATCTTAGCACCTTCATTCCCTTGAACACTACAGAAAGAATTAATAAAGAAAAATTTGAACAAGCTGCTGAACAGAGAAAGGTATCCAGGGAAGTGGATGAAATGGTTAAAAGGGCTCAGACAAAAGAAAAGTATGAACACTTGTCACAATTTAGAGCTGATGTCCGATCTATACTGGGTGCTGAGATCCATCTGGCATAAAACCATGATAATTTCTCAAAGTTCCATGTCAAACTCTTTAGAGAAGGGAACTTTACTGATGAAAGAAAAGACACGTCAATCAGGGCATTCGGATGGTCAGAACTTAGAGAGATTGGCCTTTCCTTCAGAGGTAAAGATGTTTCCCAAGATGTTAAGTATTTTATGAAGAGGATTGGCAAGGAATGAATGAGGAAGGAACTGATGGAGATGGAGCTGGGCTTAAGGACTTCTCTTACTACTTCATCAACTCCGGGTGTAAAGAGGAAGGCCACAGAAGAGCCATCTGGGCATGCTGAAAAGAAAATGGCCTGAATCTGATATTGTACTTGTATTTTTTTTGTTGATAAAATTGTAACTTTCCTCCAGTTGATGTTTGTAAATATAAGTTGCAATTCCTATTTTTCACAAGTACTTATCCAGATTAAGTCTAGAAATTAAATTGTATAAACTGGGAACACTAATGATCTATAAATTGACTCTCCAGTAATTCAAATTAGACTTAGTCAGACTTTTCAAGGTTTTATCAAGCACAAACTTGTATAGATAAAAGCTTGAAAATCCTTGCATAATTTCTAAACAAATAGGGGGAATTTGTTAGGTCCAGATTTACTGGACTCGCTCCAGACATGATTACTGAAGCCCTCTGAAAATTTGTCCAGAAATTATGTGAAGACCAGTGAACAACTTACTTGTACAGGAATCTGGATTCCACCAGATTTGTTCACTGGACTTTACTCCAGTCAAGATCATTCCTGTAACACCCCGCTAAAGCGGAATATACGGGATGCACAGATAAGCACAATTGCACACAGTACAAGTTCCAACACAGCCATTAACATCAACAAAGAGCAGAAGTACGATAGTTATTACAGAACATAAGATGCACTCAGAATAGTCAATGAACATAAGACAGAACAATTGTCTTTTTAGAATAGAACTTGAACTGAAGTAGCAAGAAAAGTCTTCACAGCTCCTGATCTTGTATGCTTGAACAATTGCCAAAAGGATGAGCTTAGAAAGGAAGACTCCTATGCTAACAAGATCTACTTAACCTAGCCTGAAAAGCATGTAATTTGAAAAGGTCAACTACAAAAGTAGTTGGTGAGATTCATATAAAGTACGTTTAGTTTACATATACGTACATATGTATAATAAGAACAAGATCATAAGTTTTGTATGTTGAACCAAAGTACTTTGTAATAATATGTACTAGGTCAAGATCTGCACGTTGAACATAAGTTCTTCATAATAGAATGAATAGATTAAGAACATATAATGAACTTTAGGTATAAGTTGTCACTGTTAAACCGATTGGCCAGAACGGAACTGTAATGTGATAATATGCTCATATGGCTCAAGTACGTTAAATAAGATCTATGTCCGAACAATGACAAAAACAAGAACAAGTAATATGCATTCTCCATAACTGCAGAGAATGAGGGCGGGCCTACCCTAAACAGCGCTGTCCATAATTACCTACGGTTCATTCCCTGAACTGTGGGATATGAATTGATAGCAGTGAACAAGAACTGAACAAGTACATGTACGAACTAGAACATAATAAAGATCAAGTACAGTAGTATAAATGTATTTAAGATCCTGCCCATTCAAGATTTAAATACTCTTCCAAATAGTTTAAAAATCATTTCATAAGTAGTTCAAGATCAAGCTCATAATATGGTTCGTAAAATAGTTCAAGAACATATGTACAAGTACGAAAATAGTTTTCATGTTTTTTAGTCCCCGATAAAGAACTTGAACAAAATGTACGAAAGGGGGATTAGTGAACTTACAGTGATCTGGTACAAGCACAGTAGTAATAGCACAGAGAACAAGCACAGAAATAGATAAGTTATATCTATCACAATCCAAGCACATCTTGATGGAAGCCTAAGTACATATCATTGATCATAAATATGTACATATATTAGTTCTTGTGATTAATTAATCACTGAAATGTCCTTGATGAACTGATGATTTGGTCCTTTGAAGATCTTTGAACGTTTTGACTCAAAAGTGTTTAAATGAACTTTAAGTACATGAACTGGACTTGAACTGAACGTCTTTGAACTCACGCATAAGTACTTATCGTGTTAGTGAGTTGAACATGTCTTTAATAATGAACTTTAGCCTTAAGAACTCGATTTAGTTGCTCATAGAACGTGTACTTTAGTAATCAAGATAGGGCATGTCTTAAATGTACTTAATTAGGGTTTGCACTTTGTACGTTGTTTTAGATCGAGTCATGAACTAGCTTTGATGTTAGTACGTAGCCTTTGATGTGTTTATTCGAATGATAATGATGTTATGAACTGGATCGATGATTAAGGATCAAGTGTGGTATGTTATAGAACAAGTACATGTTGTCTTTTGAATGCACAAAGTCGTCCTAGGGTTTTGAGCTCCAAGATCGTCCCTCTGGACATGCAAGATCGTCCCATTGTACAAGCAAGAGCGTCCTAGCTTACTAGGGTTCAAGATCGTCCTACAAGACTCTAGCCAGGATCGTCCTAGCTGCTCATGCACAAGATCGTTTCAGGTAAAATGTTAAGATTGTTTCACAAGTCTATATTCAAGATCGTTTTAGTGTCTTAGTTTAGTCAAGATCGTTTTACGTGTACCATACTTCAAGATCGTCCTAATGGACATAGATCAGGATCGTTCTATTGATCCAATGAACAAGAACAAGGCACATGATCGATTGATTGACAATTGTTTGAGCTAAACCAATCCAAAGGATTAGTTACCCATTAAACATACCAACATCACCACAACACCACACGAGATCGAACGAACAAGAATCATGAACAATAAGGCTGCCTAGGAAGATCTTGGGGACCAAGATCGTCCCACCAAGACCGTCCCAAGGTCTCAACGAGCTTAACAAAGGGCTGAACACAAATCGAGGCTCTAGATCGATTCCGGGACTTGTTAGAACATAGAACTAGTACATATACGCACAATATCAATAACCATTAACACTTTTAACGATTTCAAAGCCATCTATAACATGAACAAGCCATGGCACATCAAGAACAAGTTTTCCTTTACTTTCAAAAATGGGTTTTGTAGATTAAAGCATGTTATGACCCAAATTTGTTCACATAAATGTTATTAAACACATTTAGACACAAACCCATTAATCATTAACACATTTTCATATCAAAATTGGACCAAATCATCAAGAACATGAACTTGAAAAAGTACATTTTTAATTTGATCAAAAACTCATAATTTGTTGTTGTTACCTGAGATTTGATTCCGGAAATATGTTTTGATTATCACAAGGATGCTAAAAGTACAAATGATTTTGGTTTAACAATCCAAAATCAAAAGATGAACTTTGTGTGTGAAAATGTGCCTGCACTATGTGTTTCTAGAGTGAGAAAGAAGAAAAAAGGAGATGAAACATGGTTGTTCCTCTCTCTAGGTTTCTCATCCTTTTCTTTATATACCTTTCCCATATTAAATGAACTCAATAAATGCAAGGACCATTTGCGAACATTTTGGTCTAGAACTTTTATGAAATGAATGTTTATGAACCGAACTTTAATATTTCATTGTACTTAGTCATGAACTCGTCATATAAATCAAGATTTAAGATCAAATTGACCTTCATATAGGCACATAATTTAGGTCTAAAGGACGTCAAGAACTTAGATAATTTGAACTGTCTAGCCGTTCTAGTGGCGAAAGTACGTTTCAAAGAACTTATTAAGAACATTTCTAAGACGGTTGTTACATTCTCCCCCACTTGGAGGATTTCGTCCTCGAAATTAAAAGTCTTTCCGATCAAAAAGATGAGGGTACTTCTTCTTAATGAAGTCCTCGCGTTCCCAGGTATCATTGTACCCGTGTCTAGCACTCCAACGTACACGAACTAGTGGTAGTCTGCTCTGTCTAGTCTGTTTAGCATCCCTATCAATGATCTCGATGGGCTCTTCAGTGAACTTGAGCCCTTCGTCTATATGAACATCCTTAACGGGAATGACGGTCGGGTCGTCAGCCATGCACTTTTTAAGATTGGACACGTGAAATGTGTCATGAACATTGCCAAGTTCTAACGATAGTTCCAGTTTGTACGCTACTGGCCCACACGTTTAATGATCTTATAAGGTCCAATGTACCGAGGCGCCAACTTGCCTCTCTTGCCGAACCGGGCAGTACCTTTCCATGGGGAAACTTTCAATAGAACTTTATCGCCTACCTCGAACTCTAGAGGCTTACGGCGTTTATCCGCATAGGACTTTCGTCTGTCTTGAGCAGCTTTAAGCTTTTCTTTGATAACAGCTATTTTGTCTATAGTGAACTGTACGACTGGGAGCTTCATCCAGCTTCTTTCACCGGCGTCTAGCCAGCAAAGTGGTGATCTGCACTTACGACCGTGTAAGGCCTCAAACAGTGCACACTGAATACTAGTGTGATAGCTGTTATTGTACGAGAACTCGATCAACGGAAGATGTTTATCCCAACTTCCTCTGAACTCTGATGCATAAGAATGGAGCATGTCCTCCAAAGTCTGAATAGTACGTTCGCTTTGCCCGTCCGTCTGTGGGTGATAAACGGTGCTCAAGTTAAGTCTAGTACCTAACGCTTCTTGAAGTGACTGCCAAAAGTCGGACGTGAAGTGTGGATCTCGATCGGACATAATCGATAAAGGGACACCGTACTTGGTCACAATATCGTCTATATAGATCTCAGCGAGTCTCTCCAGTGAGTAGTTATCACGAATTGGAAGGAAATGAGCTAATTTCGTCAGTCTGTCTACAATAACCCAAATAGAGTTATGGTTGTTCTTTGTACGAGGCAGCTTCATAATGAAATCCATGGTAATATCTTCCCACTTCCACACCGGGACTTCTAATTGTTTTAACAAACCGGAAGGTTTCTGATGTTTGATCTTGACTTTAGAACATGTCAGACATTTGCTGACGTACTCAAAGATCTCTCTCTTCATCCCAGGCCACCAGTAGTCTAGTTTCAAGTTCTTGTACATCTTGTCTGCGCCCGGATCAATCGAGTACCTTGAACTGTGAGCTTCCTGCATGAAGATCTCCCGAACACCATTGACTGCAGGGATCCAAACTCGGTTCTTGAACTTCCTGACTCCTTCATCATCAACTTCAAGTTCTTGAGCGATTGGGCCTAACCACTCTGCTTTTATGTTGTCTTTTGATCTCAAGCCGATCTCTTGGCCTTCGATCACAAGCTGTCTTAAGTCTGTACGATCTGCCTCCTTAATGGATAAGATTTTGACTCGTTCTTTTCTGCTCAGGGCATCGGCCACCACATTCGCCTTTCCAGGATGGTATTTGATTTCACAATCGTAATCACTTAGCAGTTCCACCCAACACCTTTGTCTCATGTTCAGCTCTTTTTGATTGTACACATGTTGCAAGCTCTTATGATCGGTAAAGATAGTACATTTAGTTCCGTACAAGTAGTGCCACCAAATCTTTAGGGCAAAAACAACTGCTCTAAGTTCTAGATCGTGGGTGGAATAGTTCTTTTCATGCACTTTGAGTTGTCTGGATGCGTAGGCGATCACTTTGACTCTTTGCATCAGTACACAGCCTAGACCTTGATGTGAAGCGTCACAATACACGACAAAGTCTTCGGTGCCTTCTGGTAAAACTAGAACAGGTGCTTCACACAGTTTGTCTTTTAGGGTTTGGAACGCTCGTTCTTGTTGTTCACCCCAGATAAAGTCTTTGGTCTTTTGAGTCAGTTGAGTCAAAGGTAGCGCGATCTTAGAAAAGTTCTCGATAAAACGACGATAACAACCAGCTAATCCGAGAAAACTACGAACTTCGGTAGGAGCTTTCGGAGCCTCCCACTTCTTAATGGCTTCAATCTTGGCCGGGTCGACATGAATGCCTTGATCATTTACGACGTGGCCGAGGAACTGTACTTGGCGAAGCCAGAACTCACACTTAGAGAACTTAGCGTACAACTCTTCTTCTCGAAGAAGTTGGAGAATAGAATGTAAATGTTGCTCATGATCAGTCTTGTTCCGAGAGTACACGAGTATTTCGTCAATGAACACGATCACAAATTTGTCTAAGAACGGACGATAGACATGATTCACTAAGTCCATAAAGATTGCTGGAGCATTAGTCAGACCAAATGGCATAACAAGAAATTCGTAATGACCATAACGAGTACGAAAAGCTGTCTTTGCGACGTCACCATCTTGAACACGAATCTGGTGATAACCCGAACGTAGATCGATCTTAGAGAAGTACGAGGCACCTTGCAATTGATCAAACAGATCGTCTATGCGAGGCAATGGATACCGGTTCTTAACGGTTAGTTTGTTCAGTTCATGATAGTCTATGCACATTCTCATGGAGCCATCTTTCTTTTTAACGAAAAAGATCGGTGCTCCCCAAGGGGATGAACTAGGACGAATAAAGCCTTTCAGTTCTTGCATTTCGGGAGGAGCTAAACGATACGGTGTTTTAGCGACTGGTGCTGCACCGGGAACTAGATCAATATTGAACTCGACTTGTCTAACAGGTGGAATGCCTGGTAAGTCATCAAGGAAGACATCTGGGAAGTCCCGAACAATGGGGATGCCTTGAACTTTCAGTTCTTTAGCACTTTTATCAATGACATCAGCTAGGTACACAAGATGATCTTTCTTGTCCAAGTACTTACGGAATTTCATGGCTGAAACGATTTTAAGTTCGTTCGTGGACTTATCGCCTTGTATGATCAAGATCTCGCTGTTCAGTAGCGGTATATGAACTGATTTCTCGTGACAACAAATAGTCGCGTGGTGTTTGGATAGCCAATCCATTCCCACGATAATATCAAAGCTACTAATCTCGACAGGGATTAGGTCAATTGTAAAGTTCTTGTCTACTAAGATCAAAGGACAGTCTAGAGCAATTTCGTTAGTGCCGTACTTATGGCCATTTGCGTACTCTACCACATACTTATCATTTAGTTTGCCAGTTTTCATGTCAGTCTTAGCTTTAAAGTCTAATGCAACAAAGCTACGTTCAGCACCGAAGTCAAATAGTACGGAAGCATAATGATCGCTCAGAAAAAAAGTACCTGTCACAACCCGAGGGTTCTGACGAGCTTCCTCAGCGTTCAAAGCAAAAACACGGGCGTTAGCAGGGCGTTGCTGGTTTTGCTGCTGCTGATGGTTCTGGTTCTGGTTCCTTGGCCCGCATGGATAAGCAACACACTGAACTTGGGTGTTCTGGTTCGGGTTTCTTTGAACTGGTACAGCAGGTGGTGGTGGAGGTCTTGCATTTCTCATAGGTGGATTTCTGTTGACTGGTGGTGGGTTGGTTCAGATCAAGTTCGCTGAAACAGCATTACAGTACTTAGCCATGTACCCAATACCTTGGCACTTATAGCAGACAGGACAAGCATCAGTGTGATGAAGATTGCAGCGAGTGCACTTCGGATAAGCTCCAGAATATCTAGTCGGTTCAGGAACTGCGGTCACAGCATAGTTCTTCAAGATCTTCCCCTTTTACTTGGGGGCTTAACTTTCTTCTCAACCACCTCTTCAGCCTTTCTCTTCCCCTTTTCAACATTCTCAGCCAATCCTCCAGATCTGATGATATCTTTGGTCAAGGTCTTAGCCAGTACAGTGGCTCTTGACATGGTCTTGGGGCCTTTGCTGGTGAGGTCACGGCGGATCTCAGGAATCAAGCCCCAGATAAAACAATCTATCTTCTTCTCCGCAGTAGAAGCCAAATGTGGTACAAGTCTGGCAAGCTCATTAAACCTCAAAATGTACTTCTCAATCTCCAAACCTTCCATCTTCAAATCCCAAAATTCTTGTTCTAACTCTTGCAATCCATCTTTAGTACAAAACTCAGCTCTCATCATCTTCTGAAGTTCTTCCCAAGAGTGAGCATAAGCGGTCTTCCTGCCAACAGTAGTGACGATGCCAGTCCACCAAGACCTAGCAGCTCCGTCAAATTGGCTAGTCGCATGCTCTACCATCTTGTCTTCAGTGGTCTCTGTGTGGTACAGGGCTTCTTCCATGTTCTCAAACCACATCAACAGTTCTGTAGCACCTTTCTCCCCTGTGTAGACTGGGGGTTTGCACTGAGTAAAGGTCTTGAACAAACAACTTCTGCTTCGGGTAACTCTGCCCTCAGTAGCAGCTTGGGTGTTGATCTGGCTAGCTCCATCTGAATCGCTGTTCACCTCTTGGTTCTGTTCAGGTTCTTTTTGAGCTCTCTTGTTCTGAAAGACTCTGGTACCTTCAGTTAGGGGGATTTCTAGCATCTGAGCAACTTGAGTAGCGAGGTTCGGCATCATCGCATTCATGCGGTCAGTGATGACGTTCGCTACGTCTTCTAGGGTGAAGTTGACGGTAGCATTAGCACTTGGTTCAGGTTCAGCGGGTTTAACAGCGGGTGCAACCTTAGCTTTTCTCCCACGTTTAGCCGGCATCCTTCCTTATATCCCCTGATAAGACGAAAATATGAACTCGATTACGTTTCGAACAAGTCTATAGCTCCAAGCACGTAGTACGTTAATAAATGATCGTCATTAGCACAGTACATGAACAAGAACAGTCGTCGGTCGTACAATAAGGACCTATAGTCGTATAAGCTCTAAGGCCTATAAACGAAGCACTAGCATGTATGTCTTACAAGAACGAATGAACTATAAGAGAACGAACCGACAATATTTGTCTCATTTCGAGGGCTACATCAAAGAATTCTTGGTTGTGGCATAGAAGGCTTTCTCACCTAAATTTTCCAACCATCAATAGTTTGGTCAACAGGCATCTTGTTGTAGGCTTGCCAGACTATAAGTATGAGAGTGAGCATGTTTGTCCTTCTTGTGCTGTTGGGAAGATTAAACGAGCTTCTCATAAACCTAAGAAATCTCCAAATTCATTAGCACCTCTTCATTTGCTTCACATGGATCTTTGTGGACCAATGAAAGTACAAAGCCGAAATGGGAAGAAATACATCTTGGTTATTGTTGATGATTATTCAAGATATACTTGGGTCAAGTTTCTTGCATCCAAAGATGAAACAACTCAGATTTTAATCGATTTTATCACTTCTACTCAAGTAAATCTTCAACTTCCAGTCCATTACATTCATTCGGATAACGGAACTGAGTTCAAAAATGCCGTGTTTGACGAATTTTGTAAATCCAAAGGCATTACTCACCAATTTTCTGCAGTTCGTACCCCACAACAAAACGGTGTCGTTGAAAGGAGAAATCGCACGCTAGTGGAAGCTGCAAGAACAATGCTTGCTTATTCCAAATTGCCTTCCAATATGTGGGCCGAAGCTATTGACACTGCTTGTCACACTCAGAATCGGTCCATTGTCAATCAGCGTTTTGAGAAGACTCCTTATGAGGTTGTTAACAAAAGCAAACCCAACATCAACTATTTTCATATATTTGGGTGTGTTTGTTATACTCTAAATGATCGGGAGAATCTTGGAAAGTTTGAGAAGAAAGGTCATGAAGGTTACTTTGTTGGTTATTCAAAGACATCGATTGCCTACCGAATCTTTAATCGCCGAACAAATACGATTCAAGAAACAATGAATGTTTGGTTTGATGAGATGTCGGGCATGATCTTTGAGCAAGAAAGTCTACTACCAACAAGTAATGATCCAAGTGATTCAAGTACTTCATCAAAGACTTCTACTTTGGCATCTAAATTCAAGAAGTTTCCAGCTCCAACAAGTGATGAGTTAGATATTCTTTTTAAAGAATTCAACAATTCTAAACCGATTCATGATGAAGAACCTCAAGTCATCGTTGAACCAGTTTCGAACCATGATCCAGTTCCTGACAACCATCATGAATCATCATCAAGTTCTTCTGAGCAAAATGCTACTTCTTCAAGTAGTAGTTCTTCATCCTCTTCTAATGATTCTTCTTCTCAATCCTCTCCTGATAATTCTTCTCCAGTGAATGTTCAAGAACAATCTACCCAATATACTCAGACTACCAATCCGATGAACACTCCAAATGTGTATGTGCCACTTGGTTTCGATCATCCATCTTACGAGGAAGCTGTACTACCAAGCTATGATTCCATCTCTCAGCAAAACTCTGGTTTTAATGATGATGATGTTGATGTCAATCAACAAGATCCTCTTCCTCATGATCGCAAATGGTCACGTATGCGAAAAGATCATCCTACAGATCAAATTATTGGAGATCCACAAGCCAGAGTAACTACTCGTACTTCAGTGAATGAGTGTCTTGTTGCACTTTCTCTTAGCAACATTGAACCCGAAACTGTTTCTGAAGCTCTTCGAGATCCAGAATGGGTTAAAGCTATGCAAGACGAACTCGCTCAGTTTGAAAGACTGAAAGTATGGAGATTAGTTCAAAATCCAAGAAAAGATGAACCTATTGGCACAAAGTGGATTTTTAAGAACAAGAAGGATAAGAATGGAGTGGTAGTAAGGAACAAGGCTCGATTAGTTGCGAAGGGTTATTGCCAACAACCTGGTGTTGACTTCGACGAAACTTTTGCTCCAGTTGCAAGAATGGAAGCCATTCGGATTTTCTTAGCTTATGCCGTATTCAGAAACTTCACTGTGTTTCAAATGGATGTGAAGACAACTTTCTTGAATGGTGATGTCAAAGAAGAAGTTTACGTTGAACAACCAGAAGGTTTTGTTGATCCCAAAAGGCCAAACCATGTCTACAGGTTAGACAACGCTCTCTACGGTCTTAAGCAAGCACCTCGAGCATGGTATGATTCCTTATCTACTTTCTTGATTAGAGGTGGCTTTACCAAAGGCACAATTGACCCTACCCTGTTCATTCGCAAATGAGGTAAGCATGTTCTTCTTGTCCAAATATATGTTAATGACATTATCTTTGGGTCAACCAGTCAAACATTTTGCCGAAACTTTTCATCTCTAATGATTAATCATTTTGAAATGAGCATGATTAGGGAAATGAACTACTTTTTAGGTCTTCAAATCAAACAACTACCAAATGGTATTTTTATATCACAAGGTAAATATATTCATGACATGTTGAAAAAGTTTGATATGACTACATGTTCTTCAAGTTCTACCCCAATGGCTGCTCGAACAAATATTAATGCTGATAAAAATGGGAAACCATTTGACCAAAAGAGATATAGAAGTATGATTGGTTCGTTGTTGTATCTTACAGCATCTCGCCCAGATATAATGTTTGCAACATGTATGTGTGCTAGGTATCAAGCTACTCCAACTGATTTACATTTTCAAGCTGTGAAATGAATATTTTGTTATCTGAAGGGTACACCCAATTTAGGTCTCTGGTAGCCAAGGGATACTGGATTCAATCAAACTGCTTATTCAGATGCAGATGATGCAGGTTGTAAACTTGATCGCAAGAGCACTTCCGGTACTTTACAATTTTTGGGTGATAAAATTGTGAGTTGGTCTTCCAAGAAGCAAAACTGTGTGTCACTATCAACAGCTGAAGCTGAATATGTAGCTGCGGCTAGTTGTTGTGCCCAAGTATTATGGATGAAGACTCAGCTTACTGATTATGGTCTGAAATATGATCATATCCCTATCTATTGTGATTCTCAAAGTGCCATTGCTATTGCAGTCAACTCAGTAAACCACTCTCGATCAAAACATATTGATGTGAGATATCATTTTCTCAAAGATCATATTGAGAAAGGTGACATCGAACTCTACTTTGTGGGAACTGACTATCAGCTTGCAGATTTGTTCACCAAACCATTGGACGAAAAGAGGTTTAATTTTCTTGTCTCTAAGCTTGGTATGTTAAATCTTGAACCTTAACTTATTTTGTTCTTGATACATTTTTGAAAAACAAAATACAAAATTTGAAAAGATAAAAATCAAATACAAAAATATAAAGTTTTGAAAAATAACAAAAAGATTTTCTTTATTTTTTTCTTTTTTAAAGTGGCTTACATATGCTATGTATGTAACCCGAGCTTCATAGTTTTATTTATATCTTTGTGGTTTACATATACTCTGTATGTAACCCGTGCTTAAATGATTTATTTATTTCCCGATGGCTTATACATACTTTGTGTATAACCCGTTCTTAAAAGTTTTATTTATTTTCAAAAGAATTATTTTTCTTGTCAAAAGATTTTGTTACTCTCAATTGTTGATATGAGAAACGACGGATTGAACGCCTTTGTGTACTCCCTAGTTGTCTCATCTTGAACAATTGATTGAGTTAAATTTGTGCTTAACCGTTTTATTTTGCATCCAACTTGTTGATGTAAGATGCGAAGGATTGAACGCCTTTGTGTACTCCCTGGTAGTCTTACTATGAACATTGTTGTTGAAGCAAAAAATTTATGTTTCTTAAAATCTTGTTCACTTTTAGACTCTCAAATTCTTCTGTATATATCACAACAAAGATTTTACTCTTTTTTATTTCACAAAAATTAATTTTTGCTCTACCTTTGCATAGATTAAGGGGGAGTTTGTGATTTCAAAATATTCAAAACTTCAAATGTGTTTTCAAATCATTTTCATACACACATTTGATGATTTTCAAATGATTTTTCATCAATTGAAGTTCGGTGTTTAGTTTGCACATGAGCGATTCATTCACTCCATGAACTTCATCATCGCCGATGAATTCTAACCCCGGAGTATTCACCTCTATTTTGGGTGATGATGATTTCGTGCAAATAGGTTGGAGGGAGTAAAGTCGAAAAGTGAGAGGTTATGGTGATATATTGTGAGAAAATGGTTAAAAGAAATGATACCCTTCCCAAATAATTCTCAAATCGCCGGGTAAAACACATTTTGATCAGATGTCATTAGTTGATATTTTGATAAAGACTTCATGGACCCAGTGAAGCGATGCACATCTTTACCTAACCACTCAAGTGTTTCTTAACAAATACTTGTTTCATTTCTATTGACTCTTCATTTGGAAGATGTTAATATTGAAAAAGGGAGACATTCTGCTCCAGTCCCCGACTTCATTTGATCACATTGTGTCTGGAGCTATCGTGCTTGATCATTCATTTGATCATTTTCATTTTCTTAAGACACATTCGAGTCATATCTTTGTGATATTATTGCTTATCTATGTGATATAGCCGTCCAACGTTGAACGTAGGTCTCATAATTGCATTTGTGTAATTTTTAAGTAAACGAGAAGTCTAACAGTGACCTCGGTTCTTACCTAAAAGTCTTTACGGATGATAGATTGTGGTTATCGAACACTTTAGGTGACACTAACCATGATTTATATTCTTTGAAGCAATCTCGTAGTTGAAAAGCTACAAGACCGAACTATGTTAGAAAATTTGCTGTGTGTATAATTCAATGATACATAGGAAATCCGAAAAATGTCATACATTTCTATCAGTCATTTCATTAATCCTTTTGATTTTTGAACATGTTAACGGATCATCCTTATCCGGTCTTTCATTTCTCATCTCACAAACACAAAAACCACCAACACCATTCTATAACGTTTGTATCAACAACTTCAACCTTACATTTTAGTTACCCTTAGGATTCTTTGGGTTGCGCCAACGGTTTGGGTTAATGTGTTGATGATTAATATTTCTCCATGCAAGAGGTTTATTTTCGCATTTTATCAATCATTGTTTGCATAATGACATTGGTTCCCAACTTTGTCATTATGAGGGGGAGAAAAAGATTATGATTGATTAAGAAAGAGAAAGAATATTTGATGGAGTAAAGGTGGAATGAAATGAAATGTAATTATGATTGAAAAAGAAGTGAATTTTGCCGCCGAAATATGTTCTCTTGAAAGCTTTTCAAAACTTGTCAGTCAATTGAGCTCAGATTTTCACTAGATTTTAGTCGATTGAGTTCTTGACTTGAAAAGATGATTACAAAAGATAAGGATGAGATTGAAAATAAGGATGATGTTCAAAGATGCTCCAAAATGTTTACACTCATATTTATACTCATAAATTGAGGGGGAACATGATAACTTCACAAGAGATTTTATCCAATCCACATTCAAATGTGTACTCTCCAAAATGACCAAGTCAAAATGACAAAGATCAAAGCTACAAAAAGTTGAAAGATTGATTGGATGATTCAAGACAAAGAAGTAAAGCTTCAAAAGAGTCTTCATCAACTCATTTCATTCAAGATCTTCAAGTTGTTCATTTACACTTGTTGAAAAAGCTCCAATGCATACTTCAAGGGGAAAAGTACAAGCTTTTGATACTTCATTGTGATACTTCATTCCAAGAAAATAATTTTCTTTCAAGAATCGAAGATTGAAGAACCAAAGATAAGTTTATACCTTCCGCACTTCATAAGACAACTCTAATTCTTGGTTCAACAATTTTCAAAGATTCAAGACTCAGTTTATTCTCAGTTCAAAAAGAACATTGAGAATTTCATCATGTTTTAACTTCGAGAAGTCCAAAATCAAGATTGATTCAAGATCTCCAAAGACGATGAGAAAGCTTTGAAGACTTGTTTCATCTCACCAATTGTCTTCTCCACCGGGCTCATCAACTTTATTCCTACAAGACAAAATAACACGTACTTCATTCATTACAATATATCACTAAGGGGGAGAATGTTAGAAATCCAAAAATAGTGATAAATTGTAATTTAAGTTAGTGGACTTAGTAGTTGTTAAGACATGGTGAAATGATTTCTAAGGTTGAGGGACTAAGAGTGTTAATTAGCTTAATTCTAGATTTAGACTATAAATACCCTCAACTCCTTAAAAATCATAAGCCTTCGATTCATTTTTACACACACTTAATACATACTCGTTCCTCTTTCTCTCTCTCTCTAGAAACACACACTCAAAACACCTAGAACACACACACAACTCCAACGAGATCGAATCAGTGATTGATAAGCTCAAATCGTGTTAGTATCAGTACCATACTTCAAGATCGTCCTAATGGACATAGATCAGGATCGTTCTATTGATCCAATGAACAAGAACAAGGCAGATGATCAATTGATTGACAATTGTTTGAGCTAAACCAATCCAAAGGATTAGTTACCCATTAAACATACCAACATCACCACAACACCACACGAGATCGAACGAACAAGAATCATGAACAATAAGGCTGCCTAGGACAATCTTGGGGACCAAGATCGTCCCACCAAAACCGTCCCAAGGTCTCAACGAGCTAAACAAAGGGCTGAACACCAATCGAGGCTCTAGATCGATTCCGGGACTTGTTAGAACATAGAACTAGTACATATACGCACAATATCAATAACCATTAACACTTTTAACGATTTCAAAGCCATCTATAACATGAACAAGCCATGGCACATCAAGAACAAGTTTTCCTTTACTTTCAAAAATGGGTTTTGTAGATTAAAGCATGTTATGACCCAAATTTGTTCACATAAATGTTATTAAACACATTTAGACACAAACCCATTAATCATTAACACGATTTCATATCAAAATTGGACCAAATCATCAAGAACATGAACTTGAAAAAGTACATTTTTAATTTGATCAAAAACTCATAATTTGTTGTTGTTACCTGAGATTTGATTCCGGAAATATGTTTTGATTATCACAAGGATGCTAAAAGTACAAATGATTTTGGTTTAACAATCCAAAATCAAAAGATGAATTTTGTGTGTGAAAATGTGGCTGCACTATGTGTTTCTAGAGTGAGAAAGAAGAAAGAAGAAAGAAGAAAGAAGAAGGAGATGAAATATGGTTGTTCCTCTCTCTAGGTTTCTCATCCTTTTCTTTATATACCTTTCCCATATTAAGTGAACTCAATAAATGCAAGGACCATTTGCAAACATTTTGGTCTAGAACTTTTATGAAATGAACGTTTATGAACCGAACTTTAATATTTCATTGTACTTAGTCATGAACTCGTCATATAAATCAAGATTTAAGATCAAATTGACCTTCATATAAGCACATAATTTAGGTCTAAAGTACGTCAAGAACTTAGATAATTTGAACTGTCTAGCCGTTCTAGTGGCGAAAGTACGTTTCAAAGAACTTATTAAGAACATTTCTAAGACGGTTGTTACATTTCCACTGAAGAACATTCTCACTGAAGTCAAAGACTGAAGTCTGAAGAAAGAAGTCTGACAAATAGCGGAGCTCACTAGAAGACTTACCAGATCTCCTGACTGGAGTCCTTGTCAGTGTTCTAGACCTTACAAGTCTGAACACTGGTTACGAGAAAATTGACTTTATGCCTTTACATGCCTTTACCCGGATAATCTATTTGTCCTTTGTTAAAAGCCTACACGCATGTAAAGGTGGTTGGTTAATTAGAAGACAAGTCACTATCATGTGACTTTATTCTTGTACTTTAATCAATGCATTTAAGGAATTAAAGTAATTTCCTTAAATGCATGTAACACTTGTGGGTTAAACCATCGAGTAAGGGACTTCACAGCTCCAGTTTTCAGAAAAACTGGACCTAACAGAATCATCTATTGAAAGCATTATTTATAGAAAGTAGACGCTCTAACGATTCCGTGGATAGCTTATTTGTCAAACACGGAGTTACAGTTCAAAAGTTATGGTTATTTCAAAATTCAGACGTCGGATGCGTCACATCCAAATCCTCGGCAAACTTAGTGCATCCCATCATGATGGATGTGCCGCTTCTGACTCCGGATCTGCACAAATCTCTTTGTTTAACCTCCGATACTTAACCAAACACACCCCAAACGACCTGAAACCTTGTGAACGACTTTTGTACCTCAAATATCAACATTTTAACACCATAATGATGCAATGAAAACATTGATCAACCCCTAGATGAATAGCAACACTATAACACGTTTCAGGTCACCGAATAAATCAAAACACATGTTTTCGACATGAGTTGATCCTTTAATGACCTAGACCAGTTATGAAACGAATTATATGATTGAAAAGACATTAAATCAATGTTTTTATACCTTTAACACCTGGAGATAGCAAAAGAAATGCAAACTATGGATCAAAACCTCTTCAATCACCAAGAAACAACCGAAACACGCAAGAATTGATCAAGGGAAGGGAGGGAGCGGCCTAGGGCTTGGAGAGAAGGAAATTAGAACTAAATTATATTTTGATTAACTCCTAATTACTCCTAATTCATCTGGAGCAACTTTCATAACCTCACACTTAGCCCCTTTTAACTTTACAACTTCACACTTAAAGCTTAGACGACTTAACGAGAATACTTACCGACACTTTAGCCACATTTAATCATCTTAAACACATTAGCTTATGAATCATTAAGGCCTTAAAACCTTATACATAAAAGCACATTAATCACACATAAATATTATATTTCTTAGAGACTTAACAGACACGTAGTGTTGGCTTAATGACTCAAGTCAACCGTTAATTTAAAAGTTCGGCATGTTACAATTATCAAAAAAGGTTAATGGAGGGAACCCTGGCTCCACTACCACAATTGGGTACCCATGGACCCACGAGATGGGCACCCCGAGAATGCTAGGAAAATACCTCCATCCTAATCCTCACATGATCTGGGCACCCCGAAGGATCGCACCTGCGTATTTAACCTGCGTATTTAAACTTCACATATGGGTTTAGACTTCAATGGTAACGGGTATCTTAAATGAATCATTTTGTGTCCCCAGCAGGGATCGAACTTGAGACCTAAAGGTCACCAAATGTTTGCCTTACCACTAACCTAATTCCTTGTTGGTGGCATGTTACAATTATCAACACACAAAAGTTATAAAATAACTAAAATTATCAAAAATATCATAATATGGATTCATTTTCCGCTTCACAATCGCAATCCAATACCGTTGGTGCTTCAAGTTCATAAACGGTGGTGGCAATATTAGAAACCGGTAGTGATCCAGATATATGGAATTTCTTTCATTTGTGTAAGATGTCGGATGGAGAAAAAAAAGGCTCGTTGTAAAAGATGTCAAATCTTAATGTGCCCAAAGGCGAACAAAATATTGAAAAACCATGCAAGAAAACATTGTCCGGAGATAAGGAAGAAAAAAAAATGAACATCAAGCATCGATGGCACGAGATGGGACGATTTTTATTATATCTGGCATAACACAACTAACTTATTATTAATTTTATTATAACAAATAATGAGTTTTATTGGGCAGTTGGTTTGCATACATAAACTACAAGTTATTTCGTTGAATAATTACCGATTTTTTTCTACTAGTTAACATAGAAAAAAATCATAAACATTCTTCAACTGATTTGATCAAATTTAATAAAATTCTAATAGAAGCATTAATTAAGAATGAGAAATCAATAAATCTTTGATATCAACAAGATAAAACAAAAAATTCTTTATATAGTTTCTGGAGTTTTGTAAACAATTAACAACAAAAAACAGTTTGAAATGCCCAATTAAAGGTGAGTATGGGTCGATTTTGTGCGATTTTTGATTAAATCCAAAAACCAAACCAACTGTTTGGGGTTTTAAAATATCAAACCATTTATGTTTGACTTAAAGCGCTTTGGTTTTTCGATTTATTGGGTTGGTTTTGGATTTTTTGGTTTATTTATGTTTTATATGTGCGATGCTCATTTTTCTTAAAACCATATCTTAACAAAATAAATTTCTCATAGTAAACTTCATACTATAATATCAAAGTCCAACTAAATATTTATTCAATGAACAACTAATCTGAAATGCAGATATTCAATTATTAATGACTTCATGCACGTATAAATACTAAAATATTGAAAGTCTATTTCTATAATAATATCAAATTTTACATACTCAAATTAAAAATCTATTGTCATTAAGGATATTGTGTATATTAAATAATAATGTTTAACTTTATTATGTAATATAAATATAAATATGGTATGATTTGGTTTGGATTTTTATATGCATCTAAAAACCAAAGCACTAATATGGTTTTTTCAGATAAAAGACCATAAAATTTGAATCTTTCTTTGGGGTGGGTTTTTAATTTGGTTTTTTTTTGGATTTTTATTGTGTAGGTTTTTGGTTTGATTTATTCACCTCTATGCCCAATAGATAATCACCCAAAATTTCAATTAGAATAATTACTAAAAATAGTAATAACAGTCATCCTTGTACTCAAATGCTAGAAAAAGAAGAGAGTGAGATTATTATAGGGAAAGACAAAATTAGGTTTTTTATAATTTGGAGAAAACAAATTATTAAGGGGAAACAAAGGTAAAGAAATACATAGTGAAACGGTTAAGGGTTAAAATATATGGAAGAAGGGTTCATATGTGAAAAGATTGAAGACTTTTAACTGCTCAGTCAAAATAACTAATCCGTTGAGTTTATAAAATTTTGAATGTTAGTAGTTTTAACAAATACTTTATTTTAAAAATTGCCACTAGGCAATAACTATTCTTCAAGTCGTAGCTCCATGCCTACGAACTCTGGCTTAGTATCTATCATTTATGTTACTAGAAAAATGTTTGCGCGATGCAGCGGTGTAACGACAATGGATGGTAGTGACAACAATAGGTGGCGGCGACAGTGTATGTATTAATGTAAAAGTGATTGATGTAAAAAAGAATGATATAATTATTTTAAAGGTTAAATGATATATTTTATTAAGGGTATTATATGTATCTTAGGCTAATATGTTTATATTAGTGAAAAAAAGATATATTTTAGAGTTATCAATTAGTTAATTGAAATTTTTAAAATAAACAAATATTTTATAATGTAGTAGATAGATATGTAGATTTCACTTTACCGTAATGATCCGAATCAGGGATACCGGAGCTATGTTACATAAATCATTCACTCAACTCAAATGATCCGAAACCTAGTCAGGTTATGTATTGTTTACAAAACTTAAAAGTAATTTTGGTGGAGTAATGGCGGGCAAATAACTGAATCCAAAGTCCAATTTCCATCATCCAACTTCTAACAACTTCCATTTTGTCAAAACTTCAACTACCCACGCAGTCCAACCTTTCAAAATCATTTCATTAATTGCATTCATCAATCTCTAACTATTTGATACTCACCTTTATTAATCTCTCTTTTATCTACTTCTGGAGTAATTTTTATTCTATCTACTTCTCCCAATCACCATATTTGTTTAGTTTATTATAAGTATATCTAAAGATGGCTGTGTCAGTATGTCTTGTATTTTCTCTGTTTCTTCTTTCGCAGCCATGGACTGCCGTTTCAACCTCTGCTGGCGATATACTTGCTCCAATTCTCTCCCCGATTTTCGGTTCGTTTACTAACTCCACTTTTAGTTTTTTAAATTTGTTTAAGTTTTGCTGAATCTGTTGATATATATATTTATAATCTAATCTAATCTTAATGCCAATAAAAATGAACCATGTGAATCTGAAGATATTTTATTATTGAAATCTTTCCAACTTGTCTATATATATATATATATATATAGGGATAAGGGAATACGAGGTTCTTAGGCATCTAAGTTGGGTGAAAAACCCCTCACATATCTTTTTTTAAACCATAAAAATCATGGGGGCAAAACATTTATTCAAAATATTAAAATATTGGTATGTGAGGGATTTTTCACTCCAGTTGGGTGCATAACAGCCCCATACTCACTTTTCTCATATATATATATATAGGAGTGAGTTATTTTGAGAACTCCTAAAAAAAAAGAACTCAAGAACCATTCTGAACCACACATTCTTTTCCTTTTTCTCTCTCTTCAATTAAATAATAAAATTCACCTAAATCATTCAAAATGTTCTAACTCACAAACCGTAAATCGTTAGACAAAACAAAAAGCATGGGTAGTCTTAAAATTTTGTCCTCTTTCATTAGAGATCCAATTCGATATACTTTTGACGACTTTTTAATTTTCGTTTTTTTTTGGTAGTTACACATAACTTACACATGTGTAGGTTGAGCAAAAGTTATGATTCGGAACGGGCTTCGCCCTTAAGGATATTCATAAACCAAAGCTAGTGGGGGTGATAGGTCATAGAGGGTGATAGGTCATAGAGGGTGATAGGTCATAAGGGGTGACCATTGAGGGGTGATCTACCTAACGGGCTCCGTCCTTAGCCGCTATTCCTCCGCCATGGACTGACGGGCTCCGTCCTTGGCTACCATGGCTCTGCCATGGATTGACGGGCTCCGCCCTTGACCTTCATTGTTGTGTACATATGTTCATTTACTAATTTACATGTGAAAACAATGATCTTACACATGTGTAGGATGAACCTACACATGTAAAAACGCTAACTTATCATGTGTAAGTTAACTTACACATGTGCGTAAGTTAACTTACACATGATTTTCTGGTGGGCCCGTCGCCGGAAAGTCTTAGTGTTTTTACAAAAAAGTCTTGTATATCGTAGTAGATGATGATGGTGTACAAAAATCAATGGTCCTAGTTGGTCATAAAATAAGAGGTGGTCTCAAAATATCTCACCCCTATATATATATATATATATATGGGAAATGCTAAATACAGCCCTAAGGGCTGTATTTAAGGTGAATAAAAAAACTTGTACCTTTCATATTAAAAGTCCGCCCCCTGATTTTCATGGTAAATGTACAAACAATTTATGCACCTTAAACACAGCCCTAAGGGCTGTATTTAGCAAACCCCAATATATATATATATATATATATATATAGAGGAAAGGTTATTTAAGAACTCACAAATAAAAAAGAACTCAAGAACCATTTTGGACCACACATTATTTATCTCTTTCTCTCTTTCTTTCTCTACAATTAAATAATAAAATTCACCCAAATCATTCAAAATGCTTTATCTCACAAACCGTAAATCGTTAGACGAAACAAAAACCATGAGTAGTCTTAAAATTTCGTCCTCTTTCATTATAGATCCAATTCGATATACTTTTCATGACTTTTTAATTTTTTTTTTTTTCTCTTGTACTTGTGTACCTACACATGTGTAGGATCATTGTTTTCACATGTAAATTAGTAAATGAACATATGTACACAACGATGAAGGTTAAGGGCGGAGCCCGTCAGTCGATGGCGGAGCCATATCGGCTGTGGGCGGAGCCCGTTAGGTAGATCACCGATCACCGGTCACCCCCTATGACCTATCACCCTCTATGACCTATCACCCTATGACATATCACCCTCAATGACTTATCACCCCCACTAACTTTGGTTTATGAATATCCTTAAGGGCGAAGCCCGTTCCGAATCATAATTTTTGTTCGACCTACACATGTTTAAGTTATGTGTAAGTACCAAAAAGAAAACGAAAATTAAAAAGTCGTCAAAATAATATCGAATTGGATTTCTAATGAAAGAGGACGAAACTTTAAGACTACCCATGCTTTTTGTTTCGTCTAACGATTACGGTTTGTGAGATAAAACATTTTGAATGATTTGGGTGAATTTTATTATTTAATTGAAGAGAGAGAGAGAGAGAGAAATACAAAGAATATGTGGTATAGAATGGTTCTTGAGTTCTTTTTAATTTGTAGGTTCTCAAAATAACTCACCCCTATATATGTATATACTAAAAACCGAAAATCGAGTGAATAATTCATATACTTTCCTTATTAAAAAATAAGAACCATGAGAATTCTCAAATTATGTATTGGATCACATGTTTTTTTGTTTATTCACATGTGAATGATATAAAAAAGTATGTTGTAGAAGAAAACTTTTTTAAAAAACCTTCAAAATACCCTTTTGTGAACTTGTGAATGAATATATTTACGTTTTCATTCACATGTTAACAAATGGGTATATATAAGGTTTTGAAAAAAACTTTCTTTTACAACATATCTTTTTATAACGTTTCACATGTGAATGAACAAAAAAAAACATGTGATCCAATACATAATTTAAGAGTTCTCAAGATTCTTACAAAAAAAAAATGGTTTCTCAAAATAAGACAACCCTATATATATATATATATGGGAAAAGGGAATATAAGGCTGTCCGACACCTAAGCTTAGATGTGGAACCCCTCATATACTAATATTTTATTATTTCTTGTTTAATAAATAAATGCATGGGCCCCAATGATTTTTATGGATTAAAAAAACAATATGGGAGTGTTCCACACCTATGCTTAGATACCTGACATCCTTATATTCTCATCCCCCTATATATATAATATATATGGGTATATATATATATTTGGGGAAACGGAATATGTGGTTATCATGTAACTAAGTTTGGGTATAGAACCTCTTACAAGCCATTTTTTTAAACCATAAAATTCATGGGCCATGTGATTTATTTATTTTTACAACAAATATTAAAAAAATGATATGTGAGGGATCTGTACCTAAACTTGGGTACATGATAAACACATGTTCACTTTTCCTTATATATATATATATATCTAATATCTAATACAATCTTATAAAACATTTTGCTCTTTTTTCAAATCTCAGTTAAGTAATTGAACTACCTAAATTACCCCTCCTCTTTATTCACTAATTTAAACACGTCTACCTAATCTCAACCATTCATTTTTCTCTCTCCCCTCAAATATCAACCACTCATTTTTTTTCTCTCTCATCCATAAATCATTTTATTCATCTAATTCATTCAAAATCTTTTATCTCAAAACCGTATATCGATAAATATAAAAATTGTTTGGGTGTTCTTAAAATTTCATGTTCTTTCATTAGAGATGTCATTCGATATACATTCGACGAATTTTTAAATCCGATGGTGGAGCCCGTACGGTTAAGGCATTTGGCTATCATACTCTATCACTTGACCTATCACCCCCACCATCTCACTGCCGCAACGTGCGGACACTATCTCTCGTATATATATAAAGAGAAAAATGAGTATATGACTGGTAGATAGCTAAGGTATAGAACCCCCACATACTAATTTTTTAATATTTATTGTATAATTGGTAAATGATTGACCCCCCAAATATCAAGATCTGAGGGTTTTTATACCCGAACTTAGGTATCCAGAGTCACATATTCTCATTCCTCATATATAAGATACATACGAGGGATATGAATTTGTGACTGTCATGTACTAAGCTTAGTACTTAGAAACTAGTCGTTTATGGTCATATTTTAGTATTTGTTTCCTTGGTTTATGTTTTGCTGGGTATATTTGGTTTATTCGTTTAGGATTGTTTAGGTTTAAATACCCCTTTTATATAAGGTGTTCACATACTTTTTGATTTAATACAGAGTTCCCCCAACTGGAAATTCTGTATATCTTGTTCTGGTAATATCGCTTTTATGTGTTTGACAATTGGTCCGACAATAAATGGGATCTCTTTGCATCTGTCAACAAACTTGTTATTCAGTTGTGCACTTTCATTTCTGCAACTACATTAAGGGAAAATGTTACAGAATAGCAATTAACTTTTCCCGAATGTCCATCAAGGTAATTGATACTATTTAAAGTCCAGGTCGGTATTTATGGGGTTCAAAGAATAGCTATTAACGTTTCCTGACTGTCCACCTAGGTAATTATATATTCCCATTTTTGAAAATTATTTGAGTAAATTTTGAAGGTTGAGATATTGTGTTTGACAGTAGAAAGTTTTGAAGTTCATCAGCTTTTTTGGGTTTAATTTGAACAGAAGATGTTTGCCAAGAAGCGAAATGTGGTCAGGGAATTTGCAAGCCTTCAGATAATAGCACTATTCCGTTTGAATGTGAATGCTCACCTGGGTGGAAGCAAGTACTTACATCTGATGACGATAACTATTTGAAGTTTCTTCCTTGCGTCATTCCCAATTGTAAGCCTAAAGTTTCTTGCACAATATGCTCCTATAATTTTGGGGACACTTTGAAAGAAGCTTGAAGCATTTAACGGGGCTTATTTTAAAAAGCATCGGGTGTAAACTCTTTAAAGGCCCTTTGAAAGCCGTTTTCCAAAGATACGTCTATTATGTGAATGTAAACATGCGATTAAAAATATTTGCATTCTACTGATTTTAATTCATGATATTCCTGCAATCTTTTTTCTGCTTAAGATGCTTGCTTCATCAGAACTTACAATAACCTGCATGATGGGTAATCACTAATTCAATGTTATCATTACAATTTATGAAAGTATATTGAAATATCTTTGGTAGTACTTAGTCGACTATTGAAGATTTCAAGTGTTTTATAACTACTAATGATTAAATTTCTTCTAGGCACACTCAATCATTCTTGTTTAGAAGCGCCACCCCCAATGCCTGAAAACGACGACCGAAGGAATGGATCAATCTTTGATGGTACTTGATCATCCTTACGCCCTCATTTAGGCTATAACTTTTGTGATTGACTATGTATGGTTCTTTTCGTCTGCTTTTCTAGTGTGTCGTTGGGCTGACTGTGGAGCAGGAAAATGTGAGGCCACGTCTCTCTTCACTCACAAATGCGAATGTACCGAGGGTTACCATAACCTTCTCAACTTAACCTTCTCTCCATGCTTTAAGGAATGTAAGTCCACTTATAAATGGAGAACAATCTAGACCTACTTATAAATGGAGGATTTGGGTTAAGCTAGAGGATTTAACTAAATAGAAAACAGGTCAACTCGGTTGAAAGTCATCCGAAAGTGCATTTAAAATTATAAAACCTCCCAAGTTAGATTATAATTTTCTTTTTCTTTTCTTTTTGTGTTTTTTTTGTTTTTTTTTTTTTGTTTTTGTTTTTGAAAGGTATTAACACACAATCTCACATATCACAAGTATGAAGAAGTTTGTCATTATAGGACTTGAACCGCAACCTTATGGAGTTATGGTTGACTGGTGATCACATATACCACTAGGACGAAAGTCCCTGGGTATTTTTATATTAACAAGCTTGTTCATCATGGGACTTGAAGCCCAACCTTTTGATTGATGGGTTATCACACATACCATTAGGACCAAGGTCCTTACGTATATAGCACATTCTTTACAATTAAAGAACTCGGGGAAAAATGTCTTTGACCCGTTTCCAACTTTTTTGGCCCACCCATTCAGGTTTCAACCATCTCTATGCCAAAATTTCCAACCACCGTAATATTACATAGACGTCTAGTTAATATTCCTGTGTTTGAGGTTAGTTGAACTGAATTTGAGTCATTCCTTGGTATTTAATCTTAGGTTCACTCGGAATGGACTGTAAGGACATAGGCTTTGGAATCATGAACAGAACTTCCCCACCGTCAAGTTTTTCTGCAGACAATTCAAACCAAGGTAAGACTGCAACCATGGCCATATGCATATTTTTTACGGATTCATCTATAATTTTCTTAATGGTAAGGTCACCCCTTCCTTTTTAGAAATGAGTAGCTAGTCACGAAAAAATTTGTATATCAATATCTATATTACACAAAGCTCCTGATATAAAACATGGTTAAAAATATTCATGCTATGGAAATAAGGGAGTAATATATTTAGAGACTAGAAAGTGCTTAAGTTATTCTCCTCTGGCCCCAAACAAAAAATTGTGATTTAATTCAAGATTATTCAAGCATAATACTTTATTAGATTATTTCTATATACTACAGGGATATTTGGAAATAAAACTTCACGAGGAAACATGAAACATTGATTGGCCAATTTGCATCTTAGTACATTTAACTTTGTTAACTAGGTGTTCAGTGTTCTATTATTCAAAATATTGAAGTTTTAGTATGGTATCATGAACTTGGTTAACAATTTTTATCATGAACTTGGTTAATTACCCCGACTCACTAATAAATTTAATTTTATGTTGTATAAAGCACAGATTACCAAATGTGTGATACCCCAAATTTATACATTGGTTCACTTTGTAAATTTTTATGCAGACTAAATTATTAAAAGACTAATGTAATGTATAATAAGAAAATACTTGTATTACGATGTTATAGTTCAATAAGAATTTTATTTGAAAAGTGAGGTAATTCATATTTTTTTCAAGAACTAGAAACAAGTGAACTTGTTTACTAAACATATATAACACGTATTGTATGATAATATGATTCAATTTTTGACTTAATTTTTAACTTTGTGGTAAACTTGTCTGTTTTCCAGCAAACTTTAGGTTTGAAGGCAGCTATCACTGGGTGATATTCGCATTCGCACTACTGGACGTATAATTACTATCCTCAGACAAAAGAATTCAACTTGTTAGCTTATTGCATGATACCCGGATATACTTAGTAGGAATCGATACCTGAGGTTCTTAAATGGATTATTTGGATAAATTGACACTCTTATGGCGATTAGCTAATATACCCCATTGGTTTTGAACTTGAGCAGCTAGCTGTATTGTAGCAACTTGATGCTCAATTGTTCATTATGATTACTACACACTTGTAAGTTGATCTTTTTTTTTTTTTTTTTTGTCATTTTCAGTAAGGCGTCAAAAGAGTGACGGATTTAGAGACTTGAGTAAGAGGGGCACAATTTTTTTATTTTTACAAATAAACACCAAAACAGCAGGATCATTCTTGAGCTTTTAATGCTCTCGGCGACCCGGAAAAATATATGCCCTGTTAATTTTTTTTTCTTTTCCGCTAAAAATCAAATTACAACCTCGTTTTCAATTATATCCATAAGGGGCCTATTAGAAAAATAAGGGTTGGTTATTGTAAAAAAAAAATATTAATATAAAACAAATAAGACAATATCTAGACCCTTAGATCATGATAAAATTGATGCATGAAAAATTCATGAAACACAAGTATATGTATTGATACACGATGAGTTTCATAATGCACGGTGATTTTCATTGAAAAGTAACCTATTGTTTTATTTGTTTTACTTTAATACTAATTTTAACCAAAACCTAGAAACATATATATATATATTATAAGACTAATTGACAAGTGATGTTCATTTAATCAAAGTTTTAAATTTGTAATTCAAAGAATTTACTAGTCTAAGATCATCATGCAACTTGATAGTGGATCCTGTCTAAGTAATAGTATAATCTAGGTAAATCTAGTTACGTTTGCAGGAACTGACTTTAGGAATTTAGATTAATTAAAGTAAAACTATAGTCGGGGTTCCTAGTCTTCTAAATAAAAACAATAAAAGAGTTCTAGTGATACTGTGAGGCTGCAACCGCTTGATCTAGCGAGAAACCTGTGATGATTATTGTTAAAATAACGACAATAAAATATTAAAACTAACATTCGTTTGGGTTCGGTTCACATGATAAAAACGTTATTGATTATGATTGTTGAACAACTTTTTTCACATTGAGATTCTAGTTATATTCACCAAGTTAATTAGTTTGACTATCTTTCAATTCGATTGGCCAAACCCTTCGAATGAGATGCCCAAAGCTGTCTAAATTAAAGCGGTAACACAAGAACATAATAATCTAATTAATAAGACAAAACCATAGTTAACTTTCTCGAATGTAATGAACGAATAATCAACAAAAACTAATGAAAAAATTAAATTATATTACTCGTATATAAAAAGCCCCTGCTAACTTATAACTTATCACCTTAGTTACTAATTTATTCATCTAGCTGGCTATAAAAGAGTAGAAGCTAGATTGAAAGACACTCTTTTGCTGTGTACTTTTGTTTTCTGAACTCCTCTAAGCAAATGTTTGGTAATCATTAATCACAATTCCAAACTGCACAAATGAATTCATACCAAAAGTTAAAGTTTGCAACCATGCATATATAATTAAGAACGTATGCAAAACAATAATTACTTAAATAATTACCTGGAGTTCTGCATTATTTAGCTTAACATGTTGCATGGAAGATTCTGAGCTGCAGATGAATTGAAACAATAAATTACAAACGAATTGACTGAAAAAATTGAGTAAATAATACAATTAAAATTTATAAAATAATGATTATACTAAACATTTATATGAGATACCTTGATTCATTGGCGGCGTCCTTAGAATCTATAAATGATTGATCATCATCAATAGTATCAAAAACAGGATAGATCTCATCATAGTCATGGACTACTTCATCTTGGATGTTCAATGGCTGTGTGTTAACCATTTGATGATGAGATTGTATTGACACTAGATCTTTGCCATTATTATGATTAACATATGTTTGTTCACCCCACATTGCATTATTATTATACGCGTTGTTATTATATCCATCATTATTCTCTTTCTGATTTCCTGTATTGGTGTATGTAGAGACCGGTAACGCGTTCACATGAACATATTGTTGATTATTATTAGGAGTAGTATCATCTATAGCTTCATTTTGAAAAAGGGTTAGCCCCGGATTACAAGATTGTAAATTTTGAGACTCGGGTGAGTCCATTGGGGACAAAGAGATCTCTTGATGTTGTTGTTGTCGTCGTTGTTGCTGTTTGTAGAACTCGAGCTGTGACTGAACAGCATAAAGCTCTTTACTAGCTTGTTCTATGTGATTATGTAACTCAACGATAATTGTCAAACATCCATGAACAGGAAACCGTTCTCTCATGTTGGCTTCGTAGATTATGGACCTCATCGCTTCGTTCTTCTGATCTGGTTTAATCTGTTTAAGGGTTTGTAAGATGTTTTTGACACCAAAGAGTTTATGTGCATTTTTAAAGATCTCAGTTTGTTCAGGTCGGAAATGTGGAGCGAGTAAACACTCAGAGGTGCACCGTTTACGTTGGAATTTGCAGGCAGCGCACGCTTGGCTGGAGCCGCCCTTCAGGGTCATAATTTGTGTAATGACAAATGGTGAATAATTATTAGTGATGTTAATTAATAAAGTGATGATCAAGAATGATGGAAATTAAGGTGTTGCGTTTGGGAAGAATGAACGAGTCTGATATATGAGAGGATTTTATGGAGGTGAAAGAGACCAAGTAAAAATGAAGAGTGCGAATTAAGTGGGAGTTTGTTTGCAACTGTTTGACAAGTGCATGAATGAATCTTTCCTCTTCTTCTTAATCATCTTAAATACATATAAAGTAAGTTTTCAATTTTGATATGTGGTCAGACTCACTTCAGTGTGGGTCATGTCTGTTAATTTCGTGCCTATTTTTCCATTTTAATACTCCATAATAAACGTTTTTAAATCTAATTAGCTATAAACTTATATATTTTTAATAATAAGATAACCAAGATATCGAAAACTGTATATGTTATGATTGGAACTATTCGGCCTGTTAAACCTTTCAAAATTTACGAGTAACTATCTTTTTAAAATAAAAATAAAATAATAATTCGAACTAATATATATTATACTATAGAGGTCAAATTACATTAGATTTTTTACTACAGCTACTTATCCAAAACTAAAATAGAAACAATTAATCTAATCAAAAGCATCGATACTATTTCTCACATCGGCTTTCAAAGTCTTAAAGGGTGTTTGGTACAATGAAATGGAAATGATGAAAATGGAATAAGAAACATTTCTCATGTTTGGTTGTAATAGAGAATGAGAAAGAGAATCGAGAATAGGGAATCGATTTCATTCCCTCAATTCTCTATAAAATGTAGAGAATTGATGGGAATGGAAATTTTTAAATTTTTTTTTTTGTTTTAGTGATGTTATATGTATTAAATTTGATTATTATTTAAAATTTAGTATTTTTTATATATTCATTCTGTGCTTGTACCAAACGACGGAATCGATTCTCTTTCCAAATACTTATTCTCTTTCCCACTATATTCATTCTCTATTACATTTCTATTCTTTTTTATTCACTCATACTAAATACCCCCTTATTGTTTTAATTAGATCTGAACTTGGGCATGTGCAAACGGATCCATTGAGCAAGGCCTAAATTTTTTTAGGGGCCTAAACTATCTATTTGGTTTATCTATACTATATTATAAAAAGAATAGTCCTTTTAAATTTTTGATAATGTTGAAAATATGTAATATTTTCATATACACTATTCTCTTAACATTAATGATTAAATTACACTGCTAGTCCTTTATTATTTAAAATATGTCCATTAACCTTTTACATCAATTATATACACAACTCACCGCCGCTCCACCACTAATAGTCATCCAACCATCACACCGTCGCCGCCACAACCACCGCCGCATAGCGCGGGTACCGTGCTAGTATTATATAATGATAATAGAGTTGTGATCGGAAGAAACCACAAAAAGTGGTGAAACCCAAGGGCTGCATCTCAGCCCTTGGATTAAAAGCAATCCACGGCTTAGAATTAAAAAAAAAAAAACAAGGAGGGGTAGTTTCGTCATTGGGCTAATAGGTTCTAAATGTATCTTACTCGTCGACTTTTACTATGTAAAGTATCGTCCCAAAAAACCTCCTAATCTAATGATAAACCGTGTAATATATTCTTAATTAGGGGATTAAGAATACCACTTAAAAATTTAAGCGGTTTTGTCCGCCGGAAAACCTCAAATGCAGATCACGGCTTCAATACTTCGAATTAGAACACGAACGTTTCACCAAAATACTCAAAATCACACCGTGAACAAACCCTCAACAGAAATCGAAAAAAAAGGTCGCCGAGAAAAATGGTGATTCGCCGTAAAAGTTCAAATGCATATAAGAAGTTTGGTTATCCTGTATCCTGTAAATTAAAGATCTAATAATAAAACTAAGTAGAAGAGTGATCGAAGTGCAGCATGAAAATTTAAAAGTAACCCCCAGTTGACTTTACAAGTCAACGAAACATGTAGAAAATGTTTTGGCGGAACAACTTTGAGATCGAATAACTTATAACCGAAACGAGATCTAATGAATCCGTTGCCACATGTGGATTCTTTGTAACCCAATCTATCAATCTACTTTTTGTAACCACGTTTTTACCTTAACAATTATCCTAAAAACTAACCCGAAAATAGTGAAAAACATAAACTTTGTATCAAAGTGGTAACTTTGATCGCTTCTAACTAGTAACTGCTTTGATCTACAACCAAACGGTTTTCACACATGTATTCTCTAGACCCCAATCTATATATAGCAACTAAGTAACAACCTTATAACCTTCACAATTGACCCGAAAACTAACCTGAAAACCTTACAAAAAACTCGTAACTAACTTGCATCGCTTGAAAATAAACGGTAACCAATTGCCACGAAACTTCACAGACAGCTTGACTATAGCATAATCTAGTTATCTAACCAAAGAAACAGGTTGTAATCCTCTCCAATCAAAGGTCAACGAGATCGAAAATCTTGCGAGAAACTAATAACTAGCTTATATCTTAAAAAATAAACGGTAATCAAATGCTTTGAAACTTAACACACTACTAAATATGACAATAACGAATCAACCCATGCCTTCAAAATGAAAAGTTACCGTGTATATTTCATGCTACACGGATCTAAAATTTCAAGACTCTAAAATGGTAACTCGAGCTATACTAAACCAAATCACAAACTGTAACTTGCAAATAACTTTAATAACATTAACTAAGAGAAACACAGTGAATTTAAGCAATAATGATCGGAAATCTGAACGAAAAATGAAACGCAAGTTTAACTGGGTCATGTATGAACCTTACCAACTATAAAACTTAACAACTAGAAACTATGAATGAGTGATCTGGTGATGATTATGAAGTGATTGGTGATGTGAAACAGAATGTTTGATCGGAAATGTTTGCGTTGCGGGAGCTTTTTATTCGATCCGGCGAATCACATTTTTTCCGGAGACCTTTTTATTCGATTTTTGTTGCTGAGGGTTTGTTCACGGTGTGATTATGAGTCAATTGGTGTGATTATGAGTCAATTGGTGAAACGTTCGTGTTCTAATTCGAAGTATTGAAGCCGTAATCTGCATTTGAAGTTTTCCGACAAATTTTCCGGCGAATCACCATTTTTTCCGGAGACCTTTTTATTCGATTTCTGTTGCTGAGGGTTTATTCACGGTGTAATTCTGAGTATTTTGTGAAACGTTCGTGTTCTAATTCGAAGTATTGAAGTCGTAATCTGCATTTGAAGTTTCCCAGCGAATTTTCCGGCCAATGATCTGCTAAATCGAGTCTTAAATTTATAAAACAAGAAACACTTACAAACTGACTACTATGCACTCACGGGCAGTGGATCCGATCGTTTGTAATATAGTATTGAGGTAAATCCGAGATCGTTCGCAGGGATTGGTTTGAAATAATTGTTTAGTAAAATGGTTTGGAAAACGGGTGTTACTCTTAAAATCCTTTTTGACAACGAAAATTGAAAATGTTTTGCAAGGCAAATTGCATAAAATTAAGAAGAACTTCAAACAATATAATTAAAAGTCATCCACCTTGACTTCCCTCAACTTCAAATGTGATTGCATTTAATTAAGAACAAATTCTTAAGAGTTTAGAGATAATCGTGACAAGATTAAAGTGCTCACGTGGTACCACCAACCGTGAACAAGTTACCGTATCACCTAATTGCTAGTTGAATTACCCAAGCCGGTACCACCAAAGCAAAGACACTTTTTCCAACAATTAGTTTTATTGACTACCGAATTATCAATTGAACCTATGTGACAATAACGTGGTACCACCAGCCGTTATCAATCACGTTGACAAAAATTAATCTTTTCTTAAATTGACATTCACTGTCATACCATGAACTAGTGATAATTACTCATAGACAAGTAACCGTTTTAAAATCACATACACATTCAACTGGTACCACCAACGAAGAATTATATGCAACCAATATCAAAATAATTAATAAAAAGAATTAAAATCATCAAGATCACAGAACAACGATAATTAAATAAACCCTTTGAATTAAAAATATTGCAATCACATTATCCGTCTCGTTTCATCAAGGTGGATGATAAACAGTTTAGCCACTCATTCTAAAATAACAATAATAATCAATAAAAGAGAAGAACATATTGTACCAATCGTTTGAGAAAATAGAAAATTGCAAGACAGTAATTAATACGATCTAGATGGGTGTTCGTGCTTCTTCGATGAGTCCGCCTAAGTGAAAACTTGCTTGGAGAAGGAAGAAACCTTGTAGAACAACTCCTAGAAAGACTTTGGATCCTGGAAAATTCGTCCTAGGGTTTGTATTTATACCCTTTGGAAAAATAGAAGCTTAAGTCGGCCCAAGACTTTAGTTGACCAACCTCTCACTACGGCGCAGTGGGCTTGTGATGCTCCCCACTGCGGCGCAGCCCAAATTCTCTGTCCAAGATCTTCGTCTTCAATATAGATGATTGCGGCGTAGTGGCCCTGTTGCATTTCCCACTACGGCGCAGTCACGGCACTTTCACTTTGTCGCTGGCTTCCGAACAAATGCGGCGCAGTGGCACGAGGAAACAGCCACTGCGGCGCAGCCCAAATTCTCTGATCAAAAATTCCTCGTACATCAACCACCACTGCGGCGCAGTGGGCATGTGTGCACCCCCATTGCGTCGCAGTCAACATAAATTACACGATTTCTTCATTTTCGACTTTTTAACTCCAAATTTCAACTTCTTCTCTATTCGAATCAACTCTCCACATCATAAATCATCTCTAGGCTAATAAGTCTTTCAAAAATGCACCAAATGAACGCGTAACCTGTTTAGAGCCTGAAACCACTAACAAACACCATATACGCGCCAAATGCACACGAAAACGACTTAAAACATATAAATATATGGCCAATAATGATGTGGGTAATGGGTATAAATTAGTCACATCAAATCCCCCCACACTTGAGCATTGCTTGTCCTCAAGCAAATCCAAACTTTAAGCAAAACGTTCCTTGACAATCAAATTATTAAACAAGTGACAAGTATCAAAAAGAAGCAACACCAAGCATGTCAAATGACAAAAAGGCGGGTGAAGCAGTTTTAATCTTAAATGAAAACTCGAAACGTTTGACAATACCTGAACAATCCGTAAGCCACGATAATCAACTAAGCATAAATGAAACAAACGATCCTACCAATATCATTCTACTCCAACAAACTTACTTTCGGGGTTGAATATATGAAGTATCACTCATAGCTCAGTCGTGATGTATACTCTTTTACCATAGGCTTGAACTAGGATCGTCACTTCACCATTACGGCGCAAGGATCAAGTACTTCGTCAAAATAGGCATAAAGAGTGGTCGTATAGTTAAACTAAGGCTATGTATATGAATATGAACAAATGGAGTATATAGATGTAGGTTAATGATGAAATGGGAAAAATGAAAAAGTATATGGTATATGTGAAAATGTACAAAATAGTCTAATTAAACCCATACCATTGATTGCCAACAAACCACCAACCTTCAAGCTACCATCCCGCGAACACACCTCCAAGTATCAAGCAAAACCCGACACCATTGTTGTGTATCAACTTCAAACAACTTACAATCAACCAAGTCTTCCATAATAATACAACAAACTTTCTAGACATTTGAAAATGAGAAATACTTACTAGTAGCCCAAGTTCTTTTTCTTTTCTTTTTCTTTTTTTAATTTTTCTGTTTTTCAATTCTCTTTATTCTTTTGAACCATTTTTACTCTACTAGTAAATACCCTCTTACAATGATAACATGTCTATAACATCTCACTTTCTTTGTTTGAACAATCCAAGAAAATCTTCAATAACTTAAACCGTTTACGTATTCTCATAGACAAGAATATTTCACAAATCACCCCATGAAACTCTCCCAAACCATCCAAACAAACCATGACAATCAACCCCCAGATTAGACTACGGTATAGTTAGGTGATGTTTACATGAAAATGTGGATTTATACAAGGGTAAAAGGTTGAATTACAAGGGATGAATATATGTATAAGATTTATCTAAGGTATACAAAGAAAAGGGAAAATGTGTATGTATACAAGTATAAGTGTGTGTATAAGGTTGTATAGGTGAAAAGGGATATACAAAAGAAAAATGAAAAGAAAGAGAAAGAAAAATGTATGGTCAAACCTAAATGCCAATTCATCATCCGATGTACTTGTCACGACCACCAGGCCAAGTTCTAGAATCAACACATCACCGGCACACTCTTATCAATAGAAGAACTCGGAAATGATTTAGAAATGCCTCAAACACGCACATCCTAGTGCAAGGCATCAAAAATGAATACCCTTACTCCCGAATAAATCCAAGAGCCTAAGAGAGGAACGTATTTACGAGGCAAACAAACCAAAACCGTCACCTGAACAACTATATATGAAATGATGAAATCTCACAATTTGGGTGTTTTGGGTATATATGAGCATGCAAGTAATGATATCAATCTCGAAGGACTAGCCAAATAACCGTTCAGAACACACTTCGCCAATTAAAAATTTTGTCAAGGAAAAATTTAGTAGTAAAATTGCTTATTAAGTAATCAATTAAGTGTCAAAGCAATTTACTACAAGGACAAGTTCAACTCAAGTTTACAAATCAATATCAACTTCTATTATCCCGCCAAATTGATAGCACCGGTTTCAAATATGCACATCACAGTTAAGAGCTCAAAATAGAAACTCAAACCCCTAGATAAAATCCAAAATCCAAAGGCATACGAGAGGAACATATCAACAAAACTGATAGAAATCTCAATGACAAAACAAAAAAAGTGATAAACCCGGTAGCTTAAACCTATTTTCCACCCCCCACACTTAATATGGACAATGCCCTCAATGTCCATATTCGGTCAAACAAAAGGAAATAGGTGTAAGCGAAATCAATAAATAGAGCACATACTGGAATAAGGACACAATCCGTTTTGTTACAAGTTATCGACCCCGTGTCACAAATGGCACTTCCGAATAGGAAGGACACTTTGGTTGGCGGGATAAACAACTTATACCAAAATGGAAGGTGCGAGAGTTACGTGTGCATCATATATATAAGCAACACTAAAGGGCTGAACTTACTGCCAGCATACGCACACCATCACACAATCAACACACTTGACACCATAGAAAAGAGATGAGAAGAGAATCCAAAGGTTCCCCACACACTTGTGTTGCGCTACAGCTATCAAGTGGAATAACCTGTTTCACATTCATTAGAACCAAACCATAACAGTTCCAGACAAATCCTTATTTAACTGTTCATGCAACAAACAAACAAACCTAATAAAGAAATAGAGTATCAAGTACATTCATCCAAATACCAACGTAAATGAAACCAATAAACCATCACATGATCCCATCCCACGGTGCCGGATGGAAGCCATCATCTCTCTATCATCATCAATCATACTGGCCGGGACGCATGAAACTGGGCGGTGCAAAAAGATCTGTCACCCAGTTGCGGGCTTCTTCCTGTCCCGAGCCGCTACCTCCATAACCTGTATTTGTCTGATCACCAACATGTCCAGAACTAGTAGCAGCATCAGCAAAACCCGAACCAATACCTGCAAAGAAAGAAGGCATAGAAGTAGAAATGCCACCATCACCACCCGTGTAACGTCCGAACTGGACCGGCCCTCTAGGAGACCCTCCCAAATCATGGGGCCGTGAAAAGAAGTCCATCTGAGCGGGTGTAGAAAAGTAAGATCCGCCATCCTGTCTATAAGGTGGCACACGGACTGGTGGTGGGTCAAAAGCAGGAATCTCCGCTGGTGTCTAAACTGTCTACCCTCAAACTGGGCCTGCCACATCGGCTGATAATACCCAATAGTATAGTCAATGCGTGCATTCTGTGAACCCACCCATGAGACCTCCATATCCATCCGACGTTGATAGTCTGCAAAAGCTCGAGCACTAGACTGCTGACCCTTATATATCTCCTGCAACTGAGTAGTCAAAGGTGTCAAATCAATCTCAGTGCGACCACGTCTCCTCGGTGCCTGTTGAGGAACGTCCTCCATCTCAGCATCCTCATCCTCCTCAACCTCTGGTGGTGGTGATCCAATATCCCCCTCATCCTCCATCAATCTCTCGGGTACAGACCCCTGCTTCTTCTTAACTATCGTTACCCTGATCAACTCCTGAGAAGTAATATCCACTTGACTCACAGGTGGAGAAAGATATGTCTGACATGCCTCTTACTCAAATACCCCCATCCGTCTATAGATCCTAGTAATGAAATGACCCAACACAAGCTCAGAATCCGTATGATTACACATACGATCAAGTAGAACCATCGGTGGTAGTGCAAACTTCCAAGGAGAACTTTCCGAGAACAGCTTCATCAACCATAAATCCAACTGATAAGCCTTATCCCAATGGGTAGACCTCTGAATAAAAGAAGTAACCAAAATCCTATGAAGCAACCTCAATCTCACACTCTTGATTTTATTAACACTCACATAACCCTTGGTAGGCCAACCTTCCTCTCCCGAAATCCGAGTCCAAGACTGCCCTATGGACTCACCATCTCCTAAATCCGCCTTAACATAATATCCTTGCCTAAGAAGATTCCTCCAATCGGGGTTATCCTTCTCGTTTCTTGTATACGCACCAACATAGTACCCGAATTCCGCAATAGAAAGCTTCCTTTGAGTACCACCACACATAAACACCACAACTCTTTCTTCAAAGATATCTTTGACCTTATTCAATTCTTTGGTCGATCTCAAAGTTGAATAGAAATCCAAACAAGGCTCCCTATATACCGGCTCCCTATTCAAAAACACATTATCCCAAATACCACAATTCACCACCGTGTTCCCAGCTCTCATACCCAATGAAAACCATTGTTTAAGATCCTCCTGTAACCCAAAGTATTGAGCTTGAAATTGAGTGAAGACTCTAGGTGGGCACACGGGACGCCTTTGAAGCTTGTACAACTTGTTCAAAGCATTGTTCTTGTGAGGTTGAACCATATTGTCAAACTGCAAATAAGCGTGTCTCTCGTTCAAATCATCAATAAAATGAAGCGGTGGTGCCTCAACTTGCTTCATTGATCGCTTAGGAGCGGTACCACTTCCTTGAGCTATCTCCAGTTGTCTTCTTTGATCGCCGGTCTGCAATATCAACCATGCAAACAATCAATCATACGAAATAAGAAATACATGCTTGAATTCTCGAGTGCGAATCAAAAACAAAAATCCGATCAGTTAATACCCACTGCGGTGCAGTGGGCTTACACCGACCCTTACGGCGGCGCAGTGAGGAACAAAACACAAGCAAGTCGAAAGGGGGCCACTGCGGCGCAGTGGCACTCGCAAACCAACCACTGCGGCGCAGTGGTAAGGACAATCTGGGCATATTTTGCATCTTTTAATTCAAACCAATTTTCTAACAATCCAGGGGTAATTAGCCATCACATCTTCATCAATCAGCAACAATCAGTTTGAAATTAAGCCTTGATCCTCCCCCACACTTGTTAATCAAAAAGCCCCAATTTCCACAAACCCTAGCTTTAATTTAAATCAAATCCGGATTAACAAGTGTTTAAATCGAGTAATTAAACACCCCATTAGCATCAACATGACAAAACAAACATAACCCACGAATTAATTACAAGTTAAAGAAGAAAGAAAAGAAAAATCAAGAAAAATGATAATAGATGATAATCTAAGAGAAAGAGAAACAAATTTGAAGGATTGAGAGTGGATTAATGGTGATTTTCGGAGGTTTTAGGTGTACACTTTTATTCCCGTTTGGTTTTGGGGTCTTGAGAGAAAAGAGAATTCAAATTGTGTGGATAAAAACAAACCTATCCCTTTCCTTACTTATTACCCTACCCATTTTGACCAGTCAACCTCTCCAACTGCGGCGCAGTGGGCTTCGGCCATCACCCACTGTGGCGCAGTGGGTCAATATCACAACCCCAAAACCTTAAGTTTGGCTGCGGCGCAGTGGTCCCTTTACACCCCTCACTGAGGCGCAGTGAGGGTTTTGGCAACAAATTGTTTGCGAGAGTAGGGACTGCGGCGCAGTGACTTGGTATCCTTGCCCACTGCAGCGCAGTTCAAAATCACTGTTCCGAAAATCCATTTTTTTACTTAGAAAAATTTTGAAAATCAACCTTACCTCATCTAGCTTCTCCTCAAATTAATACCTGCACTTTTCTTGATAAAACAAAACCAAACTAACTAAGAAAAGGGAATAAAAATTACAAAGTCAAACACGGGTAGCCTCCCGAGAAGCGCTTAATTTATTTACGAGTCGTGAGCTAGACTCGACCTTCATTTCAAGTTTCCGAATCAAAAATGGGAACCTCCTCAATTGTCCCCTCCTCTTGGTCTTCTTCCAAATAAAGCTTCAACCTGTGACCATTCACAATAAAAGTACCGTCTCCATTTCTTTTGAACAGCTCAACATAGCCAGACGGATAAACATGCTTGATTACAAAAGGCCCTATCCATCTAGAAATTAATTTGGGTTGTTTGATTTTAAACTTTGACAAGAATAATAAAACCTTTGCACCAACCTTAAATTCCTTCCTACAAATCCTTTTATCATGGTAAACTTTGGTTTTCTCTTTATAAATCCTTGAAGTTTCATATGCACCCAACCTAAGCTCATCTAGCTCATGAAGTTGCAACAACCTAAGTTCACCGGCCTCCATCATATCTAGGTTCAAATTTCTCAATGCCCAATACGCCTTATGCTTTAATTCTACCGGTAAATGACAAGTCTTACCATAGAGCAACCGGTATGGCGTAGTGCCAATCGGCGTCTTAAACGCGGTCCTAAATGCCCACTAGGTGTCATCTAACTTTTTTGACCAAACCTTGGGGTTATCCCCGACCGTTTTTTCCAAAATTCTTTTCAATGCCCTGTTGGTGTTTTCCACTTGACCACTGGTCTGTGGGTGATATGAAGTAGAAAAATAATGACAAACACCATACCTCTTAAGAACCTTAGCTAGATGATAATTAGCAAAATGAGTACCACGGTCACTAATTAAGGCTCTAGGGCAACCGAATCTACAAAATAGCTGCTTTAAGAAATCTATGACTACTCTCGCATCGTTTGTAGGCAAAGCTTTTGCTTCAGCCCACTTAGACACGTAGTCAACCACAACCAAAATATACTGAAACTTATTAGACGGTGGGAAGGGTCCCATGAAGTCTATGCCCCAAATATCGAATACTTCACAAACCTGAATTCCTTGCTATGGCATTTCATCCCGTCTAGTGATGCTTCCTTGTCTTTGGCATATATCACAAGTTTCCACCAAAGTTTGCGCCTCCTTAAAAATTGTAGGCCAATAGAAACCTGCGTCAAAAACCTTTTTACCTGTAACTTGAGGACCATAGTGACCTCCAGTTGGACCATAACGAAAAGCATCAAGTATCTCCCTAGTTTCAGCTCCCGCTACACATCTTCTCACCATTCCGTCAACACAAATTCGGAATAAATACGGACTCTCCCAAAAATAGTGCTTTGCATCCGTTCGAAGCTTCTTCTTTTGTTGCTTTGTAAAATCATCCGGAATGTCACCTGAAACCAAATAATTAGCAATATCCGCAAACCAAGGACCTTCATCAGTACTAGAAATAAAATTCAAAGATCCCTCGGGGAATTTATCCTTAATTTCCCCATCTTGAAGTTCCTCTAGGTTTGGGTCTTCCAACCGGCTCAAGTGATCAGCTGATAAATTCTTGGCTCCCTTCTTATCCTTAATCTCGATATCAAACTCTTGAAGCAACAAAATCCAACGAAGGAGTCTAGGCTTGGCATCCTGCTTAGCAAAGAAATACTTCAAAGCAGAATGATCAGTAAAAATAACAGTTTTGCTCAACACCAAGTATGACCTAAACTTATCAAACGCAAACACAACCGCTAACAACTCCTTCTCCGTGGTAGTGTAATTTTGCTGGGCGGGGTTCAAGGTTTTACTAGCATAGTAAATAGGCTTGAAATGTTTATCAACCCTTTGCCCAAGCACCGCTCCAACGGCATAGTCGCTTATGTCACACATCAATTCGAACGGTAAACTCCAATCCGGACCAACCATAATGGGAGAGTTGGTCAACTTTTCTTTCAACACCTGAAAAGCACTTAAACAAGATTCATCAAATACAAAGGGGACATCCTTCTCCAACAAGTGGGTCATCGAACCAGTAATCTTAGAGAAATCCTTAATGAATCTCCGGTAGAAACCGGCATGGCCAAGAAAACTACGAACCCCTTTCACATTGGAAGGTGGGGGTAACTTGGCTATCACATCAATTTTGGCCCTATCAACTTCAATCCCGGCCCTTGACACTTTATGACCTAAAACAATCCCTTCGGTCACCATGAAGTAACATTTCTCCCAATTCAAAACAAGACGAGCCCTTTCACATCTAGTCAACATCTTATCTAAATTATGCAAGAAAGACCTAAAAGAATCCCTAAATACCGAGAAATCATCCATGAAAACCTCCATTGAGGTTTCAAGCATGTCCTAGAAAATAGCTATCATGCACCTTTGAAAGGTGCCTGGGGCATTGCACAAGCCAAAAAGCATTCGACGGTAGGCGAAAGTACCAAAGGGGCATGTGAATGTGGTCTTTTCCTGGTCTTTTGGATCAATGGGTATTTGAAAGTACCCGGAGAATCCATCTAAGAAACAAAAATACTCATTGCCTGCTAATCTTTCCAACATTTGGTCAATAAAGGGAAGGGGAAAGTGGTCCTTATGGGTGGCATCATTTAACTTACGGTAATCTATGCAAACCCGCCAACCCGTGACAGTTCTAGTAGCCAAAAATTCATTATTTTCGTTTTCAATAACGGTCATGCCCCCCTTTTTGGGCAAACAATGGACCGGACTTACCCATGAGCTATCAGCAATCGGAAAAATAATTCCTGCATCTAACAGTTTAACAAGTTCTTTCTTCACAACTTCTTTCATATTTGGGTTAAGCCTCCTTTGTCGCTGGACAACGGGCTTAACATCATCAATAAAGTCTATCTTATGTTGGCAAAAATCAGAACTAATACCTGGAATGTCGGTAGTCTTCCAAGCAAAAGCCCGTTTATGAGCTTTGAGCACAGACAAAAGTAGAGTTTTCTCGTCACTCGAAAGTGCGGACGAGATAACAACGGGCAAAGAGGATTTACCTGCTAAGTACGCATACTCCAAATGTGAAGGCAACGGCTTCAGCTCCAGATCAGTAGGTGGTACATCAACCGAATTCGGTATCCTTGAGCTTCCATCAGCAACTACCTTCTCAAAACTCTCATCTTCTGGAGGTGTCTCATCCATGCTAAGTGCCATCACCTCTGCAAACAAATCATCATCATCAATATCTCCAGCTCCTAAGCAAACGATCTCTTTATCAACTTCTGTTTCCATGAATTCTTGAAATTCTTGATCTAAAACATCATCAATAACGTCAATCCTGAAGCAAGTCTCATCAGTAGAGTAAGAATGCTTAATAGATCTTTCAACATTAAACACTATCCTATTAGTACCCACACCCAAAGAAATTTCCTTATCTTTCACCCGGATGATAGCATCCGCGGTGTTAAGGAATGGTCTACCTAAAATCAAGGGTACCTTAGTGTCTTCTTCCATTTCTAGGATCACAAAATCAACAAGAAAAACTATATGACCTACTTGGACAGTCATGTTTTCAGCAATCCCAATGGGATACTGAAAAGAATGGTCAGCTAGTCTTATACTCATACGAGTAGGTCTCAAAATACCGGAAGCCAACTTACTCCAAACCGAGTAAGGCATCAAATTAATACTTGCACCTAAATCTGCCAATGCCTTACAAGTCAAAGTACGAATAGAACAAGTTATAAGAAAACTCCCTAGATCCTCTAGCTTAGGCGGAATCTGTAGATTCTGCAAGATAGCAGAACACTCAGCATTGAGATATGTCACCTTTACCCCATCCATCTTTCCTTTGTCTGTAACAAGTTCCTTGATAAATTTCGCATAGTTTGGCATTCCCTGTATCAAATCAGCTAAAGGCACATTAATATGAACATTTTTAATCATGTTAACAAATTTGTCATACTATTCCTTCAATTTGGCCTTCCTGAACCTCTGGGGAAATGGAACCTTAGGCTTATACGGCTTGGCCTCAGGTGTCACCGTCGGTTTGGATGGAGTAACCGGAGTCTTCACGGTTGTATCTTCTTCCATCTCAATTTCTTCATCAACAGCTTCAACTTCATCACCTGTTTCCTGCACATCTGAAACAATATCATTAGGATTAGTAGGAGGGTCATAAGATCTACCTGTACGGGAAGTGATAGCCTTAGCTTGCTCCTGTCAGACTGGAGGTGGTGTATACTTTTGTCCATTGTTAGGACCTTGTGGCTGCCCTTGACTGAACTGTGGCCTCGGGTTTTGCTGAGTATTACTAGGCAAAGCACCCGTGGGCCTAGAAAGCGAAGCCATCCTACTTTCAAGATCCTTGAAATTAATGCTCTGATTCTTAGCATTCATTTCCACCTTTCCATCAATCCTGTCTAACCTATCACTCAACTCCTTAGTATCATTCCTGATGTTCTGAATGCTGTTGTTGGTCTCCATCTAGTTGCTCATCATTTGCTTCATCATCTCTCTTAACTCATAATTTGGATCGGTTGTAGAAGTAGAAGAACCTGATCCTTGACCTTGCTGAGTTCCCTGCTGCTGTGGCTGACTTTAAAAGTTGCTCCTTTGCCACCTATTACCTGAAAAACGAGTATTGTTAGCCGGAAAAGAAGAGTTATAAGAGTTACTACCTGATAACCGGTTCTGAAAACCGGTATTCCTCTGAAATCCTCCTTGTTGTTGATTCTGAATGTAGTTGACATCTTCAGGTCCCCGGTTGGGACAATCTTCAGAATAGTGTGTCTCACCGCAATGATCACATCCATCAGCAAGAACTTTAACATCTTTTTCAAGATATCCAAATCTGGACTCTTGAGCAGCAAACCCTTTATCCACTCGAGCTGACAAGGCCTGTGTAATCAACACGATTTTCTTAACCGAATTCACATCAACAATGGTATTTGGTTAGTGTGTGTGTTCTTGGTGTTTGTGTGTGTTTTGAGAGAGAATTGGAATCAAGAGTGTAATATTCAGGTGTAATTGGTATGAATAATGTGTTGTTAATCTTCCAAGTTATAATTTCTAAGGAATTGAGGATTATTTATAGTCCAAACTATCTAACTATGCTAATTAACACTATTAGCCCCTCAACCTTAGAAATTATCAACTCATGACTTAACAACAAGTAAGTCCATAACTTAAATTACAATGTATCACTATTGGGTGTACCCTTCAGATAAATTGGGTGTACCCTTCAGATAACGAAAAATTCGTTTCACAGCTTGGTAATGTAAATCAGTTGGAGCGGCTTGATACCTAGCACACATACATGTTGCAAACATTATATCTGGGCGAGATGCTGTAAGATACAACAACGAACCAATCATGCTTCTATACCTCTTTTGGTCAAATGGTTTCCCATTTTTATCAGCATTTATGTTTGTACGAGCAGCCATTGGGGTTGAAATTGAAGAACAGTTAGTCATTTCAAACTTTTTCAACATATCTTTTATGTACTTACCTTGTGATATAAAAATACCAGTTGGTAATTGTTTGATTTGTAGACCCAAAAAGTAATTCATTTCCCCAATCATACTCATTTCAAAATGATTGACCATTAGAGATGAAAAATTTTGGCAAAAAGTTTGACTGGTTGACCCAAAAATAATGTCATCAACATATATTTGGACAAGTAAAACATGTTTACCTTGCTTACGAATAAACAGGGTAGGATCAATAGTACCTTTGGTAAAGCCTCCTTTGAGTAAGAAAGTAGATAAGGAATCATACCATGCTCGGGGTGCCTGCTTCAAACCATAGAGAGCCTTGTCTAACCTGTAGACATGGTTTGGCTTGTTAGGATCAACAAAACCTTCAGGTTGTTCCACGTAAACTTCTTCTTTGAGTTCTCCATTCAAGAATGCTGTCTTCACATCCATTTGAAACACTGTGAAGTTTCTGAATGCGGCATAAGCTAAGAATATACGAATGGCCTCCATTCTAGCAACAGGAGCGAAAGTTTCGTCGAAATCCACACCAGGTTGTTGACAGTAACCCTTTGCAACTAATCTAGCTTTGTGCGACTTGGTTCTTCTTTTCTTGGATTTGGAACCAATCTCCATACTTTCAGTCTTTCAAACTGAGCTAATTCATCTTGCATTGCTTTAACCCACTCTGGATCACAAAGAGCTTCAGAGACGGTTTTGAGTTCAATGTTACTCAGTGAAAGTGCAACAAGACACTCATTGACTGTAGTACGAGTAGAAACACCAGCTTGTGGATCTCCGATGATTTGTTCTGCAGGATGATCTTTGCGCATACGTGACCACTTGTTGTCATGAGGAAGAGGATTTTGTTGATGAAGGTCAACATTATTATCATTAAATCCAGAGTTCTGTTGAGCAATGGAATCATAGCTTGGAAGAACTCTTTCCTCAAAATTTGGATGATCAAAATCCAGTGGTACATACACATTTGGAGTATATGATGGATTTGTTGTTTGGGTAATTTGAGAAGGTTGTTCTTGATCATTCTTTTGAGAATAAATATCACTTGAAGATGATTCTTCTTGCTCTGTAGAATTTGAAGATGATTCATGATTGTTGTCTGGAACTGTATCATTTGTTTGAATGGGGTTATTGTTCGGAATTGGTTCAATGATGACTTGAGGTTCCTTTTCTTGAATCGGTTTTGAATTGTAGAATTCTTCAAAAAGAATATCTAGCTCTTCACTTGTTGGAGTTGGATATTTCTTGAATTTTGAAGTTAAGGTAGACGTCCTTGAGGAAGCACTTGAAGTACTTGGATCACTGATTGTTGGTAGCAAACTTTCTTGTTCAAATATCATGCCTGACATCTCGTCAAACCAAACATTCATGGTTTCTTGAATCGTGTTTGTTCGACGATTGAAGATGCGATATGCAATCGATGTCTTTGAGTAACCAACAAAGTAACCTTCGTCACCTTTCCTTTCAAACTTTCCAACATTTTCCCGATCATTCAAGGTATAACAGACACACCCAAAAATATGGAAGTAATTGATGTTGGGTTTGCGTTTGTTAATAACCTCATAAGGAGTCTTCTCATGACGCTGATTGATGATGGACCGATTTTGTGTGTGACAGGCTGTGTCAACAGCTTCAGCCCACATGTTTGATGGTAACTTGGAATAAGCAAGCATTGTTCTTGCTGCTTCCACCAGCGTACGGTTTCTCCTTTCAACAACACCATTTTGTTGCGGGGTACGAATAGCAGAGAATTGGTGAGAAATGCCTTTTGATTTGCAAAATTCATTGAAGATAGCATTTTTGAACTCAGTACCGTTATCTGAACGGATATAACGGACTGGAAGTTGAAGATTCACTTGAGTGGAAGTGATGAAATCGATCAGTATTTGAGTTGTTTCATCTTTTGAAGCAAGAAACTTGACCCAAGTGTATCTAGAATATATCTCTTCCCGTTTCTACTTTGTACTTTCATAGGCCCACAAAGATCCATGTGAAGCAAATGAAGAGGTGCCAAAGTGTGTGGTGTTTTCTTTGGTTTATGAGAAGTTCTCTTGATCTTCCCAACTGCACAAGAAGGACAGACATGCTCACTTTCATATTTGTAGTCAGGCAAACCTTCAACAAGTTGCTTGTTGACTAAAGCATTGATGGTTTGATAATTCAAGTGAGAAAGCCTTCTGTGCCACAACCAAGAATTTTTCGAAGTAGCTTTTGAAACAAGACAGATATTATCAGTTGGTTGGTTATCATCAAGATTAACTGTGAAAAGATAGTCTTCACGATCTCCGCATAGGATATCAATTCCATCTAGAGTTTGGACTTTGCACAGAGATTGTCGAAAAAGAACTTGAAGATTGTTGTCACAGAACTGTCCAACACTGAACAAGTTATGACTCAGGCCTTCAACATAATGAACTTTCTTAATGACAATTCCGTTTCTTTCAATCTCTCCATAACCTAGAATTGGAGCGAAATTGTTGTTTCCGAAACGCACAGTTCCCATGAATCTTTCAACAAAGTTCTTGAGTAATGATTTATTGCCAGTCATGTGTTTTGAACACCCAGAATCAAGTATCCATACACAGATGGTTATTTCCTGCAAACAAAATTTAACCGACTTTAGGTACCCACTTAAAGACGGGTCCTTTGTGGTTAGTTAATACAGGCAGGGGGTATAACTTAGGAGATGCATACAAACATGCTTTCGAATCAACATGCTTGTTAACAAGCACATTATCAACAAGCACATTTGGATTAAACAATCGAATATTAATGCATGAATCAAAAGTAACATGTTTACCAACATTCAAACCATGCATATAAGAACAAGAATTAACATTGTTTACAACATCACAAGGCTTAGCCTTGGCACCATTAACATTGTTTAACACAGAGGACTTAAAAGATAAATTGTTTGACGCAAAAACATGCTTCTTCTTTCTACCATCTTTTCTTCTTCGCCTTTTCTTCTTTTTATCAACATTAGTGAACTTAGGTACTAATGACTTAGCTACCCATTTAGTCTCACTAATTAAGCTCTTTCCACCTGTTGGATTGGCATTAAGAAGATTAGAATGAATGTTTTGAAGCACTTTTATTTTTTTAGACTCTTTTAGAGGTGCGGAAACTTCTTGTTTCTTAGGTTTATCATGAGAAAACCAGCCATATCTATCCCTATACCTAGTTGCACCATTTGAAGCATCCCTAGTTAGCAAAACTGAGCTAGACTTAGACACTTTAGAGTTTGAACTAGAATGAGGGCTAGACAAAGAAACATTTGAATTGATTTCCAGAAGTTTCACTTTGTTGTATTTTATTTTGGGATTGGTCTCATCTTGCTTGGTTTTGACATGCTTTTCTGGGGTAGGACACTTTGTTTTTAACTTATTGATTCTTGGTTTGGTGACAGTCTTTGGTTCAGTCTTGATGGGTTTGGAAGTAACCTGTTTCTTTGAATAATATGAAGTTGGAGCTTTGAAAAACGATTTTGGAGATTCCTCTTTTGATTCAACTTTGATTTTGGTAGATTCAATCTTTTTCTCAGTTTCAGAATCAAAAACATATTCTCCCTCCATGAATTTATCAAAATCAGATTTGTTGAATGGTGAAACCGGAGAGAATTTTGAAAAATTAGGAGTTTTGTTTTCCAACTTCACACTATTGGTTGTCTCAGGAATAAAATCAACTTCAACTGACGCTTCTTTGGTTTCACAAGAAAATTGAGTAGAAGTATCAACACCTATACTAGTACAAGGCTTAGGGTGAACAACTAACTCTTCAGGAAACTCACAAGTGAAAAACCTAACGTAGTACCATATCAAAACTAAACTATGTGCAAGTTCGTCATTCGATAAATCAGATTGCACATAATCATCAGTTATTTCAGTAGCAGTATTTCGACATGAATACTCAAAAGAATCAGTCAAGGTTTGGGTGGAGGAACAAGTAGATGAAACACAAGCAGTCTGAGTTGAATGGTCTACTAACAGACTGAAATCAGTTTGTGTAGAAACATTCACACAAACTTTCTTGATATCAACAACAATTGATTCATTTTTTGAATTCGGACTTTGAGACTTTAGATTATTGATAAGGTTTTGTTGAGATTCCACCTTTTATTGTAAACCTTCTATTTGTTTTTCCAAAATTGTGGATGGAACATACACTTTAGTTGGTTTAGGTGGGGAAACGACAGATTCTTGGTTTTGAAAATTAGACGCAATCTTTTCTAATTCAAAAATTGAAGACTTTTTCATTTTGTAAGAAGTGTTGATGGCATCATAATTAACCAAAAATTTATTGTTTTGAATTTTCTCAACTTCATCAGTCTCAAATTCGTTATCCAATGGACGTATGAATTGTTGAACCATACCAAGTCTCAAAAACTTTTCATCATACAAGGGTTCAATCTTTTCTTTGGCTTTTTGCAATGGAGTGATATTCTCAAATCCCAACCCAAGAAGAAGTTCTGATCTATCAATCTTTGACTTATTGAAATAGGCAGTGAAATCCAAAAGAGGGTTTTGTTCAACTTTGTACAACTTTTCTTGATAGAAAAGTATATTCTTTTTATGTTCCTCAATTTGTTTTCCAAGATTTTCAATCTCAATGCCTTTTAAAAAACAGTTATGATTTAAATCAGAAACTTTTCTTTCAAGTTCAATTGTTTTTGGTGTAGCTTCTTGAAGCTTTTTATTCAGAATATCAATATCCATTTGTCTCGCATTTGCACGAAGCCATTCATTGGTCTTTTGAACTTCAAGATCTTGATTGGCCTTTTCAAGATCAAGTATGGTCTTTTCTAAATTATAACACTTTTTCAATAACTTAGAGTCAGGAGATGCATTCATTTCACATTCTTTGACCAACATTTTTTCTTTGTAGTTTTGAAATTCTTGTTTCATAGCATCATAATCAAAAAGAAGTTTAGAATTTTCTTCAAGAAGTTTTGTGTATTCCCTTTTTGAAAAGACAATGCTATTTTTCAATTTCTTGTTTTTGTTGGCTAAAGAAGTGTAATGATTTGTCAGGTTTGATAAGGCAATTCTACAAGACTCTTTATCCTTAATTGTTGAAAAAGTAGAGTCGAGATTTACCTCATCATCAGGATATTCCTCGTCAGTGTTGTCAGCCTCCAACATCTTTTCTTTGCTCAACCTTGCCATGAAACATACATTGGCAAACAGATCTTCATCTTCATCATCAGTAAGCAAGAGCCACTTGTCATCTTCAGCAATCAAGGCTTGATCGGCTTCAACTTGCTTTGCTAGAAGCATCTTCTACTTGTAGTATGCATAATCCTTTTTGCGAGGCAGTTTGCAATCCACAGCAAAATGACCAGGAAATCAACAGTTGTAACACTTTTTGTCAGATTTCTTCTCTTTCTCCATGATTTGTTTCTCATTATCTGCTTTCTTGTCTCTTTGCTTGGAGACAGTTGTTTCACCTTGTTCAAAACTCTTGTGATGATATTGTTCCTTCTTTGGAAATGCACTTGTTGATGAAGTTCGAAGATTGTTGTTATTTGGCCTCGCTTTGAAATATTTCTTCTTGAAATGCTTGGTAACAGTAGCAAGAGCTTGGTAGAATTCATCAGGAACACCATCTCTTGGAGCCAAGTAATCTTCTCCTTCCTCATCAGATGAAGAAACAATAGTCATTTGTCTTTTAAGAGCCTCAGAAACCTTTCGTTCAACAACCAATGCCAAAGGATCAGTAGATACAACTTCTGGCACTTTGTTGAATGAATTTTTGCTTAGAACTTTGCTCTCATTCAATTTGAAAGATTCATAAAGAGTATGAATGGTGAATTTGGTCAGATCTTGATGTTTCTTGATTTGGGTTCCATATTCTTCCCATTCGGAACTAAGTGCTTTGATAAATTTGATGTTCAACTCAATCTCATCTTTTTTGACTTTGTTCTTCCTCAGTTCATTGATCACATTGCAAAATCGGTAGTAGACGGACTCAAGAGATTCATTTGGAGATTTCTGAAAATTGTCAAATTCGGTTAAGACATTTGTCAGTCGAATTGTTGAAGTTACATCAGAACCTTCCATTTGTTTAGCAACTTCATCCCAAATCTCCTTTGCTATGTCGTAAGAATCAACTGAGCCATAAATCTCATCAGGAAGTGCTTGGTACAAGCATAACCTAGCTCTGTTGTCATCAGCAGTACGATCTCTTTGTTCAGCATTTAACAGATCAGGAGTCAAAATAGTACGGGTAGTAGGATGACGATGCATAGCAAGTCCATTGATGATTGAGTCCTTAAGCATGTGACCATTTGTCTGACGTTCAATGTAATCCATGAACCTTTTCTTCCAAAGTCCATAATTACCACGATAAAGAACTGGTGGTCTTGTATCAGTACCCAGAGACAATGCTTCACGAGTAGTCATTTGAAATTGAGAATTGAATTGTTATTGAAGAAAGAATGAAATTATGAAACGATCTAATTTGAGTTGAAATGAAACGATTTGAATTTGAAATGAAACTAAAACGATCTGAATTTGGATTTAAAATGAAACGATCTAATCTGGGATTAAAATGAAACGATCTGTTTTGAATGAAGAATGAAACAATGTAGAAGAAGTGTAAATGAAACGATCTAAATTGAATGAAGAATGAAACGATTTGAACTTAAAACGATTTTCAAAAGAAGGAAAAATTCTAAGTATTCTGAAATGATTTAGGCAGAGTTTTGGTATGAATTGGAATGAAATGAATTGAGCAAAACCAATCACGAAGATCAGTTACCCAAAAGTATTATGATTTCCAAACACACCTCTTCAGAAATTACTCAAACCAGAGAAAATTCAAGTGAAACTAGAAACGATCTAAAAGAGATCGTTTTGATTCCTCTTCAGAATTTCTTAACCACTTGTATTTTTCAAGAATTGAATTGACCAAAACCAATCCAAAGGATCAGTTAGCCACAATCAGTTCTTCACAACACAACACTTTATCAAAACGATCAACATCTGAGTCGTTTGACAATCCACAACACTGATACGAAAGTATGAAGGAAAGAAAAACTGAAACGATCTAAATTAAGATCGTTTTAGCTTTTTACAGTCGTCTTCAACCTCTGAACATGAACAACTCCATTGTCGATATTTAAAACTTCAATATCTTTTGATTTTCTGAGAATTGAATCATGAAACCATTTACAAACAGTTTGTTTTCACCTCAGCAATGATCCGATTAACAAACTTTAGCTTATAACACAACAGAATCAAATCCCAAAATTTACCGCCAAAAACTCAAAATCTGAACTTTTGATCCAGATTGAATTAGAACATGAAACTTGAGAGAATTATGTTATTAACTATGAGGAATCGAACGGTGAACAAACATCTGTGATCTTATGTGATTTGAGAGGTTAATTTTTTGGATTTTCAGTGAAAAAAAAATGATGAACAGAAACAGAAATAAAACAGAATTAAAGGTGATTTTTGATGAAATGTGATTGAATTCAGTAATGGATCGAGATCAAAATGATGTTTTCTCTGATACCAAATGTAATCAACACGATTTTCTTAACCGAATTCACATCAACAATGGTATTTGGTTAGTGTGTGTTCTTGGTGTTTGTGTGTGTTTTGAGAGAGAATTGGAATCAAGAGTGTAATATTCAGGTGTAATTGGTATGAATAATGTGTTGTTAATCTTCCAAGTTATAATTTCTAAGGAATTGAGGGTTATTTATAGTCCAAACTATCTAACTATGCTAATTAACACTATTATCCCCTCAACCTTAGAAATTATCAACTCATGACTTAACAACAAGTAAGTCCATAACTTAAATTACAATGTATCACTATTTTTGGATTTCTAACAGCCTGAATCTCATCAATTACATTAGAATTGTTGCTACCATTGGCCCTTGCAACTTTATCTTCCTTAGCTCCTCTAGAGAATCTACTATCAGTCCTCAAAATCCTCCTATCACCATAGCTGCATTATCCTTCACCATAGCTTCCAAGATATCAAATCCTTCATTCGGAGTAATTTTGCTGAAGCTTCCACCGAAAGCATACCCCAATTCCCTTTTTGAAGCCTTTGTCAATCCATCAAAGAAAAGTTCAACATACTTCTCCTTAGTCAATTCATGTCCTGGACAATTCCTCAACATCTCTTTAAAGCGGATCCAAGCATCAACAACATCTTCCTTATCTTCTTGCAAAAAGGTTCTAATCTGATTTTCCAATTGCCTTTGCATTCGAACCGAGTAAAATTCTCCAATGAACGCTTCCTTGAGTTGATCCCAAGTAGTAATCGAGTTTTCTAGAAGTTCATTGAACCAATCTTCAGCTTCTCCTGTAAGAGTAATAGGAAAAGTTTCAAGTTTGACGGCATTCATTTGATTTTGTCCGTATTGGTAGAGTCGTGCTAACTTTTCAAATCTCTCCAAATGCTTGTAAGGATCCCATTTCTTCTTGCCATCGAATTTTTGTTCCTCGATGCTCTTGAGATGATTAGGCTTCAAATTGAAGTTTTGATCAACACCCGGTGGTCTTATGGCGGAACCACGAGCCATAGGGATAGTTCGGGCTCGGTCACCGTACCGGATGTCATTCGGATCTCTTGGTCGTTCGTCACCCATTTTGTCTATAACTAGTGCAAGGTTGAAAAATTCCTCTAAGTAGAAACAATCTTCGTCTGAATCCGTAGTCGGGCGAGCAATAGGTGAAAACGGTATTGGTTCTGGAAAGTTGAGTCTGCGTCTAGGTAGCGTTTTCAAAGGGGTAGACCTGAGGAACGCAAGTTCATCCACTATAAAAGAATCCTGCAAAACACAACTAAAACCAATGTCAAATGCACCTGTGATAATAAATTCAAATCTAAACTAATAAAGCAAATAATTCCCTCACGCGTGAGGAAGGATCAAACCACTAAATTAACAACTAAAACGCACACAATCCCCGGCAGCGGCGCCAAAAACTTGATGTGCTAAATCGAGTCTTAAATTTGTAAAACAAGAACCACCTTGATGTGCCAAAAACTTGATGTGACTACTATGCACTCACGGGCAGTGGACCCGATCGTTTGTAATATAGTATTGAGGTAAATCCGAGATCGTTCGCAGGGATTGGTTTGAAATAATTGTTTAGTAAAATGGTTTGGAAAACGAGTGTTACTCTTAAAATCCTTTTTGACAACGAAAATTGAAAATGTTTTGCATGGCAAATTGCATAAAATTAAAAAGAACTTCAAACAATATAATTAAAAGTCATCTACCTTGACTTCCCTCAACTTCAAATGTGATTGCATTTAATTAAGAACAAATTCTTAAGAGTTTAGAGATAATCGTGACAAGATTAAAGTGCTCACGTGGTAACACCAACCGTGAACAAGTTACCGTATCACCTAATTGCTAGTTGAATTACCCAAGCCGGTATCACCAAAGCAAAGACACTTTTTCCAACAATTAGTTTTATTGACTACCGAATTATCAATTAAACCTATGTGACAATAACGTGGTACCACCAATCGTTATCAATCACGTTGACAAAAATTAATCTTTTCCTAAATTGACATTCACTATCATACCATGAACTAGTGATAATTACTCATAGACAAGTAACCGTTTTAAAATCACATACACATTCAACTGATACCACCAACGAATAATTATATGCAACCAATATCAAAATAATTAATAAAAAGAATTAAAATCATCAAGATCACAGAACAACGATAATTAAATAAACCCTTTGAATTAAAAATATTGCAATCACATTATCCATCTCGTTTCATCAAGGTGGATGATAAACAGTTTAGCCACTCATTCTAAAATAACAATAATAATCAATAAAAGAGAAGAACATATTGTACCAATCGTTTGAGAAAATAGAAAATTGCAAGACAGTAATTAATACGATCTAGATGGGTGTTCGTGCTTCTTCGATGAGTCCGCCTAAGTGAAAACTTGCTTGGAGAAGGAAGAAACCTTGTAGAACAGCTCCTAGAAAGACTTTGGATCCTGGAAAATTCGTCCTAGGGTTTGTATTTATACCCTTTGAAAAATAGAAGCTTAAGTCGGCCCAACACTTTAGTTGACCGACCTCTCACTGCGGCGCAGTGGGCTTGTGATGCTCCCCACTGCGGCGCAGCCCAAATTCTTTGTCCAAGATCTCCGTCTTCAATATAGATGACTGTGGCGCAGTGGCCCTGTTGCACTTCCCACTGCGACGCAGTCACGACACTTTCACTTTGTCGCTGGCTTCCGAACAAATGCGGCGCAGTGGCTCGAGGAAACAGCCACTTGGTGCAGCCCAAATTCTCTGATCAAAAATTCCTCGTACATCAACCACCACTGCGGCGCAGTGGGCATGTGTGCACCTCCACTGCGTCGCAGTCAACATAAATTAAACGGTTTCTTCATTTTCAACTTTTTAACTCCAAATTTCAACTTCTTCTCTATTCGAATCAACTCTCGACATCATAAATCATCTCTAGGCCAATAAGTCTTTCAAAAATGCACCAAATGAACGCATAACCTGTTTAGAGCCTGAAACCACTAACAAACACCATAAACGCGCCAAATGCACACGAAAACGACTTAAAACATATAAATATATGGCCAATAATGATGTGGGTAATGGGTATAAATTAGTCACATCAGCCAAACACACACAAAACAGCTTTTGGAAAACCAGATAGTGGTTTTGATACCCACATTAGATCGCGTTTACACACATAGGAGGTTTTTTAGGACGATACTTTACATAGTAAAAGTCGACGAGTAAGATACCTTTAGAACCTATTAGCCCTTTCGTCATTTGACATATTATTCCATTCCCTGCTCTTCTCAATTCCAAAAACACACACACACACACACACAGATCTCTTTCTCTTCCCCCTCATGGAAACTCATCAGTAGCAGCAACACCATTACCACCACCACGCGTTCAATCAAAATGGCACAACCATCGTTGTCTCTGTCGTCGTCATCATCTCCATCAGTCATCATCAATTGATTTTGAATATGTTAATAAACAATGGAAGATCTATCGAATATAAATAGATGACTTTTTTTATGTAAATTCAAAATTTGTCATGTGATAATCCAATGTAATTAAATTAACATCTTGAATTTGTTAAAATTTATCAGGTATTTGATTAATTTTGTTGTTTGGTACAATATTGCCTACTAGGTGTTTGATAAAATGTCTAAACCAAAGTTTCTTATATATAATTTAGAATCAAATCATATTTGATTCAGTATTGCATATAAGGTGTTTGATAAAATGTTTAAACCAAAGTTTGATAATATGATTTAATCACCTTTATAATTCTGAATAAAATCAAATTTGATTATGTAAGTTATTTGTTATTGTTTACTTAATGTTTAGAATCATATTTGATTATGTATTGACATTTTATTGATTTCTGTTTTTGTAACTGTACGTGTAAAATCATATTTGATTTTGTATATAGATTCTATAGATTTGTGTTTTATAACTTTGTTTCTACAATCAAATTTGATTTTGTATTGAGGTTTTAGTTACCTGTGTTCTTATGCCTAGAATCAAAAATGATTTTACGCATAAATCGTGAAAAACATATACAAAATCAACAATTCAAAATCAAAAATTATTTTACGCATACATTGAGGAAAACCTATACAAAATCAAATGAGTTCCATACAAAGAAAACCATTCAAAATCAAAATTGATTTTAAGAATAGAGCGTGAAAAAGCTATACAAAATCAAGTTTGTACGTTTTAAGGTATAAGTGTCTTTTTAAGACTATCTGTGTAAAATCAAAATTGATTTCACATATATAATGTTAAAACTCAATGCAAAATTATTTTTGATTTTAGGCATACATTTTAGAAAAGTTGTATTCTAAAATCCTAAAATCTAAACCCTTGGGGCTAAAAGCTAATCCGAGGGGGAAGTGTGATTAAGGGGGCCTGCGGCCCGCGCTTTAGTTTAGGGTTTGAAGTCGTAGGGTTGCTAACCCTACGACTTCAAACCCTAAACTAAAGCTTAATTGCTATTCAAAATTGATTTCACATGTATAATGTTAAAAATCAATGCAAAATCATTTATGATTTTATGCATACATTTTAGAGAAATTGTATTCTAAAACCCTAAAATCTAAACCCTTAGGGGCTAAAAGCTAATCCGAGGGGGAAGTGTGTGTGTCTTTTTGTTTTTTGTTTTTAATCATTTTTGTGTATATCTTTTTTGTTGTTCTCTCAGAAGATAAAATAGGTCAAAAAAACTAAAATAACCTTCACTTAGGTAGAATATGAAATCAACTATTCAAAATAAAAAATGATTGGAAACCAAAATCAAAAATGATTTGACACATATATTTGGGAAAAACTCCATAGAGTGGGGGGACGGATGTATACGGTACGCTAAAGGGTTTAGGGTTTGAAGTTGTAGTGTTAGCCACAACTTCTAACCCTAAACCCTAAGCTACCATGTAAAAACCAGAGAAAATCTATGCAAAACCATTTTTGATTTTATGCATACATTTTAGAAAAATTGTATTCTAAAACCCTAAAATGCTAAAGCCGACAGTGGGGGGACGGATGTATACGGTACGTTTAAGGGTTTAGGGTTTGAAGTTGTATGGTTGTAGGGTTAGCCAGCTAACCCTACAACTTCAAACCCTAAACCCTAAGCTACCATATAAAAACCCGGGAAAATCTATGCAAAATCATTTTTGACTTTATGCATACATTTTAGAAAAGTTGCATTCTAAAAACTTAAATGCTAAACCCTAAAATGCTAAAGCCTACAGTGGGGGGATGGATGTATACGGTACGCTTAAGGGTTTAGGGTTTGAAGTCGTAGGGCTAACCCTACAACTTCAAACCCTAAACCCTAAGCTACCATGTAAAAACCCGAGAAAATCATAAATGATTTTGTACATTTTCTAGACAATGTATGTGTAAAAATGTAAAATCATATATGATTTTCTATAAGTTTTTCACACTGTATGCATAAAATCAAAATTGATTTTAAATAGGTTTATTTGTATAGAGTTCATTTGCTTTGTCTCAATTTTATACGTAAAATCATATATGATTTTGAATAAATTTTTCACAGTGTATTCTTAAAATCAATTTTGATTTTGAATAAGTTTATTTGTATGGAAGCTTATACAAAATCATATATGATTTTGAATAGGCTTAGTGATACCGAACCTACTTTTTTTTGTCTAGATGTAAGAATAAAATCATATATGATTTTGTCACACTATATTCTTAAAATCATTTTTAATTTTAAATGGTTTTCTTTGTATGGAACTCATTTGGTTTTGTCTCAATGTGCTATAAAAAATCATATATGATTTTGTATAGCTTTTCCCAATGTATGCGTAAAATCATTTTTGATTTTGAATAGTTGATTTTGAATAGGTTTTCATACTTTATGAGTAAAATCAAAAATGAATATGAATAAATTTCTTTATATGGAAGCCATTTGGTTGACTTAATGTGCTATACAAAATCATAAATGATTTTGTACATTTTATAAACAAGGTATGCGTAAAATCATATATGATTTTCCATAAGTTTTTCACACTGTATACGTGAAGTTTATTTGTATACAACTCATTTTCCTTGTCTCAATTTTATACGTAAAATCATATATGATTTTGAATAAACTTTTACAGTTGTCGCAAACAAAATTACAGTTGCCGGAATCATCATCAACACTTTTCCGTTTTCTATTTGATGATTTCGACTTGTAAGCCATGATAAAAAAAAACCTAATCGTCGATGGAAATGATTGGCTGTACACAGTAAATACGTATATAATCATATTTGATTTAGTACATACACTTTGGTTTAGACATTTCATCAAACACTTTATGGGCAAAAACTCTTTATTAAAATTTTAAACAACAACAACCAAAGATACAACTTCTTATCATATGAAAAAACAAAAATAGAAGAAAAAAACTACAAATCATGGATAAAAATGGTTTGTTTATCTATTTTTTATATAAAAAACATAAACTACATAAAATATCACTTTAATAATATCTAAAACATCATCATGTACAATCAAGTATGATTGGCTGTATAATTTGTAAATACGTATATAATCAAATTTGATTTAGTACATACACTTTGCTTTAGACATTTCATCAAACACTTTGTAAGCAAAACTCTTCAAAGAAACTTTAAACAACAACAATCAAGGTTACAACTTCTTATCATATGAAAATATAAATCATATAAAAAAACTAACAATCATGGGTAAAAATGTTTTGCTTATCCATATTTTATATATAAACAAAAACTAACTCCATAAAATCTCACTCTAATAATATCTAAAACATCATCATCCATTTGTTGTTGTTGCTAGTGGTTTGAGGTGAAGATCCAGAAGATGGTGGTTGTCACACCCTCCAAAAATATGGGCTAGCACATGGGTGTGACTTCAGTAATATAATAACACAAGATATAATGAACGACTACTAAACGTTGTCATTTTAGAAATTTATTAAAAGTAACATTTGTTTTCCAAATTGAAATACAATACTTGAGCAAATTAAAGATAAAGTCAAGGTAGTAGGGCAAGCACATGAGAGTAGATTGTTGTAAAACATTAGACATTTATTTAAAAGGCATAATTAAAGATAAAGACTTTAGCAAATCGACGAGTCATTCCTAAAGTCAAGGTAGTAGGGCAAGGCCATCAGATTGCCTACGTCATCAAGTAGTCCAAAGCAAAGCATCTAGTTACCTGAGAATACATGCTAAAATTTGTCAACATAAAGTTGGTGAGCTTCACAGGTTTAATAGTAAAAAGTTATCCGTGAACCACAAGATTTAAGTAGCCATTGTCCTACAACAATGCTATAGAAATGATGTATACAATTTGTACTAAGCTCCTCGACAAGTTAATATAGTTTGCCTCAACAGTATCTTGCTCAGAATACTTAATAGTTTACAAGTATGCATGCATCCGTTCGACCACCACAGGTCAAGTTGGCGCTAACAACCCGGACGGGGGTGTCAACCCAAATAGTACTATCCAACATACTCACGCTTAAAACCATAACTAACGTTTCACGATTAGGAGGACTTATAGATGAGCAATTAAACTTAGACAAATAATGTATACTAGTTTTAAGTACTTGCGTTCACACGTAAAAACATAGAGTGTGTATCTCACCCCAAAAATATATAAAGCAAAGTGGGGCTATGAAGATTCACCTTAGTAGTGGAGACGTGAAGGTAATGATGCAAATAACTCCAAGTAATGGTGATATTAACCTAGTGCAAGAAAAGTATATAGCACTCTTAATGTTGTGCTTAATTGATGATACTTAAACAAATAACTAAGTAAATAATAATTAGATTGTTAAAGTTTTTTTCACCACCCAAATAATACACTTAATAAATTATAAGTGTATTAATAAATAAATACTTTTGTTCAATAACTTTCATATTTAAAATTTTGAAATCTTATAAAACTAAATAAATAAAAAATTATAGATCAACTAGAATGATGTAACTAAAATAAGTGAACAAATAAATGCAAATAAACTACTTTTTACACTTATGACACTTTGTTGGGTTTTGTAAATTGCTATAATAAATAAAAATTAAAAATTTGCATTAATAATAATAATAATAATAATAATGATAACGATAATAATAATAATAATAATAATAATAATAATAATAATAATAATAATAATAATATACTTTCACTAGAATTTGCATTTTTCAAAAATGATGAAATATAAATCTACACAACTTCATGAAGTAAGATTTCTAGGAGTTAATAATTTGTACACACATATACATATTCATAACACTCTAATGCATGTGAAACCGAACAAGTGGTTTGTTGCCGGATATATCTCCAATGCATTATTGTATTGTTATGATATATATATATATATACAAACATTAATACTCCAAAAATCAGAATTCAAAGTTGTATAGTAAATATTTCTGTTAATTAAAATATTCAAGTATACTTTATATATAAATACGGAAGCTCAAATTATAGATGCTCCAAAATAGTTTTAAATGAACTGATGGTTCATGTCTCAAAAATATTTAATGTACGTAGAAATAAAACTTAAAATTTCTTGTTTTCAAAAGTGTAATGATTAAAAAAAAAAAGTTCCTGTCACTACTTTCCTCTGTCAGTAACCAAACCCAAGATGAAACATCCCTTTGAGTTACCCAAAATAATTTATTTCTTTATATATATATATATATATATATAACAATAAAAGTAATAATAATAAAATAGCAAAAAGATGTCATCATCAAATCTTTTGTACTTTGTGAAAATATCAACTTTTGAAGGCAAATAAACTGATAAAGTTTCCCTCATACTAGTGTCATTTTCCGTTTCCACTATGTGACTCAAAAGAAACAAATCTGACTTTTCAAGCTTACTTTCATCAATGTTTCCAAATGTATATACATATATATTTAAGTATAAAAAAGAAAGTAATAAAATAACTTGATAAATGATGGTATGGTACAAATCAGTGTCATGGACTTTTACATTTTCATTTTATAAGAATTCACTTTTCTAAAAAAAACTTCCATGCAAGACATCAGGAAGTCTTTTTCAAATGAAACTACACCATTTAACTCAAAAGTAAATATAAGTACCCATCAAAACTCACATTAGTATTTTGAACAACATTTTTATAAAGCTTTTTGGGTGGTGGTGAACCTTAAACAAGGTTAAATAAAATAAATAAGTAGATAAAAATAATAAGATATAACATAAGTGCTTCCACAAAAAGTAAACATGTTCATCTTTATCAAGATTCAAGTGTTTAATACCCATGGTTAAACACTCAAATAACAAAAGACGATCAAAACTTCATAAAAGAAAATAGAGTATTGTTGTTGGTGGGTTTTGTATTTACCCGAAACTGAAAGAAAAAGAAGTGGGTCTTGAGTTTAGATGATCAAAAGGGATGTTGTTGATGCAAGGTGGTGTTGTGGTGGTGGTGACACGGTTGTGAGGAGGTGGTGGGTAGTGGCGAGTTGATTTGAAAGTGGAAGGAGGAGTTGGGTGACTTTAGGATGAGTTGTGGTTGATGAGGATGTGTTTTGGAGATTTTCCGGCGAGGTTGACGGCGACAGGCGGTGGCTGTACGGCGGCGGCGGCAGGAGGAGGAGCTGCCGGAATCTTCAAGTGGGAGAGAGAGAGTGGTTTATTGTCTTGTATGCTTTTGTTTGTTTGTGAAGAGTGAAAGGTGAAGTGGGTATGGGGGGACCATAAGGTTTATAAAGGATTTTTAATTAACTATTTAGTTTTCTTAAATTATTTATTTATGCATTGTTGGTGGGGTTGTACATTGATGGCAATACCGAAACTCAAAAGGTATTTGGGTTAATCTGCATAGATTTTTATTTCTAAGGCTTTGTGCCATCATCTTATAAATTGTATTCATTTTATGTAATGTTTGTAGATTATGTACACTTAGGGAATACTTGAATAATTTATATTCGTATCTGAAATTTATTTGTGGGGTAAATAAAAATGGATTCTTATTTATCTAATAAAATATTGATTAGTGTATTAGGTGCAAGTGTACTAATACAGCTAGTGTATGTGCAAGTTTAGTTATATAATTGATTTCTAACATACGTAATAGGTTCCAATATCATATAAGTCAAGCATATTTATATTTATATCTATTATATGCACATACTATCACATATACTCGTATCGTTGTAAAATGTCACGTGTAATAGTCAATGTTCTAAGTTTGACCAACCTGAAATTTGCGGGGTGTCACAGTGGTGGTTGTTGTAGCCGGAGGAGGAGGAGAAAGAGAGCTGAGTCACTGAACGTACAAGAGAGAAAAAGAGCAATTGTGTGTGTGTGTGTGTTGGTGATGGTCGGAGATGGTGGTGGTGGTAGTGGTCATCGTCATCATCTGTAGAGGAGGAGGAGGAGGAGAGGAGAAGAAGGAGAGAGGGAGAGAGTGTGTGTTTGTATGTGTGTGTTTTGGTCAGGGGAAGGAGAAGAAAAGTGGCTGAAGTAGGGTAGAGTTTTTTTTTAGTACAAATTACTATCATACCCTTCTATGTTTTTTTATTTAAATTAGAAGACAAGTTTTGATCCTAGTCATTGATGGAAATGATCCAAGGGCTAAGATTAAGACCCTTAGATCCATGAAAAATTATGGATGTAAATGAACAAACCACTAAATATGTATTAGCACTTTAGCAATATCTATATTCATGAAGATGTGAAGTAGTTTCATTTTGATTATCATTTAATAAATATATTTTTTAAACATTTTACTTATTAAGAGTTAATTATTTGATTATTGTAATTTAATAAAAACATAATCAAATGCAAAATTTTTAACAACACATTTTGTTACATATAATTATATGATTATGATTTTTCAAAACGCATATCTATTTTCGAAAATTAAATCCTCCTCCCCACATGATATAATCAATATCATACTATAAGTTTGTGTTTACTTATTATTTTACCCTTTAAATTATCTAATTTAATTTTTTAACTTTCAAAGATTCGACGGTTTAACCTTTAAAGGTTAAACCGTCGAATCTTTGAAAGTTAAAAAATTAAATTAGATAATTATGATACAACACTTACGTCATATAATTAGTAGCCTTAATTTCTCGTTAAAATACTAACAACTAACAAGGTCGGTTCTTAGCTTTACAAGTTTTTGTGTGATCAGTAAAAATATGCCTTACTAAATGAAGCTAGGGTAGAAGTGGAAACAAACGATGGAAGTTCAAAGACTATGTGTTAGTAATCAGTATCTATTGATTGTGTAGTATTGTTCAGTTTACGATTTTCAATCCACAGCAAACTTTAATCTCTAAGGACTTCTCCAATGGCTTTTACAAAATGCCCAAACATATTGATCATCTCAACAACACGTCAGTAAATTGTTCCAGAACTCGTTTTGTCGTGATCTCTAAGTCATCATACTAAAACTCAATTCGATCATATCACATTACCATTTATATTAAATATAAAAACACATTATATTAATTGTTAAATAAGAAAAAAAAAAAAAACTTGGGCACACCATATGGAATGTTTTCGGTATATTTGTGGCATTTTGTTTTAGCAAATTGATCACTATTTTGAGACTACAACAGAATCATTTCAAAAACCTAACATGTGTAGTCATGGCTATCCCAAAGGAGATAGACTAAGGCTCGAGGGTTCAAGTTGGGTTTAAACTTTTGAAACCCTAGATTAATAACGCCTAAACGACCACATTAGTTGATATATAGTGTGATACGGTGCCAGCTGCCAAGGCCAACCTATGCTTCGACTTTCTACATGTATGAAAATCTACATTTTGTATGATTTTAAATAAGAGGTTTTTTAATATAGTGTTTATTGTGCCGGAATGCAACTAATTATGCCCAAAAAGTTATAGTGTGCACGAACTAATGTTTTTTTTATTGTATGCATAAACTTAGTAAAAATGTTCAAATCATGTAACTTTTTGTGACCAAACCAATCAAAATCTTACACGTGACATGTTAAAAAAAATTTTTGGCGCGTGGCAGCTCATATGGGCTGCCACGTATACACATTGCATGATTTGAACATTTTTATTAAGTTTATGCATGCACACTATAACTTTTTGGGCATAGTTTGTTTCATTCCGGCAAACTAAATCCTTTAATATATGCCCAAGGGCACATATAATTTGCATTTTTTATGTTAATATTCTTATTGAAACTAATATTTCACATTAATTGTATTAGTTATTTACTTTTTACCATATTTACCCTTTTATTATCTCTTTCAACACTTTCTCAACTTTCATGATAATTAAATATTTTCAACTCATCACAATTTGCCGCCATTTACTATACATCTGTATGTAAAAAGTTTTTTATCGATGTATAAATCTTTATCCTTATGTTATGTGTTGTTGTCCAAGTTTCCTATCTTAGGGTAGACGGGGTGCGTGAGGAGGAGACTCGTACCGGTCGGGTACTTATTCGAGCACCACCCCGTTGTACCGGTGCCAGTTGGGTCGGGAGGAGGGTGGGGAGGGTTGTCCCGGGGTCTATCTCGATATTTCGACCGTTACCAAAAAAGAAATCGAAAAAGCAGCTAGTCCACACCAAAGGTCACCCCTCTCTCTCTCCCCCTCCCCCCCCCCTCTCTCTCTCTCCCTCCCTCCCTTCCTCCTCTCCTCCCGACTTTTCTTCTTCTTTTTTTTTCTTTCTTTTTCTTTCTTTCTTTGTTTTTTGTTCTGTTTCTTTTTTTTTCTTTCTTCTTTCTTTTATTAAACACCCAAACAACAATCACACAAATTACAAAAATGAATCAAAGGAATTGCAATGCATGACATACTAAAGATCCAGTACTCAATCAACTTTCCACACGTCACAAAAACCCACCGAATCCAAATACACATGATTCAGTGCCACCTCCTTCTTCGCCACAAAATACCGCCAATAATGTTTACAGACCCATTATCGGTGATGATTTCTTGACTCAGATGGATCCTGACTTTTTCGATACATCCAGGTTTTCACAATATGCGGGCAAAAATCAATCCGGTTTTACACAATTTAGTGGTTCGTCACAACACCACCAAGATGTCGAAGAAGAAGTAGAAGACAAATAAGAGGAGTAGGAGGAGCATGAAGAGGAAGTAGAAGCAATCCCCGAGACACAAGTAACAAAAAAAGGAAAAAAGAGAGTGTCGTAATTGGGGGAAGGATGAAGAGGCGGCATTGGTAAAAGCTTGGTTAAACGTTTCTCAAGATCCATATTGTTGAAACACCTAAACGAGTAACTCGTTTTGGAGGAAGGTGAAGCATGAGATGGATAAACATTTGAAGCGTGATTCTAACCTAGCCCGAAAGTAATGATATGGAAGAATTTGAAACACAAGGTTTCGGGGTTTTTGTGGTATTTACAATGTTAAGAAGAGTAAGATGAGTGGCCTAAGTGACGCGGATGTGTTCAAAGTGGTTGATGTGCAAAATCGAGCTTTAAATTTATAAAACTAAAACTACCTAAAAACTCACTACTACGCACTCACGGGCAGTGGACCCGATCATTTGTAATATAGTATTGAGGTAAATCCGAGATCGTTCGCAGGAATTGGTTTGAAATAATTGTTTAGTAAAATGGTTTGGAAAACGGGTGTTACTCTTAAAATCCTTTTTGACAACGAAAATTGAAAATGTTTTGCAAGGCAAATTGCATAAAATTAAGAAGAACTTCAAACAATATAATTAAAAGTCATCCACCTTGACTTCCCTCAACTTCAAAATGTGATTGCATTTAATGAAGAACAAATTCTCTAAAGTTTAAAGATAATCGTGACAAGATTAAGATACTCACGTGGTACCACCAACCGTGAACAAATTATCGAATCATCTAACTGCCTGTTAAATTACCCAACCCGGTACCACCAAAACTAAGACAATTCTTCTAACAATCAGTTGTATTGACTATCAAATTATCAATTGAACCCATGTGACAATAGCGTGGTACCACCAACCGATATCAATCACGTTGACAAAATTAATTTTTTCTTAAAATGATATTCACTATCATACCATGAACTAGTGATAATTACTTATAGACAAGTAACCGTTTTAAAATCACATACACATTCAACTGGTACCACCAACGAAGAATCATATGCAACCAATATCAAAATTAATTAATGAAAAGAATTAACATCATCAAGATCACAGAACAATGATAATTAAATAAAACCTTTTGAATTAAAAATATTGCAATCACATTATCCATCTCGTTTCATCAAGGTGGATAGTTAAACGTTTAGCCACTCATGATCAATCCACAATAATAAATAAAATAGAAGAGAAACATGATGTACCAATCGTTTGATGAAAAGTAAATTGCAAGTCAATAAGTAGATACGATGATGTGTGAAATCGAGTTTAATAATTTAAAACAAGATCTACCGCTTACTGACTACCACACACTTACGGGCAGTGTACCCGTTCGTATGTAATATAGTTAATTGGTAAGACCAAGACCGAACACAAGGACTGAATGTTGTACTTAAGGTTGTAAAAATGTAAATCAAGAGAAAGTTTGGTTTGTGACCAAATTGTCACTTTGCGTTTAGAAAAGTTAGTTTGCGGAAATTAAAACAAATTAGTAATTCCGAAGAATTAATCGAAAATGGTTTAGTGTAAACAATAATTAAAAAGCCATCTATGACGAATCCGCTACACAAGAAGTTTAGGTTGCATATGATTTAAGCTCAAAATTCATATTAGTTGGTGGAAATAACCGTGACAAGTAAATAACACAAACGGGTGCACAACGTTTGTAAAATCGACTAAATCACCTAAACAACTCAATTCCTTGCAACAAGTGGTGCCACCAACCTTATTACATTTCCATGAACTAACTAGTTTGTTTGGTTAATTTAAATAACAACTTTATCTCTGTGAAAGAAATGTGGTACCACCAATCGTCAAATCCACTTAACAAAATGTCTTCTATAAAACTTGTATCATTTACTATCATACCATGACCTAGCAAGAGTTATTCATAGACAAACAACTCAAATAATACTTGCATTCAACTAGTACCACTATCGAACAACACAAATGTCACCAAAAACACAAGCTCAAGTAAAAGAAATCACTTCATTAAGATCTTGATAAAATGTTAAGTAAAACCAACTTGAATTCAAAAGATTATACAACCATAACTAATTGTTTAACTTCATCTCCATAGACGTATAGAGATTTAGCTACTCATAATGTCAAGAGCTAAAAATACAAATAAAGAGAAAGACATATTGTACCAAATGTGAAGAAAAGATTCAAATCAAGGTTACAATCGAGCTTCATCAAGTAACTAGAGCAAAATTAATCTTCAAATCTTCAAAGTGTTGTTGGAATGATGAAAACCCTTCAAGACCCTTGAAAATCGGTTGGGAGTTAAGTGTGGAGGCTAAAGTGTCCAAGATAGGGTTATGGTTGAGTGGTGGAAGGTATTTATACTTCAGGAGAGAGAAAATCCGTCAGGTCCCCCGCTGGTCGCGCCGCGAGCCACATCCCGCGCCGCGAGAAGTAACTTTTTCGAGAAACTTTTTATCAGGGAATTTTGGCGCGCCGCTAGTCTCACCAGTCGCGCCGCCAAGGTCAATTACAATGGGGTCGCGCCGCGATAATCTCCTTGTGCCGTGAGGTGTACTTGTTTTCCAGATTTTCCTTTGTTGCGACTTTGTTCTTCCTCCGTTAGCGCATATGGACCACTTCTGAGCTGTTTTCTACCATTTAGGGGCAATGTACCTGCTGTAGGCCTGAAACCACTAGCAAATACCATAACGCACCACAAAACAAGTATAAACAGCTATAAAACGAGTACAAAACGTCCAATTCGGTGTAGGGACACATGTACAATTTGAGGCTTATCATACGATCTAGATGGGTGCCCGTGAATCTTCAACGAATCCGCCTAAGAAATAATCTTGATTGGAGGAAGAAGAACCCTTGTAGAATAGCTCCTAGAAAGATTTTTGATAGCCAATTTTCGACCTAGGGTTTGCTATATATACTCCTCCAAAATCTGATGCAGAAACAAGGAAGGTCTTGTTTTCCCGTGCACCCACTGCGGCGCAGCAGTGAGGTTGAGCCTTCCCTCACTGCAGCGCAGTGAGGTATTGCTGACTTTGACTTCAGGGGGACTGCGGCGCAATGGCTTGTGTGACCACCACTGCGACGCAGTCATTTTCCTTGATTTCGTTTCTTCCTTTAGTGACTGCGGCACAGTCGGATGATTTCAATGAACTTCCGTGGATCTGGGCTGCGGCGCAGTGGACTCGATACATCTCCACTGCGGCGCAGTCCTGTACTTGTGTGGAGCCAAATTCTTTCGGTCTCGATTACTTGCCAAACTCTGCCGTCTCCTCCACTCAATTCAACTCTTAACATCATAACGCACTTCTGGGCCAATAATCATCCAAAAATGTACCAAATGAACGCGTATCCTGTTTAGAGCCTGTAAACACTAACAAACACCATAAACGCGCCAAATGCATACAAAAACGACTTAAAACATATAATAAAATGGCCAATAACAATGTGGGTAATGGGTATAAATTAGTCACATCAGTGGTCGTGACAGTATACATGGGAAAATACAATAACAAGTCCGATTTTCCACATGTAGATACGTGACATGTTGTGAAAAACGCGCTCAAATGGGTGGAAGTTTTAACCTTGGAGGGGATGGAAGATTGTTCGTTCATCTGAGAGGGCGTTTATCCATATTGACTTAAACAAGGACCAGTGTGATCAAGAACAAGGTGGGAATGACGTTGAAACATAAAAACCACCATGGCCTGCTAGATACGTGCCTCACCCGCGTAGAGGTAAACAGCCGGCTACATCCGACCCCACTACATCTGAAGAATTCTTGAAGATGGTTTCCGAGTTGAAATGCGACAATGAGGATAAAAAGCGAGCTCGAGAGAAAAAGCTTCAGATTCAGAAGCAAATGAGGAAACGCCATAACGATATGGACATCGTCATCAGGTCACGCGATCACCTCACCTGGCCGATATTCGAGATGGTGTAGGCGCAGAAACGTGACATTTGTTTGAGATATGGAGGGCGGATGCCCTAGTTTACGTGTTTAAGTAATTTATGTTTTAGTTATCTGTGTGTTTTAGTTGTATATTTAATTTATTGAATAACATTTTTAGTTTTTATTTGAATAAAAAAAAAGAGAGAAAAAAAGGTGGGGAAGGGCGGGGAAGTATTCCATACAAATGGGGGAAAGAGGGCGAGGAAGAAGAAGAAAATGTGGGGAGGTACTACCCTACTCTTACACCCAAACCAAGAGCATACACAATGGGAAACAATTTTTGAAAGTTTTTTTTATTTTGTCACCTAGTTAATCCATTAGCTTTAAGCTATTTAAAAGCTTTCACTCCAATAAAGAAGCTTTTTACAAAGCTTTTTATAAGACTAAATAATGAAAAACCTTTTGTTCAAATGTTGAGGATTATCAACCTATCCACAAATAAGCTATTCACTCAAATGGTATCAACCTTTTTCGAAAACTTATTTTTCAAAAAAAGCTTTCCATCCAATTACCATAAGAGATGACACCTAAAAGAAATAGGCATTTTTCATTATTGATATTATAAGATAAAGACATTTTTTAATGTATATAATAAGGCATAAGCAATGATCCTTGAAACATGCATCATAATTTTTTTAAAGAAAACATATATTCTAAATAAATTAGGGTAAATTACACTTTCAGTCTCTGAATTTGGCATATTTTTTACTTTTAGTCACTAAACTTTAAAAATTGCAATTTATACACTGAACTTGCCACTTTTTTTTTTCATTTTTGGTCACCGCGTCAACTTTGTTACCCTTCATCCGTTAACTTGCCCAAATTCGTTAGTTTTTTTTCTTCAGTTTTCGTCCTTTTCACTTATTTCATTATTAAAACTGATAATTGATTAAAAGTACATTTAAAACTCAATCCATTTGTATGATTTACAATTTATATGACACAGACAAAATTATTTACAGTTAAATCATAAGACATCGATTATTTTGAGAAAAAAAAATTTAAAACACGTTACTCCGGTTAACCGTTACAATATTTTGTTTTTATTATAGTTTAACAATAGTTAATAAAATGAATTAAGGAAAATTATATAGATTTATATAACACAAACAAAAATATTTACGGTTAAAACAGACATAAGAAAACTAAAAAATTCAAACAGAGGCACTAAAAAAATCTAACTTTATAAATAAAAATTTCAACTAACAATTATTTCATAATCGTTCAAAAAGAATATCAATTATTTCATTTAATCAAACTAACCGTAAATATTTTTGTTTGTGTTATATAAATTTATATACTGTAGTTTTCGTTAATTCATTTTATTAACTATTGCTAAACTATAATTAAAATAAGATATTGTAATGGTTATTCGAAGTAACGTGTTCTAGATTTTTTCTCTAAATAATCAATAACGCCTTATGATTTAACTTTAAATATTTTTGTTGGTGTTATATAAATTTGTAATAAATCATATAAATAGATTGAGTTTTGAATGTACTTTTCATCGATTATCACTTTTAATAATGAAATATATGAAAAGGACGAAAACAAAAAAAACTAACGAATCTAGGCAAGTTAACGGAAGAAAGGTAACAAAGTTGACGCGGTGACCAAAAGTAATAAAAAGTGACAAGTTTAGTGTATAAATTACAAATTTTGAAGTTTAATAACTAAAAGTGAAAAACGTACCAAAGAACAAAAGTGTAATTTACCCCAATAAATTATTACAGTTGATTTTCTACTCAAATAAAAAAAATTCATTGACTATTCATTACGAATTTTTACATTGTAATTTTTCCTTTTTTGGTCTTATGAAGTTATTAATATGAATATTTGATTTTTACATTGTCATTTTCCTGTTCTTGTGGGATAGCTAAAGTTCCCTTTTTTATGTAGGAAAAGATATTCTTAGTGGACCACACCTAAAACAGTGCAACCGTCACAGCAGCAAGTACAACTTTCCGTACGACAACAATCTTAACACTTGAGCACAGGTAAATCACAAAGGCGAGTGGTTTCGATTTATATATATAACCGTTACCATCTCTATAGTATACTATTGCATACAGCTCACCCACTCTTACTTACTTGTAGATTTGATATAGGTGCAAAAAATCTCATATTTATTAAAAAAAAAAGGACAAATCTGGACTACAATTTGGGTTTTTCCATCTGGGCATCAATTTATTTTGCTAAATTTGTGTGAATTTTTCATCTAATTTTTAGTCATTTTGAGATAAAGTTGTGAACTTGGTAACAATTTGTGCTTTTATTCATCGGGGTATCAATCTTTTTTGCTAAATTTGTGTTTTTATAATCTGGGTGTGAATCATTTAGTGATAAAGTTGTGATCTTGATGTGATGGGGGAAGAAAAGGCTGAAGTTCTTGAAGCTGTGTTGAGAGAAACTGTAGATTTGGTAACTTGATCTGTTTTTGATCATTAAATTCTGTATTTAATTTTTTTGTTTGTGTTTGTACTAACTGAATTTTAATATGTAGGAAAGTATTCCCATTGAGGAGGTATTTGAGAATTTGAGATGTAGTAAAGATGGTCTCACCACTTTTGCTGCTCAAGAAAGATTAGCCATTTTTGGCTATAACAAGCTAGAAGAAAATAAGGTATTTAACAAAATTTATCTGCTTTATTTTAATCCAACATTGTGATTTTGGTACAATTTTTTTTGTTTTTGTTTTCATTTTGATATTTGGAAATTTTTATATCTCAGGAGAGCAAATTATTGAAATTTTTAGGGTTTATGTGGAATCCACTCTCATGGGTGATGGAAGCTGCTGCTATAATGGCAATTGCTCTTGCTAATGGAGGGGTAAGATCTTAATATACTTATTCTCATATATAATTATGTATATATGATTCTAATCTCAATTAAGAAAAATATACGAGTATTTGCATTTTTGGAAGAAAAGGATCAACATAGTATACAGAAAAAGTTTACATATTTATTTTTACTGAATTGCATCAGAATTATAATTTCAGGGAAAGCCTCCCGACTGGCAGGATTTTTTGGGAATCATTCTTTTGCTTTTGATAAATTCTGCGATTAGTTTTGTGGAAGAAAACAATGCAGGCAATGCAGCTGCAGCTCTTATGGCTACTCTGGCCCCAAAAGCAAAGGTTTTTGAGTTTGTTACTTTGTTGTTGAAGTTAGTTTGAAATGTTTTGATTTGAGCTTGTATAGAAGATTAAATTTAAGCTTTAATCTGTCTGTAGATTTTAAGAGATGGAAAATGGAATGAAGATGATGCTTCAATTTTAGTTCCCGGGGATGTAATCAGTGTAAAACTTGGAGATATTATTCCGGCGGATGCTCGTCTGCTTGATGGCGATCCTTTGAAGATTGACCAGGTAGTCATTCAATGATAAGTCAACTTTAGTTTGTAGAGGTGGCCAAAGGGGTGGAATATGCGCTACCAGTCAAAACATGGAAATATATTCCACTACTTGAAATGGATTGGATTGGATTAACCAGAAACTAATTTCCAGAAACATTAAATGTTACTTTTTTAATTTGAGTATTATATATGATAAAAGTTATACCATTTGATGACAGAGGTTTGTATCAACGGTAAAGTACTTGTATTAAACTCCTGTTTGGGACGATCTACTATTATTTTTTCTTTTTCATTTGAAGGGTGACAAACTTTTAATAAGGGATGAAATTCGCTTTAACATTTTATTCTATTTTCCTTTTCAAGAATAATCTGTATCCACACCTATTCATCAATCAATAGTTGCCACTGATAGTTTTTGATTTGACATAATGTGTGTAAATAATTCTTGTTTGGGTTTTTAGTCAGCTTTAACAGGTGAATCACTCCCTGTGACAAAAGGCCCGGGGGATGGAGTCTACTCAGGTTCTACTTGCAAGCAAGGAGAGATAGAGGCAGTTGTGGTTGCCACTGGTGTTCACACGTTCTTTGGGAAAGCTGCTCACCTTGTTGACACCACCAATCAAGTTGGTCACTTTCAAAAGGCAAGCTCATAAATAATTATTGGCTTTACCATTCGATTGATGTGTTTTGCATTTTCATCATTGCCAAACAAGTCTTGCCTCCATTGTAAAACATTCTACCTCAAAACACAAGTTCTGCCTAAAGTGTGGGTCGAAGAAATATCACATTTCATGTGATTTACATTAATGATGCAATTAACTAAAAACACAAGTTCCTTATATTTAGATACTAAGAGGTCCTCTTTATAGATGGTACTTACTAATTTTGGCATGTTTCTCCAAAAGTATAAAAACAAAACATTCTGCCTAAAATAGTAAAATACTTGAGATAGAGTGCGATGAATGGAAATTCCCTTCTTAAGTTAGAAGGCAATATTTTCAAAACGAGAAAATCTTTAAGTTTGATGGATTTCCAAAATGTGATCACGAAACAATAAAATTTGTGCCCAGCATACTGGCCAAGCTGGCTCTTTGAGGTGAGGTGAATAGTTGGTTCTTTAGCACAATTTTATATTTATACTGTGCTCCCATTTTTCATTGTATCAGCTAGTGGCTCATTTTATTTTGCATTAGATATATGGTCATGCTTATTTATGCTATGGAAAGCTCTTATCGTTTCATGTTTACCAATGTTGATTTTGCAATTATTATAATTAGGTGTTGACAGCAATCGGGAACTTCTGCATTTGTTCAATTGCTGTGGGGATGCTTATTGAGATTATAGTGATGTTTCCAATTCAAGACAGAAAATATAGGCCTGGGATAGACAATCTTCTTGTGCTCCTAATTGGAGGAATCCCAATCGCCATGCCCACCGTTCTCTCTGTAACAATGGCAATTGGATCTCATCGTTTAGCTCAGCAGGTTTGTTTCATTACATGTGTAATTTTTTGGTCTTTCTCTATTTTTATGTCACCAGAGGCGGATTTAAATCGGTTGCTTGGGTTGTGTTGACAATCAAACAAGTGAAATGAAAAAACTTCAACCTAAAGGGGAATGGTTCGAAGTTTATTTTTAATGCATCCGACCTCCTAGAAGGTTTTATCCATAGATTATTCTCTACAAGAATATTGTTTTTGCAATCTTTGTTAATGACATATTTGTATAAAAAAGTTTTTGTGGGCCAACTGGACCCCGGCCCATTATGATTCTTTTCATTATGCACCTGATTGAGTCTTTCATTTAGCCTGATACTTACTTACACTAATTATATAGGGAGCCATAACAAAGAGAATGACAGCCATTGAAGAAATGGCAGGAATGGATGTGCTTTGTAGTGACAAAACCGGAACTCTGACACTAAACAAGCTCACTGTCGATAAGAACCTTATCGAGGTCAGTTCATATTGGTTTTATTAATAATGTATCATATTTAGTACATTTTGCTTGACCTTTTTGTTTGACCTTGCTGTTAACTCATTTATTCAGGTATTTGCTAAAGGTGTAGATCCAGATACTGTTATTTTGATGTCAGCCCGGGCCTCCAGAACCGAAAACCAGGATGCCATTGATGCTGCTATTGTTGGTATGCTCGCTGATCCAAAAGAGGTAATCTTGGCAAGATCCAAGAGTTTATGATGTAATTTGTAAAACAAGAGGTTTGGGTAATATGCGAATATGGATTGGGCCGAATGGCTTTTTATCGTGATGAATTTAGGTAGAGGTGACTCACCAACACCTTTTGCCTCCTTTTTTGTAATTAAATAACTTAATGGTTTAAATAGTTATAAGATGATAAGAAAAACTATATACCTGAAATAATAAGCGGATTTATTTTAAACAATCTAGAACGTTATATAATTTGAATGCACAGTAGGCTAGTTTTTATACACTTAACGCATTTACATTCAAGCAATTTCCTTTTTATTGTAATCCCCCGGCGGAACCGTATGGGAAGTTTTCTCCTCCTACAGCTTGAGAAAAAATGATTCAAAGTTTTGTCTATGGATAAAATTTGATTAGAATTAATAGGAAAGGAATCCGTACATTTTACATTTGTTCCACTTTCGATATAAAAGGATTATAAATTGCCACCCAATGAGTAAAAAATGTTTGTGTTGAATCTGTACTTGTGTCCTTAGATAGTTCCTCAATATATTCTAGGCGCGTGCTCGCATCAAGGAAGTTCATTTTTTGCCATTTAATCCAACTGACAAGCGCACAGCATTGACTTATTTAGACGATGAGGGTAAAATGCATAGAGTCAGCAAAGGGGCACCTGAGCAGGTAACGTATATTACTATCATCTAGATAACTTGACTTTTGGTCCACCAAAATTGACATCCTGATTTTTTGTTAGATCTTAAATCTTGCACACAACAAATCAGATATTGAACGACGAGTTCATGCTATAATTGACAAATTTGCAGAGCGAGGGTTACGGTCACTGGCTGTAGCATACCAGGTGAGACATATCAATCAAATCATCAATTACATTTCATTTTTGTCTTATATCTTTATGGGAGGTTTTACTGACCTTTCAGTTTTCAAACAAAACAGGATGTTCCTGATGGTCGGAAAGAGAGCCCAGGAGGACCTTGGCAATTTATAGGTCTCATGCCTCTTTTTGATCCACCACGGCATGATAGTGCTGACACCATAAGAAGGGCTTTGGATCTTGGAGTAAATGTTAAAATGATTACAGGTGCGTGAAACTGCCTTTATATCTCATAAGTTTACCAAATATGCTAAGAAATGTTTTTCTATTACATATGAACTTTATAACTATTTTGCAAACCTAAAAACTTAGGTGTAAAACTTTAAAAAATATCTGTAATTTTTGAAGTAGACTAGTTTATTTTGACTTCAAACAGGGGATCAACTGGCAATCGGAAAAGAAACTGGACGCCGTCTTGGAATGGGTACCAACATGTATCCGTCATCTGCTTTAATTGGTCAAAATTCTGACGAGTCTATTGCTGCTTTACCAATTGATGAACTTATAGAGAAAGCTGACGGTTTTGCCGGCGTGTTTCCCGGTAAATACTAGTGTTAACTTTAAGGACTTTCATTGTGTTGGGATGCAAAATGGGTGGGTCAGTTATGGATGAACACTGTCTAGATAAGGAAAGCAAAATGGGTGGGTCAGTTATGCTGACTGAAATCGGTTTTTCTTCCAATTACTTTTAAGAAATATATAGCTTGTCAATCTTGATAAGGATTTGTATTAATCCATAGTATTCTAGTATTTTAATAAAACGATTTGGGAGTTACACTTTAAGCGAGTTTTAAACCTTTTGACTTGACAAAATTCGATTTGACCCAGTTATATGTAAAACGGTCGGAACATGCTACCTCTAATTGTGTCTTTATTATTCCTAACCTCTACATATGTCTCAGAGCACAAATATGAAATAGTAAAACGCCTACAAGCTAGGAAACACATTTGTGGAATGACGGGTGATGGTGTAAATGACGCCCCTGCTTTAAAAAAGGCTGATATTGGAATTGCTGTGGCTGACGCAACCGATGCAGCCCGTAGTGCTTCTGACATTGTCCTCACTGAACCAGGGCTCAGCGTTATCATTAGTGCCGTCTTGACCAGTAGAGCTATTTTTCAGAGGATGAAAAATTACACAGTACAATCCTTGTTCATGCCTTTCCTGTTGTTTCAATTGTCATATTGTTTAATTAACCCTAACAGTTATATTCATTATTGGCAGATTTATGCTGTTTCTATTACAATTCGTATAGTGGTAAGTTATTTACTTTTACTACCTGCACGTAAACTATATGACTAAACCCGATAAATGATAGTTATGAATCTTATATGTTTTTGCTGCCTTATTTATAGCTTGGTTTTATGCTGCTCGCATTGATCTGGAAGTTCGATTTCCCACCTTTTATGGTGCTTATCATTGCTATTCTTAATGACGGTACTTTATTTTTTTTTCCCTTTCAAATTTACTTGCATTTCGTATCATCTACATGTAATCACCTCACAGCCATCTAACTTATTTTCAGGTACAATTATGACGATATCAAAGGATCGAGTAAAGCCATCTCCTCTTCCAGATAGCTGGAAATTAGCCGAGATTTTCACAACAGGCGTCATTCTAGGTAGTTACTTAGCTATGATGACCGTTATCTTCTTTTGGGCGGCTTACAAAACCGATTTTTTCCCGGTATGTACATACAATTCCCTTCAAATATCATATTCTTTTGCTACGGTCTTGTGTAAGAAACCAACAACCCATTCCAGAAATAGAATAGGGAGAAAAAGTTGAAGTGCCTGAACTTGGAAAACAAGTGAGAAATTTTTAATATCTTATAAGTTGTAGGCTACTAATAACTTCCATCATGGTTAACGGTTAATTTAATATTTATTAGGTAAGTCGAGCATTTTTCTTGGGATGTAATGCATACATTATATATATAGATATATCCCGAAGGCATGTTGAATGAAAACACTATATCTATATTTGAATGGACATTATACTCAGTGTCTTGCTTTCATCTTACTTCCATTTTTTGTTGCTAGCGTACTTTTGGTGTACCAACACTTGAGAAAACAGCTCATGACGATTTCAGAAAGCTTGCTTCAGCAGTATATCTTCAAGTCAGCATAATCAGCCAAGCCCTAATATTTGTGACACGTTCACGTAGTTGGTCATTCGTTGAACGCCCTGGTTGGCTGCTTGTTATGGCTTTTGCTGTCGCCCAGTTGGTGAGTAACATTTAGATGTGTCAGAATGGTGGGGGTCAGATCAGATGGATAATGTGTTTGCCTAAAAACAGTCAAAATTTTAGTAGGGGCCAAAAGCTGTCTGTTCTTTGAAGATTTTTTGTTTTTTTTCCCCTTAATTTCTTTCCTTTCTTCTTAATTTCTTCCTTGAATATGCTTTCAATATGACTACAAAGACTAAATTATCTTTATTATTTTAAAAAGGTTTCTAATTTGCTTAGCAAAACAATTGAAGAGGTTTATGCATTAAGATTTAAGAATATCTTGTTTGCTATTTTTGACCCGGTTTGGCAAATTTTTTGACTTTATCCAGTTGATCTGTTAGAGATAACATAACCCAAATCGACCCTGTTATCAATAAAATGGTGGAAACTTTCACATAGATAGGTAATCATTGTTAACTTCCCATTGCACAGATTGCCACGTTGATCGCGGTGTATGCAAATTGGAGTTTTGCTGCGGTAGAAGGAATTGGGTGGGGCTGGGCTGGTGTAATCTGGCTGTATAATATCATCTTCTACTTCCCTCTTGATCTCATCAAATTCTTTATCCGTTACGCCATCAGTGGTCGGGCATGGGATCTTGTTATTGAGAGAAGGGTACGTGATAAAGTTAGCCTACCATGTACTACTGCATAATAACACGGTCTTGAAGTTGTGTTTGTTTTCTTAGATTGCATTCACTAGACAAAAGGATTTTGGGAAGGAACAACGTGAGCTGCAATGGGCACATGCGCAAAGAACGCTTCATGGACTTGAAGTTCCTGACGCGAAAATGTTTGGTGATCGAACGAATGCTACGGAGCTCAACCAGATGGCAGAAGAAGCAAAACGGAGAGCAGAAATGGCAAAGTAAGATGGTCTTTGGCTTCTTGGTAATGATAAGGTTTCCGAAGGTGGAATTTGTGTTTTCTGATCTCTCTTTCTGGATTTGCTTATTCTTACAGGTTAAGAGAAATGCATACTTTGAAGGGGCATGTTGAATCGGTGGTTAGAATGAAGGGTATCGATATAGAAACAATTCAACAATCGTACACTGTCTAATAGATAAACTGAGGTTAGAATGAAGGGTATCGATATAGAAACAATTTAACAATGGTACACTGTCTACCAGATAAACTAAGTTTTAGTTTCGTAATTACATTACATTATGATAACAATGTAATGTAGGTATTGATTACCAAAAGTTACAATATAATTAAACCATATTTTTCCTGCACTATAAGTTGAAACTTTTTATCTAAAAATGCATTTTAGTGTGAATTATTGTTAAACTGCATTTCCAAATAAGTAAATGCAATTACAGTTATTCAACGTAACGCGACTATAGTTATTGAAAGAATCAAAACAAAATCAAATATTAGTATATCCGCCATCGATAACCAGATCATGTCCAGTGATAAAACCAGATTTCTCACCCACAAGGAACAAAACAGCCTCAGCAACATCCTCTGCTTTTAAAACCATATTTTTCAAACAAGTCATTTGTTCATGCAGTTTTTCCACTTCTGCAACATCCTTCTCAAGCATGTTACACATCAACGGTGTAGCCACAGCATATGGTGACACACAATTCACTCGAATCCCATACTGCCCTAACTGCTTGCTAGCCGATTTCATCAGTGCTACCACTGCATGCTTTGACATACAATAATCTGTCCGTTGTGCCACCCCTTTCCTAGCAAACACACTAGCCGTACAAATAATATCTCCTTTCACCTTCAGCTCCACCATTGCACGTGCGGCGTGTTTCACACAAACTGCCATCCCGCGAACATTGACTGCAAAAAGTCGGTCAAATTGTTCCATATCGAAGTCAAAAACTGTCTGAACACATTTACTTGCAATCCCCGCGTTGCTGAACATAATATCCAGCTGACCGTAGATGGCCACTGTTGAGTCTACCAGAGATTTCACTTGGGACTCATCTGTAACATCACAATGTATGTAAGTGCAACGGTCTAAGCCAATGGAGACAGCGATGTTTTTGCCAAGGTTGTCTTGGATGTCCGCGATCACAACTGCACGTGCGCCATGTTTGGCGAATAAACGAGCCGTGGCTTCCCCGATGCCGCTTGCTCCTCCTGTGACAATAGCTACTTTTCCATATACTTCCGTCATAACGATGTTAGATTTAGAGAGCGGCTAGACAGCTATTTTTGACACTTCGTTTAAATGTATACAAGCATCATAAATAATTATTTTTCTTTACATCGCATATTTGTCTTTCTTCAAGACTGGAATCATTGTATTGTAGAGTTCGCCGATTCATCTAATATGTTAAAAAAGTGTCATTGTAAATATTGATGCATATACCGATAAAATGCTTCGTTTGAAAGGTCTTTCATTGTAAATGTTGATGCATATACCTAAAATTTTTGAACTCCAAAAATTCTCCAAAATTAATTCGACTTTTAAATGTCAACTTGGTCCAAGATCAGACTCAAAACTTTGGTTTCGAAATTGGATTTGATTTATTATTCGATATCTCATTTTCATTATGTACATTTTGTACAATTTTTAGGTCGCGTTTGGTTTACAGAATTTGATAGAATTGGAAATAAATTTCATTTTTAGTGTGTTTGGTTGTCTAAAAATAAAAGAATCTCATTTTGTTAGACTTTAAACATTCCTTTATTTTGATGGAAACTCCATTCCTGATGGGAGAAGATCACTTAAATATTTTAAAAAAAATTAAAAATATTCCGTTAAATTCTAATGTCTTTATAATATTTTATTTTTTTGTATAACATTATGTAAATCAAAAACACCATTGGTTCTTTGTGAACCATATAAAGCTGGTGCTCAACCACTGAGCTATAATGGGAAGTACATTAGGTCACTTTTTAGCAAGATGTATATGTGGTTCCCTCGATCCCACTTTTTAGCAAGATGTATATGTGGTTCCCTCGATCTTTTTATAGTTCGGAACGTCCATAGAACTTTTCATAACGCCCAACACATCACCTAATTCTTGATTGATCTTTTCTAGACCATTTTTTAGGAATTTAATTATTATTATTATTATTATTATTATTATTATTATTATTATTATTATTATTATTAAGAGTTACAAGAAATTAATTTAACTTAAATCGTCATTAATTTGATGTTCTTTTAACATGAAATTAATTTAGCTTATTCGTAGTTTAGAGTACGTACAGGGCTTCACCATTATACGGTTAGGTGTTTCCTGATGTCAAATACCAACTAAATGTTCAAAAAAAATTTAGCTTATTCGTCATTAACTTGATATTCTTTAACATGAAGTTAATTTAGCTTATTCGTCATTAATTTGATGTTCTTTAACATGTCTACTAAAAATGCTTAGTTTCAGTTATAATTAAATGTTAGGGACGTTAGGTACCATTTAAGTAATTATTTTAATTATATCCATAACTCCTCACGTGCAAGTCATGTAGGGGGTTTTGATGGTCAACTAATGGCGGTTTAGTCTGGTATGGTCCAAGTGGACTTTTTATAATGTAGAGTATGATCCGAGTATAATAACTAAAGTTTAGATATGAAACCGACAATATCGAACAAATGTTAAATATCATTTAAATAATTAACTCTAAAGATAATGATAAAAATGGCGTATTAATTAGCAGTTGTAGCTAAGGAAGGTGGCAAAGTAAACTAAACAAAAAGAATCTCTTTTTTTTTCCCTTGTATAAAATATAGGCTTTTGACCTGACCGACCAATGGACCAGAAAAAAACCCGTTCAACGTTTATTGCAAGTTTTATTATAAAACCCAAGATAATATATCAAAAAAGATATCAAACAGTAAAACCCCCATCAACAACAAGATCATGCCCAGTGATAAAAGCAGAGTCCCCACTAGCAAGGAACAAAACTGCCTCAGCAACATCATTCACTTTCAAAACCACATCTTTCAAGCTAGTCATCGGCTGATAAATCTTTTCCACTTCTTCAGCCTCTTTCTCAAGCAAGTTACAAGTCAAAGGTGTAGCCAACCCAAATGGAGATACACAATTAACCCGAATTCCATACTGCCCCAATTGCTTACTTGCCGATTTCATTAGTCCAACCACTGCGTGCTTTGACATACAATAATCCGTCCGTCCTTCTCCCCCAATCCTGCCCATTATACTCGAAGTACAAATAATATTCCCTTTAACCTCTCTTTTTACCATTGCCTGTGCTGCGTACTTAACGCATACAGACATTCCACGGACGTTGACTGCAAAGAGACGGTCAAATTGATCCATATCAAAGTCAACCACATTCTGTTTGGATTTACTAATGATGCCAGCGTTACTAAACATGATATCTAGCTGACTATATGTCTCAACCGTCGTCTCCACTAGATACTTCACTTGGGACTCATTGGTAACGTCACAGTGAATGTATGTACATTGATTTGAGCCGATGGATAAAGCGACTTCTTTGCCAAGATCGTCTTGAATGTCGGCGATCACCACTGCCCTCGCCCCATGTTTGGCAAATAAACGAGCAGTGGCTTCGCCAATACCACTTGCTCCTCCGGTGATTATAGCGACCTTTCCTTGTATTTTGTTCATAATGAGATTATTTTTTGCGGACATCTATGTGTCTAGCTTGTTTAAATAATATATATCGATCTGCATATGTTTCAGCTTTTGGTTTGTAGTGGAGATAGGAATTAATATATTGTACAAGTTGCTAATTGTATATATTTATGGTCAACCAAAATATATTTTTTGCAACCACGGTAGCAGGTGTGATGCATATGGACTCATTTAAGGGTTGTAATACTTCTCAGGGAAAGTTTCATATATCCCCGTATTAACATTTTAATTACATATCTATCTAAATCGATTATATATTTGCCCAAATCACAAATTAAAACTAGATACCTTTTTCTAGAGCAGCGAAGAAAAAAATACATTCTGGCCAATTAACAATTAGGAAAAGAATCCGTGTGTATGTATCTTGTCTTCAACTACTATTGTAGGAAAGAAACTTTGTTTTGGTTCATTGTATGTAAGTAACCTGCTAAAACTGAACGAATCGTGTAAATAAGCTGCTAAATGTTGATGTGGCGTTCTCTCATTGGGCCACGTATTAGATGTTTGATTAGGAATGACAATGGGTCGGGTTCGGGGCGGGTAGTGTCAAACCCGAACCCAAAACCCATCGGGTACCTTATCGGGACCCTGTCGGGAGTAAAATAATGCCCCAAAACCCGAAACCCGAATCCCGACCCGATAAAAATAGTTATTTTTCAATAATAATTACCAAAATCTTGTTTAATTTAAGAAATGATACTATATGTTCTTGATGTTTTGAAAAATGGATATGCAAGTGTAGAATGTAGATACAAATTAGTTGATATAAGTGTGAAACATTATAATTACAAAGGTGAAATATAAATTTAAAACTAATCACTTATAAGTATATATATATAGTTATTGATATCGTGTCGGGTCGGGGTGGACATGCCCCACTCCCTGCCCCGAACGGGTTCGGGTATTGGGTATTCTCGTCGGGTATCGGGTTTCCCCGTCCGGTCGGGTTTTTTTTGTCATCCCTATGTTTGATGGTGCCACGTTAATATCCAGCCGATTTGTTACACCATTCGTTCAGTTTTGAGACAAACTTACATACAATGAACCAAAACAAAGTTTCTTTCCTACAATAGTAGCTGAAAACAAGTTACATACACACCCAAATTTTTTATGTATATATCCCGCTTATAACTCCAAAGCCAATATCAACTGTTCATGAACATCAAAAGTAACTGGTTTTCTTATTGATCGATTCCAAATACAGCCCCACAAGCAAATGATGATAAATCAATTTGGAGGTTGCTATAGACTTGGAGCAATCCGTTAGATGAACATTTGATTTTTAATTGTTGGACAAATATCGTTCATAGGGTATAAATTAAGGGGAAATGTTACGTAAAACATGCAGTACCAATCTTAGGTAAAGCAAAGAGAGATTATGTAAAATTCAAGGAAGGTTATGTAAAATTCAGGGAGCTATATATGTTTATTAAGTTCAAAGGTTTAATTTGTAAGTTTTTCTAAAGTAGCAGTACTTAAGCTTAGGTAAAATTTGCAATACAGATCATTTTCCTATAAATTAAATTTTGACCTAGATGTATTTTTTTTATTCAAATGTAGTGGCAAGTGAAAGAGGTGAATTTTAAGTTATCTCTATCTCTATAATATAACTAAAAAAGTAGGTTGAGGTACACTTGTCACCCCTAATTTCCCTCTTTGAGCCTAATCCCCCCTCCTTATTAATCATTTATTTTTTAATATTTTATCTAATTTAATAAATGGACAACCTTATTATTAATTAAAAACTCTTTTTATCCTTAAAAGCCTCCCAAAAATTATTTATCTATATATACAACCTAGAAAAAAACATCACAATTTATCAACAACAAAAAAACACCTACGATCGACTACGAAAATGGTTTTTTATTTATTTATATACTTTGTTTATATTTAATCATTATTATTACTATTACTTAACATTTAAATCTTGTTATTGTTATTATTAACTCTTTTAATTTAGTTTGTTTTTCATTATAGGTTCGTTATGGCTTCTTCTACAACAACAAAAAACAAAAACACATTACTTCATCTTGAAGATCTTAAGCCAATACATCTTAACCATCATTTACGACTCCCTGTTGTGCATGTATGGACTGTTTCGGAGTGAAACAATCCGAAGAAAATCAAAACGTTCGAGATAGTATTTGTAGATGAATTGGTATGTATTCTCAAATTATATACTTTGTTGCAAATTTTTTATTTAACTAAATTTGAAAAAAAAAAAAAGTAAACTGTAATCAATATTTATATGGAGTTAATTTTCATATGTTTTTTCTTTAGCTTTAGTATTGATTAAGTTGTGATATTGCTCATATTAATTGTTGGACAAATATCGTTCATGGGGTATAAATTAAGGGGAAATGTTACGTAAAACATGCAGTACCAATCTTAGGTAAAGCAGCGAGAGATTATGTAAAATTCAAGGGAGGTTATGTAAAATTCAGGGAGCTATATATGTTTATTAAGTTCAAAGGTTTAATTTGTAACTTTTTCTAAAGTAGCAGTACTTAAGCTTAGGTAAAATTTGCAGTACAAATCATTTTCCTATAAATTAAATTTTGACCCAGATGTATTTTTTTTATTCAAATGTAGTGACAAGTGAAAGAGGTGAATTTTAAGTTATCTCTATCTCTATAATATAACTAAAAAAGTAGGTTGAGGTACACTTGTCACCCCTAATTTCCCTCTTTGAGCCTAATCCCCCCTCCTTATTAATCATTTATTTTTTTAATATTTTATCTAGTTTAATAAATGGACAACCTTATTATTAATTAAAAACTCTTTTTATCCTTAAAAGCCTCCCAAAAATTATTTATCTATATATACAACCTAGAAAAAAACATCACAATTTATCAACAAAAAAAAAACACCTACGATCGACTACGAAAATGGTTTTTTATTTATTGATATACTTTGTTTATATTTAATCATTATTATTACTATTACTTAACATTTAAATCTTGTTATTGTTATTATTAACTCTTTTAATTTAGTTTGTTTTTCATTATAAGTTCGTTATGGCTTCTTCTACAATAACAAAAAACAAAAACACATTACTTCATCTTGAAGATCTTAAGCCAATACATGTTAACCATCATCTACGACTCCCTGTTGTGCATGTATGGACTGTTTCGGAGTGAAACAACCCGAAGAAAATCAAAACGTTCGAGATAGTATTTGTAGATGAATTGGTATGTATTCTCAAATTATATACTTTGTTGCAAATTTTTTATTTAACTAAATTTGAAAAAAAAAAAAAGGTAAACTGTAATCAATATTTATATGGAGTTAATTTTCATATGTTTTTTCTTTAGCTTTAGTATTGATTAAGTTGTGATATTGCTCATATTAATGGTTACTCGAATCATATTAACTTTAATTAGTATATTTTGAAACTGTCCGCCCATCGGACGGGCCTGAAGATTAGTTATTATATATATAACAATTAAGGTAGTCTTAACTACATGGACTTTTTTTATATTTTTATTTTTGCCACAATTTTTTGTTATTTTTCTATTTTTACCATAAAAGATTTTCAATTTTTACTTTTGTCACTAACTTTCATTCTATTTAGAATGAGGCCCTTAATTACAACTTTATGTTACAACCTTTTGGTTTTTTAAAGGGGATTATCACCTATGGATATAACTAACTATGACCAAATGTCTATGTTATGTAAAGATTTTGTAAATGTCTATGTCATGGTAATGAACTTTCAAATCCTGATTACTAGATTTATTTCACCAATCAAAAACTTACACGTGACAGCTTATATGGTTGTTACATATATCTGGATACATCTAATAATCATGATTTGAAAGTTCCTTATATTACATAGACTTGTAACATCCTAAACTTTTTGATCTTTGACCTCGACTTTGTCGTTAGTCAATCAGCAACTTCTATCGTTTGACCGTTAGTTGACGCCATTAGTTTCTTTAACTGCTAGGAGATTAATTTGTTGTTAAATAATGATTAATGTCTCTATATGTGAAGATGTTGTTAATTTATGTGATGTTAATATGGCGTATCGATTCACCATTATGTGCCTTAGACGTTAATTGATCTACTTTAATGTACGTATTAATTTTGGGCCTTAATTTTTAGGCTTAAAATGAGTTTTTGGGCTTGTTTGAGTGGGCTTAAGCTAGGCCCAACCCCTATGAACGAGTTCTTAAGAAAATTCTGGTCTATCAGGGTTACAAGGTTTGATAGCAAACATATTAACTTTTCATATCATCTACTAACTTTCACTAATTCATAAACTCATTCTCTTTAGAGATTTTCTAAGTTTTCTCTCATTTATTCATCTTTTTCTCCCAAATTTCGTGAGTGAATTCCTAGAAATCAGTAAATAACATATCCTTGTTCTTTATGTGTCAATTACAATGATCCTTGCTTGTGTCTAAAGATTTTCATACGAAAATTAACGTTTTCGGGTATATTTTGGGATCTCAATGATGACAGATATACAAGCCAAGATGATTACTATAATATGTTTCATTTTTAATGTCTTTTAATTTTGTGAAATAGTTTGGGATGATCTTGATTTACACATATGGATTTCAAAATGATTTGTAACGTTTTTAATGCCATTTTCGTGAGATCCAGTGATAAAAGCAATTTAAATGAGATTTGTTTTCTGTAATATCTTCCTTTATGAAAATGATGAGTTTTGCAAAAAGAATCATCTAAATCCGTTGATTAACGAAGCGGCAGTTGTGATTTGAAACCTCAAGATGGTTAAGTAACGAAGCCACAATCGCATTTTAAAGTTTATGTATTATATAGCGACGGAACTAGCGACAACTTAGCGAGGGAAATGGTTTTTGACCGATTAATCTGCATGTCCCATCTATTGACGTCGTTGCTAGCAGAATTTGCAGTTTTCGTCCCTAAAGATTCAGATTTGTCGTTTTCAGTCCTTGAGGTTTCTGAATTGACATAAACGGTCTCTGTAGTTTTGAAAATGATAGTTTTGATCCCTGTAGTTTTGAAACTAACTATTTTGATCCCTATAGTTTCAAATGTGACAGTTTTTATCCCTGTAGTTTTGAAATTGACAGTTTTGATCCATGCAGTTTCGACTTGACATATTTGGTCCTTGTAGTCTAAAAGATTGAAATTGTTGTTTTGAATCTTGTGAGATTGAAATTGTAAATTTTGATCTTTATGGTTTAAGATTGAAATTGTCGGTTTTGAATCTTGTGGTTCGAGATTGAATTTGTCATTATTGAACTAAAAGTTATTGAATGTTTAGCACTTTATAGTGTTAGTAATTAGTAATAAAACATGATCTTCATAAAAAGACAATGACAGTGAGTACTTGCTAAAAGAAACTTAGCAGATTAGCATTAATTGGACTCTTTTGTACATCGTAGGTTCTGAAGGTTTGAGCGTTCACTGTTGAGTCTTGGTGTAATGTTGCGTTATTGCTTTCTTATTAAGGTAAGATAATATTTTTCATCACCTGATGGTACAACAAAACATAATTTTTATAAGTTAAATTTCAAATGGATATAATTGCATGTTTGTAAGATTATGGGATTATATGGGAGGTTTTATGGGATATGTATGATTACCATTAGTTATGAATGGTAAGCTATGTATGTTTTGACGATATGCATGTGATATGAAGTGATGTAATGTTATGATTACATGAATGCTTGTATGGCTTGAGCACCTAGTCACTAGACATATGAATAGGATTGCCATGACACGTGCACGATTAAGGGCTTTAAAGTAAAAGATGATGTATGTGATTAGTTTAGGTGGAAGTTAGCCTAAGCTAATAAAGATAAGAAGTCTCGAGCATATTTAAGATGTTGTGTTAAGTTTAACCCGTGCTAGTTCCTCGGAGCTAGGGCGCACGTGGTCACATGGTTTGGGAATCATAATACCTCCCGTAGCATAGTTATGTTTGAGTATTCCGGGTGGAGTAACTAACTACCATTGCGTAAAGGCATAAACGGTTTATTCAGTTGGAAAGACAATGTCATTTCCTTAACGAACCCGATGGACCACCGAAAGGTTTACCCATCATGTCGGGTGTGAGGACTCCATGTATGGTCTACGACCGCCTGCACACAAACCCCACATCCCTATGTAAGTGGCGTAAGTCACTTAGCCTACGTCTAGGCAAAGAAACAAAGTAAAGAAAGAAATATACGAAAGAAATGTTAGGCACATTAGGAATATGATGATCATATTGTGTTATCTTATCTTGTGATATAATATGTATGTGATATTAACATTTATGACATGTTTTGTTAGTATATTATGAATCGGCAAATGTTTTCAAATTATGTTATCTTACTTAGCTAATTTATTAGCTAACACTTGTTCTTTTTAAAATGTTGTGCCTTTAGGACAAGCAAGCTTGAGCTAGGAAAAGATTAGCTCGGTGAGATGGGTAGAAGTAATAAAGAAGACTAGCATAGTTTGTCGAATGCTTAGACTTCCCTTAGCCTTATGTTTTGGCTACTTTATATATGATTTAAGAGATTGTAATAATGTGGGCATTTATGTTTGTGCCAAGATGTAACACCCGTTATTATAAAATCTGGATTTTCAAAAACTGTTGCCTAACGGCGTTTAGAAAAGCGGAAAACAGAACCATTAGAACATAACTAACCCTTAACGGATAGTTCATTTATAAAAGTGATGTTACAACATACATATCATTAAAATAGTATAAGATAATCAAGATTTGGCATCAACATAAATGCCAACATAAACAGTACGTAACTCATACTAAAAGTAGTCATTCATCATATGGCTAGCATAAATAACTAAGCGGAAAAACTAAATGTCTTCTTCATAGCATTTACCCGCCTCACCAAGCTAAGTCTTTTACTAGCTCAACCTGCTTAACCTGGGGGAACAACGTTTTTCAAAAGAGCAAGTGTTAGCTTTAAAAACTAAGTAAGATAACATGAGTTTATGAAAACATTCTCATTTCATTTTATACTAACAAAAACATTTCATAGTTGTTAATATCACATAACCATTACAACACTTTAAGATCACCACATTACTATGGTGTAGAGCCGGCAAGTTAATTTCAGCATTCGTGTGCGAATTCAAAATTTCAAAATGGGGCCCATATAAAAAAGAAAGATTATATACATATATTTTGTGAGAATTACAATAAGTGCACAAAAAAAAGGTACTAATTGCTTATATAAATTTATTAAACACGAAATGTTCTTTATCATAAAAGTAGTTACGGTTTACCCTTTTTTTCATTCTCCGCTGAATACTAGTCTATTTTAAAAATATGCATTTCATTTTATTTTTAACTTTTATAAATCCTTAAAATAATGATTTTATAATAAAATATTTAAATTATACTAATATATAACTAAGAAATTTTAAAAAAATGGGGGCCCGTCTTAAAGTCAGGGCACTCTGCGCTGGCCTATATAGCACTTGCCAAGATTCTCCACTGCTATGGTGTCTTTCACAACATACTTTAGCAATAGCATATCATCATCATTATAGTAATATGCATAAATTATCATATTAGGATCCATCGTAGTCCTAATTGTGTCTAACCTCATAAAGCTTTACTTTTCGTCTTTCTTGTCTTTTCTTTCTTTACTTTCTTTATTTATTTACTTTTCTTTTGCCTAGACGTAGGCTATGGGACATAAGCCATACATACTTAGGGATGTGGGGTTATGTGTAGGCGGCCATAAGACCTTACATGGAGTCCTCACACCCGACTTGATGGGTAAATCTTATGGTGGTCCATCGTCGTCATTAAGAAAAGACAAAGTCCATCCAACTGAGTATACCGTTTAACCTTTACGCGTGTAGTGGTTAGTTACTCTACCCGGATACACTCAAACATAACTATGCCACGGGGAGGTATCTAAATTCCCACACCACATGACCACATGCACACTAACTCCGAAGAACTAACATGGGTTAAGCTTAACACAAGACTTAACATATGCTCGAAACTTCTTTATTATATTAGCTTAGGCTACAATTTCACCTAAACTAATCACATGTATCTTTCTTTACTTTATATTAGCTTAGGCTACACTTTCACCTAAACTAATCACACACATCTTTTTTAACTTTAGGGCACCTTATCGTGCACGTGTCATGGCAAACCTATAGAAGTCTAGTGACTAGATGTTCAAGTCATGCAATCAATCATATGACATATATGCATCAACATATCATCATCACATGTTAATATCACATCGTCATATCACTTTATTTTCATATCAACGTATCATTCATATCAACATATCGTTGTAACATAATAACATCATATTATCATGTCATATAAGCATCATATCATCTTAAAGTGACAACAACGTACATATCGTCATATCATTTCATAAGTATAACATCATAACAATGCGTCATCATGTCATCAATTGCATAATATCATCATACGCTTATATCATCAAAGCATCTTATTGTATTATCAACATTTACATTTCAACCTATCATTTACCTTATTTTATCATAACATCATTTTATAACATAAACATATTATCATTTTATCATACCTATTCATCATTAATGGTAACATAATCATTCCCATAGAAACCTCTCATACAATCCCGGATACATATAAACATACAAATATTCATTTGGGGAAGTTAACCAATGAAAACTTATGTTTTATTGTCCATCATGTAGTAAAAGATGTATCTTACCTCGAGTTGAGTAATATTGCACTTTAACTCGTTACGTCACCCCATCTCAATGCCCAAAATAATTATGTAATAAAAGATTAAAAACACTAACATCAACATTAACGACACATATATTTCACTATGTCTATATGAATGCATGCCTCATAAACCAACTTCTATGCAATTCATGGTATCTATATATAATACTAGGCTCATTAAAAAATGTAAAACGGATCTAACGTAAGACTGCAAATGTACCATGATCACCTTACCATCTCTTTTATTATCTAATATTATATTATAAAGGGGGAATTTTTTAAAAATTCTCAAAAAGTGAATTGAAATACTTATATTGTCCTTCTTTTTTATTTATTAATTTAAACATCTCTACCTAATATACCTATAATACCCTTAAATCTCAACTATTCATTTTTCTCCCTCTTCTCAAATCTCAATCACTCATTTTTTCTCTCTTCTCCATAAATCATTTTAATCCTCTAATTTATTCAAGATCTTTTATCTCAAAAACCGTATATCGATAAATTATAAAAGTTGTATGGGTGTTCTTAAAATTTCGTGCTCTTTCATTAGAGATGTCATTCGATATACCTTCGACGAATTTTCAAATTCGAGGGCGTACAGCTAAGGTATATGGCTATCACACTCTATGCCTTATCACCTCCTATTACCTACCACCCCACCATCTCACCGCTGCAACGCGCGGGCACTATCTCTCGTTATTACAAAATGTAAGACCGTCATGTTCATCACTTGGAAAGGGTCGAAGTCGACTTAAGAACATATGTAATTACAAAATAGCTTTCTTTAAAATTTCTGAAATACATTGTTAACTAGGACTAATCCGGATTTTACAATACGAATTTATTAATCCAAAACCCGTCATTATTCCGAGACATCTCAAACCCGTAGACTATTATTGAATAAGAAGTAAACTAACTAGTACGCTAAATATGGAAACATGTTGGGAAGTTATACCTTGTGATATACGTAAAATCAAACGCGATAGCTGATTGAATTGAACCAATTACTAGAGCCGAACAGATTGGTTACTAGCCTTACTCGACGAGACCAGAAGAGATCGAATAATCGAAATATGACTTTTATCTTTCTTTTCTCGCTAGCCACAATTAATAAAACAGTAGAACAATTTGTTTAATTGATTACTTTGTGATTTCTTTATTGATGTCGGCTAGAATCAACGCAACAAAATATGGTTTAATCTTTCTTTTGATTTGCGGCTGGACACGACATGACACAACTAGCTTTTCTCTTCTTTTCTTTCTTTATTTAAAACAATGACAACGAGATATGGTTTCACGTACCCCTACTCGACCGCCTCCCCAAAATTACAGAAGGATTTCACTAAATATAATACTTGTAGGAGCTTGAGAGTGAATTAAACAAACAAATAATATGTCTACCTTTTTCCAATCCTGGCTAGACACAAACACCTTAAATTCCCAATTTTTTTGTGTGCACCTTTATCTGCATTGCGGTTCTTTTCTTTTCTTAGTCCATAAGGCCAGCAAACTATCTCTATAATTCGCCTATGAGGTTGACGGCTACACCACCCAATACAACCATCTTTTTGCTTTTATTTCGTTTGCTCGACGGCACAAAAATAATAGATAATGACTAAATTATGAACTTAAATAACATACTATTAGGAGCCATATTAACATTTAACACCCCTCTAAATTACTCCATCCGTCCCATATTAAATGTCCAATTTTGACTTGTAAGTCTTCTGTTTGCAATTTTGACCATAAATATCTTTTTTTGTGTTATATGATATTTGACGAAAGTTATTTCAATGAAAAGTACATTGAAAACTCAATCCGTCCATATATTTTATATGTAGTGTTATATGATATAAACAAATATTTTCGCGGTCAAAGTTTAAAGCAGAAGATGTAAGTGCACGTCTATGTCAATAGCAGTCTAGATTGTTTGGACTTATATTGTAATATATCTTTGTCATTGTAATTGTCATTAATGAACTTCATATTATGAATAGAATACTAGATTAAGTTTAGTATTGAATGTGTAATAATATTCTGCTAAGTATGCATTACGACCTCGTAATTGCAGGAACAATTACGAGGTGACATATAAGAAATACGACCTCGTATTTGCAGGGTCAAATACGAGGCGGGACATCAATTACGACCTCGTAATTATGTCGAGCTGGGCAGGAAATGCGAGGTCGACTCGCTGAAGCCCATGTCGAGTTTCCTATATATACCAGAACCCTAACAGGGATTGGGGTTGAACATTTGTCGAATTATCAAGCATATTTGTGTAGGTTAATAGGTCAAAGGTCGTTCCGCTAGCTCGAAGAAGACCTGCAAGGCAGCAGGTGATCTAGGGGCTTTCGTTGTAAATCACCACGTTATAGAGAGGGATTCCGCACCTCTGGATATCGGGATTAAACTATTAACGATCCGCGCCAAAGGGACTTATAAGTGGTATCAGAGCCTTTTGGTTTCATACCGGAAGGTTATAGTTTGTTGGTGATAGACAACATTGATTTAGGGTCGTTTAGACGTGATTCTTTCACGAGTTTACGACCAGAAATCTTGTTCGAGGTATATCTTGGTGTTTGCAGCCGTCGAAAGTGTGTTTTTGGCTTTTAGGGTTTCGAATTCAAGAGAATCATCGGACCAGCATCATTTATGACCTCGCGGGCTTGTATTACCTCATCCAACTCGTATTACGACTTGGGTAGCTAATTACGACCTCGCCAGTTCAATTGCGACCTCGTATATCGTTTGCGACCTTGTGAGCTCAATTACGACCTCGCCAGTTCAATTACGACCTCGAGTTCAAATTGCGACCTCGTATTCTTGGACCTCGTGAACTTTACGACCTTGTTTATTTTTAAGCAGTTCGTGAACTTTACTAGCTTTAAGAAAATGACGTCACAATTACCCGCAAATTATCAGGCGTTGCTAAATCAAATGATTCTGATGGATCATGAAACCGGAAAGGCCAACTCACCACCAAAGTTGATAAGCCTTGACAGATACTTCAATTGGAAGGGAAGATTCGACTCATACTGTAGACTGATGTGTAACAACCCTCAATTTCCAATTAGGACTATTTACTTATACTTATCTAGGTATCGATCCGTAGAGGTTTATTAAGAGAATCGCTATCTAGACATTTAGGGCTTAGTGATAATTGCCCTCTAGTACAGTGAAATGCCTTAGAAATGCTATAAACAAAAACTATAATCATTCAAGACAATCTCAAGCCATAAATTAGTTCCAAATGAACTTGATAAAATACCATGGAACAAAATTTTCATTAACATTTAATCGAATTATAAATAATAAAGTAAGTCTCACAATTTGAGATAACAATCAAAACTTCTTATAAATGTCCAACAAATCAATCACAAAGCCAATTTAAGTAAATATGACATGAGAAGTAAAAATTTGCCATCTCAAAATATATTTATAAACTAATATGTACATGAAAATGTTCAAATAATAATAAGTATATGTATATGCTTAAAATAAATACAAGATTGTAAGTAAAGGTTTATGTAACAAATTAAAAACACAAAAACATATACATATATATATATATACACATACACGACATACATATATGTATATATTCACAAATTTCTTGAAAACCTTACAAGCTAGTAAACATATTATCCATACACCTAAACTACACATAATTACACATATTACTTACATACACTATATACATACATACATGCACTCCAAATACAAAAATTAAAACAAAAACCCCTTCCTTTTTCTCTCCAAAAACCGCCCCCCCCCCCTTTTTCCCATACCCTTCCACCAATCAAAATTTAACTAGATTATTACACTCCCCATACACAAACCCTTTACACACTCTTTATTTCTCTCCACTTCCCAAAACTTTCACACACACTCAACCATATTTTTCTCTCAAAATTCTGCATTTCCTCTTCCTTTTCTTCCTCCATTATCAGCCAAGAACAACAAGAAAAAAAATGGGAAAAATCATATCTAATCTATAATAATAATAAGGGTTTGCTAAGGACTAATCAAGGGTTGATTCAAGTAAGATTTAAGGGTTATATTAAGTTTGGAATAAGGGTTATTAAGAGCATAAAGGCCACGAAAATTCCAGCCATCTTTTCTTCATGAAACCGAGTTCTTCAAGGGTATAACTCATCATCCCTTTGTTTAATCTATCTTGTTTTTGTTCATACTAAAAGATCTTTATCCAAAATTAAGTTTTTCTTTGATTTTCTTCTTGAAAACACACTTGATGAAGGCAAGTTGATAGAATCTTCTTCCTCATGCTCATGCTTGTCAAGATCTAGAAGAATGATTCTAGGATTCAACAAGTTAAAGACCCAAAAGTGTTGTGTTATGTAATTATCTAATAAACGTGACTTTTTTCTTGAAAAATGAAGATATATTTTCATATATTCATTAATATATTTCTGTGATTTTCAAGAATAAACATATTTTTATGTTTTATGGAAGACTTGTTAGGAGATTTGTTCATAAAATGGCTAGATGGTTACATGCAATCACATTTTTAGATGATTTTGCAAGAACTAGGTTTGTTGAATAAGTTTTGTATAAAATCAGTTTAATATGATGAAAAATGATCTTATATATGTTTGAAATCAGTGAATATTGATGTTAAAGTGATACAAAAAGAAGTATTAATCTTGTAGTGATGGATTTAAGTGTTAATTAAGCTAGAAAGGTCATTGGTGGGTTGATATAATCAAGAACATTCTGACAGAAATAATTTTCTATATTAAATCGGGTGAACTGAACATGTGAGGGCATTTTCAGGAAAAAATATCAAAATAAAAGTTGTAGAAAAATGAGTTAAGATTAACCTCCAACCGGAATTACTCAAAAATACTGAGCAGAACGAAAGATATGAATTTTCTACTGAAAATAGTCAAAGCTGTTATTTTGTCTGAATATTTTATGAATTTTGACAATTTTTATCTCCTAGACCAAAAGGCTCCAGGAGGTCATACTTGGTGGAAAGTAATTTCAATGTGTCGTGAACTTAAAATAAAATCATGGGATTTTTCTAACGTTCAGAACATCGAGAACTTTTATAAAACTTCTGATGTCGCAAACAGTGCCCATTTGGGACAGTTTGTATTTGGATAATTTTTAAGGACACCAAACATTATCTAAAAATTCATCAAAAATTCACAAAAATAATAGATACATATAAGTCACTGTGTAAAAATCATTAAGGTCCAAATAATTCGTCTTGACCCTAAAATAGTACCCAACATTCCATAAAAATGTGAAGTAAAAACAGAAAATCCTGAAGTAAAGTAATCATTTGTGTAATGGGCTAAAAGATGCACTAAGGAGTTAATGGGCTAGCCCAGCCTAATTAGTGAACCCAAAGGACCATAAATCAGTAGGCCATTTGGCCCAATAACCACTATGATCCAATAATTACATAACCCAAATAAGGTTAAGCCCAATAACTAAATTAAGCCCAAGTCACTTAAAAACTCATCACATTTTGGCCTAATTGATAATGGCCCATAACATTTAAACAAATTTCATGAACCAAGTAATCGTAAGACAAATCGAGAAATATACGAGTCGAAGATAAGTGTAATCAAAATAAAACAAAGATAATTAAGTGAGATTGACATAAGTAATTATGTTAACCAAGCTATATATTGATATCACAAACGTTAATTCACGCAAAAATCGGTTACACAACAAATGATGAATAAGGATAACATAACTTAATATGGAATTTCTATATGATAACCTAATATATCAAGTAAAACCACAAATGAAGCCAAGTTACCGAAAATGATGCGAATGTTAGCAATATACTTGGATTCCACAATTTATAGCAACATAATAAAAGTGGCATTTCTAGGTAATGGCTTAAGATAAGAACTTATGTATATTAGTCCTCTTGTAGGGATAGTCTTGGCTTTGAAATGTGGATGAGGACCATGATGGAATATATGATCAAGGAAGCAATAGATGGGAAGTACCCATTTTGGATAAATAGTTATAATGCTCGGCATATCAAGGTGAATCATAGCCCCCTTTCAAACTATTTTATGTGTTTATCTATCGGGGTGAAAAGCATGATATATAAATGAAATTGCTTTCTATATATTTATGAAATGATTCTTGGGATTACGATTATGAAATGAAGTTATATCGTATGTTCAATGTGATAAATGTTATATGATGAGCTTGAGTTCTGTCAACCCGTTTTCTTTCGGTACACTAATATTTACTTCGATAGTGGAGGCGTGTAGTTAGATAGTTGCGCAACTAGGTTTCGTCCACCCACCCGGAGCGTAACGATGGAAGGTTGGTTGCCTTTGTGACGACCTTCTCTTCCAGTCCGACCGGAGCGGTGTTCTAGCTACCTTAAATTTAAATGGTCGTCTCCATGGCACGACCCCAATTGTAATTAAAGCACTTGATTGACAGTTTGTGCAATGAAATGAAATGAAATAATATATTGTTTGGACATGAAAAGGTAGTAGTAGTGGCTCAAGAATTTACTCATCAAAAATTATGTAAATTATGCCCTCGTGGTTAAATGAAATTGATATTAAATTATGCCCATGTGGCTAAATGATTTGATATTAAATTATGCCCGTGTGGCTAAATGAAATTGATATTAATATGTTTGGATATTTTGATTTGAACATACGGTTTGGGTATCGTCCCTCATATGAAATCTTGAAAGTCGTTTAAATTGGCGATATTGAAATATTGATGACCGAATGGTTTCGATGTGATATATGATTAATCATTTGATATATTTTTCCCTCAAGAAGATTTGACAAATGAGAACTTTATAATTACCATGGATTTTGAACGTTTTAAATAACATTGTGGTATTTGGGAAAAACTCGATAATATGATATGAGAATTTTTTTGTCGGTCATATGGTTTGGATATTTCGAAATGTAATAGTAATCAGTTTTCTAAGTATTAAAACGGTGATGTACCAAGATTTATATAAAAACCTATGCACTCACCAACTACGTCTTCGTAGTTGACACTTTTTCTTCATGCTTTTCAGGAATTAGCATAAGCTTTGAGGATTTATATGCATCATGATTGTTTGCATTGCACTTTGGAGTCGAATATCAAACCTTGTGATGGGCAATGAAATCCGCCTTGATCATTGTAGTATACTATTCATGTGCCTGATATTTGTTTTCGTGAACTTAATATCCAAGTATGGTGGACGCATTTGTACTTGGAATTTGGTTCACATGTTTGTACATTGTAAATTCTTTTTATCAAATAAAGCTATGGTGAATGTTATTTATAATCCTTTGTTTTGAATACTCGACTTTCTGTACATCTCATTGTTCCGCCTTAGTTGGGGTGTTACATGATGGATGTGAGGATGTGGATATGCATTACAAACGGTTATACTCCTCCAAAAGTAACAGGTGATACATCAAGTTCGAGCGGTGCTAGGCTTGCTTCATATGAGCAAATGAATGTCGATAAAAAGAAAGATTATGAAGTCGAAAGCAAGGCATTGGGTTCGCTCCGAATGGCTCTCCAAGGGAAAGTTCTACATCTGTTTGAAAAGTATGATACAACAAAAGGCTTATGGGATGCACTCAAAGAGCATTGTGAAGGTGACGGCGATCACAAGAAGAGTAGGAAATATTTGTTAAAGAAGCAGTATTATGTGTTCACTAGCTTCAAAGATGAAACTCTTGATGAGACACTGGTTCGTTATAGTCATCTGCTGGTTGAGCTTGCCTACTTTGGGTATAATCCGGATCCAGAAGATGTGATCGAGAAGCTATTGGAATCACTTCATATCAAATGGGAAGGATTTATCACCTCTGTCCAACAAAATCCCGACTTCAGTAAGTGGACTCTGGAAAAGATTATTCGAAAGCTAAGAAGCCAAGATATGAAAAGAAAGTCGAAGGAAGCAGGCTGCAGTGATTTTGTTCAGCGTCCTGAACTCTATCATAGCAAGACAAGCATTCCTTCCTCAAGATCTTCAACTGGAGGGATTACTGCCTTCTACAGTGGAGATGATGAGAAGATGAAGAGGACAATGGATTATGACAACAACTTGTTGTATGTAAGCTCTCCAGAATCAGCGATTGTTGTGCATAATGGTAATAAGAATAGTAGTTCTCCAAGCTCGGGTTTAACAGGTATGCCGATGAGCATATGATCTGCTGGGGGACATCTGGGCATGCTCGCTTCTTTTGTGTCGGCTCATGAAAAGCTAATTGGAGGAAAACTGGCTGATGCTGAACTGGTTAGGGAGGACTACAAGCAAGTTAATCCAGATGATCTGGAAGAAATGGACTTGAACTGGCAATTGGCTATGTTAACATTGAGAGTTCAGCGTTTCACTGATAGAACCGGAAGGAAGATGGTTGACGGCAAAGTAGTGTTTGATAAAACCAAGGTGAAATGTTTCAACTGTGATGGCTTTGGACATTTTGCTCGTGAGTGTCAGAGGCCAAAACGGGACAACAATTCAGCTACAGGTCGTCAGAACTTCAATCAGGGAGGTTCTATTGCTAGTCAGAATTCTGGACGTCCATATGCTAATACTGGGAACCGAAGCTCCGGAGAAGTTGCTAACTCAAGAGCATTGGTGGTTCAATCTGATGGTACATATAATTGGGGTTCGACTAGTGCCGATGATCAGAATCATGCATTCATGGCAGAAATTCAAAAATTTGATGGAGGGATGAACAATTTTGTTGATAATTCATTCGACTATACATTGTATGCCAGCACGGATGATCTTGATAGTTTTCATCAGAAGGCAGAAGAGGAACCGAAACCATCACAACCAGTAAGAGATGAAGTCAGAAGAGCCTCTACTGAGGACGAGACATCAAATGAGACAGAGGTTCGTGCAAAAGTTGAAACAGATTCACAAGTAAAGAGTAAAGACAAAGATGTAAAGATTGAGATACCTGATAATTTAAGCACAGAAGAGCTTGTAAACTATGTAGCTAATCTTGAAGCTCCTAAACACGGTAAGTTTTTCTTTACATGCTTTTGTTTCTGTTTGTCAGCATAGGCTTATCTAGCGAAGTAACTGATCTTAAAAGGGAAACTGAATTAGCTAAGACCCGATTAAATGATGCTACTAGTGATCGATCTAAGTTAGCAACTGATGTAATGGTTATAAAGGTCAAGCTAAAAATATCTTAATCGGATAAAATCTGAAGAAGATAGGTTCGAATCCCTTAGAGTTGAGTATGCACAGTTACTAGGCAGAAAGCAAGTGCTGGATGCTGAATTTGAAAGGGCAGTAAAAGAAAGTGCTAATAAGGACAAGGAATTAGCAGATTCTAGGGTACAAATTGTTGAACTAAGTGGTAAATTAAAACAAATGAGAGACATAGGAACCATGATGGGTCACCTTAGAGATGCCAAGTCTAAAGGTGAACAACCCAGTTTTGTCCAAAGATACAATGCTGTGCCTCCACCATTTAGTCACAATTATGACAATTTTCAGAACCTGACCTTACAAGAATCAGATAAGAGTGTATCTGAAAATGTGCCTAAGACTACCCTTCCTGAGACTAAATCTAGTGATGTTCCTATTCCTGAGACATCTAAGTCAGAGGAATCTGAGAATAAGACTAGTATTCCTAAGGCTCACTCAGACCCAAGTGAAGCTAAGCCGACAACAGATAACAAGTTAAAAGGTGTTGAAAAGGAAGTTGAATTTGAAACTATTGTTTATTACACTTTAAAAGGTAATGGAAAAGTGTTCTCAGCAAAGGAGTCAGATTTAAATGGTAAATATCCAAAAAAAATTGAACAAATCTGGAGTCTTGAAGAACCAATAAAATCTGATAACTTGCCAAAACCATGTGAAGAGTTTAAAAATAAAATTTTTAAAAAGGGTTTTGTTCAATCTTCCACAATGGATGCAGAAGGTCAAAGTGTACAATCTGAAACACCAGAACAATTTGCTGAAAGAAAACTTAAAGAAATGTTATCTATTGGTCGTGGTCCTAAGATTCGGACTGTAAAAAGATATGCTGACCCTATTAAAGCTCCAACTACTTGGGAAGAAGCATATGCCACTCTTGAGTATATTGATGAATTAAGGGGTCATGGGGTTCCAGTGCCTGAGATAGTTAATGGTGATTTATCAAAGAAAACTTCTAAAAGGTCATGTTTTAAGTGTCGTGAAATAGGTCACGTGTCAAGTTGTTGTCCTTATAAGAAGAATAATCTAGGGTCTCACCTGAAAAATCTAGAGGCAGTATGGAGTCTAGTGGAAATTCTGGTTCATCAAAAGGGATTTCAATGAAAGATCATAAAGAAAAATGATATAAGGAGTGGGTTAAGAGAAATCCTGACAGTTTAACAACTCAGAATTATTTGAGATTTAGGAAATTTGAAAAGGACTGCGAAACTGATAATAAGCCTAGAGGTGTCTCTTTTATAGAAGGTTCTAGTGGTCAAGTCAATCAAGCTACTGGAGATCAAAATCTCCACTCAAGATAAAATCAGACCATGCTTATTATGATAGGATTATCTCTAATGTGCAGTCTAATCCAGTTGACCGTTTTCAGAGACATAGTCCCAGGAGATTATCTTCTTCGTCTCCTGAGAGAATGTCTAGACTTCAAAAGAATCTGAGGGATAATGACCAGAGGCTACCTACCAATAGGAGGCCTAGTGGTTCCCTAAGTCGTCCACCCGGTGATGGAAAAGGTTCACGGAATTCCCCCAGAAAAGGACCCTCCGGCAGCTCAACTGCTAAACCTGCTAAAGCATGGGTTCCTACTGGTGGTTACTGGGCCGATATGGTTTCTGATGAGGAAAATGAAAGACCTAAACCCAGTAAGGCTAGGGGTCCCTTGAGAAACTAATATGTTTGTGAATGTGCAGGAGCTGCTAAGGAAGACCGCAGGTTTATGGTTTGTCGATAGCAGAAGCTTCAGGTACATTATGGAAGACAAGCGTCTAGTGACAGAGTTTACTCCTGTCAAAGGATCATATGTCTGTTTTGTAGATTCCAAAGGCAGAAAAATCTCCGGTGTTGGAAAAGTTGTAAAAGGAAGTATTTTAATTGACCGTGTTAATTTTGTTGAAAAACATGATCAAGACTCTCTACCAGGTGTACGGATGTCAGAGAAGGACTTGGAAAAGGAAAAAGTCTATCTTACGCATTATACACTGAAGGGTGGTGATCGGGTTTTTACCGAGAGAGAATTTTCAAAAGACTATTTTTCTCGGGTTTTGATTGACAAAGTGTGGAGTGTTGAGGTTGGCATGGAAGATCACTATCGTGATTATCCAAGAGTTATACCTCTCATGTTAACTCCTGAACAAGAAGAGATATGCAGATCTCATGAACAAACTGTGAAGGACTTTGAAGATCTGATAATTGTAGAAATATTCGTGTTTTGATGCGGAAGTTATGTGATCAACAATGGTGGTTATGGTGTGTTAGTGTGTGTTTTTGAGATAGAAAGGAGTGTGTGTGAAATGATATGATTTCATACAATACGGGAATGAGTTGTTAGCTTACAAAAGGTTACTAGGAATGAAGAAGGGAGGGGTTTATATATCCTAAGGAAACTTACAAAAGCTCCCCCTCAACCTTAAAATTATTACATAAAAGTTCATAAAGTTAAATACAACTAAGCACTATTTTTGTATCTCTAACAAGATCGGTTAGATGGACGAAAGAGAAAACTCCGTGAAACTGATGATCATTGCTTCAAGAAAACATGTTCTAATTAGTCTTATCATTTGTTATTTTTTCTAAAGTTTGTTATAGATTATTTACAATAGAAGATCATTTCTATATGATGATCTATAGTGTGTGTGTATGATATTGGATATGTTTTATGTCTATTCCAGAATTGCAGTAGTTTAATCACAGGGATGAAGAAACTGGTGTTATTAAGGAAAGAGACTTAAGTGGATGTCGATCTTAGGAGAGACACTGGAATACATTACAGCAAGTGAATGCTTGTTCACAGGCTCAGAGGTTTAAGGTTAGAAATTCCTTTATACTCTTATAAAGAAGGACATTTTATCCACCATATCTATTCCTAGTATTGCTTTGTTCAGTGACTCCATTATATGATGTATCAATAGGCACAAAGTACCAAGGTTTCCTTATAATCTGAACTTAAATATATACAATGTTCTTATGGGAAACATATTCAGATTTATGGCTGAGGATGCATGCTCTTTATTTAGAGTATGGTCCTTAAATCTTACAAAAGATCTAGCATTGTAATTTTGTATATTTGGTCATTATATAGAAGGTCTCGGGTACATACATAGGTGTGTATTGCTTTTTCGGATGTGTACTTGTGACAAGATATGCAAATATCTAATTAATCTTTTGAAAATTATGGAGCTAATGTGGCCTTTGAGATTTGGACGAGTAAGTCCTTGGGGTGTCTTTGTATACCTAGCCTACCTAAAGCTTCCAACTCGGGATAAGTTGTCAGAAAGGTCGCTACACGGGTCTCATAGAAAGTCACGGGTTTTCATAAGTGCTTTAAAGTTACGTCACAAATATACAAGTACTTGGCATTATGTAATGTTGGGTATATTTCCGTACGTGAGTCAAGTTATGTCACTCTGCGTGTGAGGAATCACCGACCTGTCACCGCTGATTTGATTCTTAAAGACCGTCTCCCTTTAGTTACCAAATGTCTTAATCTTAGTGCTTGTGTCGATTGTGGGAGTATATCTGAATGTGGGTCACTTAAGCTCTCAAACTTGATTAAGTGGCATATTAGGCTACTCGGGTTACATGGTGACTGTCCTTGACCAGGGTATGTCGAAAGTGTTACAAAACAATAGGAAACTGAAAGTACCGAGTGTTTAAGAGGACAAATATATTGGTAATCATCTTGGATCACTGTTCATAATTAATAATAAGAGAATTATTTCTCATGTGGGCTTATGTAACATGCTAAGCTGATCTAATCAGTACAGTACTTTAGCTCTTGTAACTATGTTATTCGTTTATGTTCGTGTGTGTGTGTGTTAGGTGTCTCGTAAACTGTGTGTATGTTTATTTATATTTGTATTGTTTTAAATAAAAAAGTTCCTATTGCAAGAGAGACAGGGTCAGAACAGAATCTAGTTTCCAAGAGGACTCAACTACGTTCTTATGGAACAACAAATAAATGAGTAGGGTAGTTAAGCGATAGTGAAAGGATCATAAGCTAAAAGAAAGTTTGTTTTTTTAAACCGATACTTTGTTAACTCGTTAATATAGGTTTAAGGAAAAGAACACAGAGTTGTTGATTTCAATAAACAAATATTGGGTTAATGTAAATTTCTTAGAAAGAAGATTTTCTTAAGAATGAACACAGAGTTGTTTAATTTTATCTTTGAAAGAAATGTTTCTATTCCTAGAAAGAAGATGTTCTTAAGAATGAACACAGAGTTTCTCATAGTTTTGAATTTTATCTTTAAAAGAACTGATTTGATCTTTAGAAGAAAGATTCTCAAAGAATGAATGGGGAGATGATTAATAGTTTGAGAATTATTCTTGAAAAGATGTTTGTTAAATCAAAAGGATTTGAAACTGAGATTTCAAATGATTGTGTTTAGAATCGAAAGTGCTTGACAGTGAATTATAGACCTTAATGAGACTTAGGTTAATAATAGATTGTTAAGCAGATTCATGTATTTTATCTTGCTGAATTATTCATTTCTTCATATTATATGTTATGACTTTGAGAAGATATGATGATTGTTTGTTGAGATGTGCAGGACAGCGAACAGATGTTTTTAATTTTGTAGGTGGTCAAGCAAGATCTCAGCATGGAAGCAAGGAAAGACTAACACACAGGGTTGTGTAGGTCATTTGTATTTTACATTTGGTATCATTTTCTTATGCAGAAGTATAAGTGATTAGATTTCTGTTAAGTGATTTTACTGAGTTAAGATCAGTTAACATCTTACAATTAAATCAATATAAATTTGCATGTAAATGGAAGACCTCAGGGTAGGTGATCCATAGATTTAAGTGAAAGACCTCAGGGTAGGTTATTCATTATTACCTTAGAATAATAAGACAGTGCTCTTAAGATTCTAAAGCTCTAATAAGTATCAATGGAACAATAAGACAGAGTTCTTAAGGTTCGATACTTTATAATTATTTTGTAGTTCTTAGACTAAGATAAGGTCATATGGGACTTATGACTTATAATAGTAAAAGAACAACAAAATCTGGAAAAGAAAATGAAAAATGTAGTTCTAGATTAAGTCATTGCTGATATGGTAATGAAGTAATAAAGAAGAACATTTGTATTTTTATCTCTGTATGGTATTTTTCAGCTTGATTGTGTAGGTATTAGCATAAAGAAGCATAGTATTTTTGTTTTAGAGACAAAGAATAGTCGTGAAACAAGAAGTTCCATGTTCCTAAAGTTTGAGCTTCAAATCTCAAAGTTTCTGGTTTTCATGATAGTCAACTAGTACAAGATTGATTGTTGGAAATTCAACTCCTCTATCACATGCCGGTTATGCAAGGCGAGAAGAGACTCAGAATATGCTTAATACGGAGGGATTTATCGTTGAGGGGGAGGACTACAACAATCTTTGGTGGATTAGTTGATTGTTATGACAATACAGAAAGTTTGAAGTTTACTGTTTAAATCTAAAGTTTCTGGATATCAAGTTTCGGGTATGGCAATTAATTTGTTGTCTCGAAATATTTTTTATTATTCAGTGTATTTGCAGAAAATTCAATCCAAAGGAAGGAATTTTGAGCAAAAGACTGAAGATCGATAAGCAAAGCTAAGATCATCAGGTTATTAAAGGGATCATTGCTCTGACAAGCTTAATGCCAGACTTGCTCTGATACAGTCATTAACAAGATGATTATAGTAATGTTTATAATATTGTTAGTTGAAGATCTTAGATATAGAAATCTTGATTAAATATGAAAGATTATCAACTATGTATATTCAAACATAACTCTTATGGAAATCCTTAGACATAGACTTAATATGAATGTAGAAGGTTAAGGAAGACCTTAACATTGATATTAAGTAAATGTGAAAGGTTATGTGAATTTTGACATTGTGTGAATGTAGAAGCCTATTAGGTCTTAGACATAGACATAATAGAATTTCACAAGTGGTTATGTACTATCCTTAGATATAGACAGTTTGTGAATGTAGAAGATTAATTAAAATCTTAGACATAGACTCACTGTGAATATAAAAGGTCGTAATAAAATCCTTAGACATCGACATAATGTAAGTATAGAAGGTTAGATAAACCTTTGACATATACATAATGTGAATGTAGAGGTTATGTTAAATCCTTAGATATAGACTTAATGTACATGTTATAAACATATTAAGTGAATATGAAAGGATTTACATTATTATATGCCTTAGACATAGAAACATAATGTTTAATGTTTAAATGTGAAAGGTTGATGTTATATATACCTTAGACATCGATATTTCGTTTAAACTTGAAAGGTTTTTATAGGTATAAACTTTAGAAATAGAAACGAATATATGAATGTGAAAGGTATTTTATACTTTAGACATGAGTATTATGTTTGATTATGAAAAGTGTTCAAAGATACTTTGAAACTTTAGATATAGAAACATATATTCATGTATAAATATTGATTATTAGGTCATATAGTTATGAAATTATTTTCATAAGAATATGAAGTTATAATCAATATGTTAAAGTGTATGAAATTTGTATAATGTAAAGATATGTTATAAGAATTTCTACATTTCATAATGTATATTTTGTTATGATAATATGAAATTTGTATGATATAAAGGGATTTTATATTATAAGAATTTCTATTGTCTTGATAATTAATCATAGTTATGTATTGAGGGGAGTACATAAGAATGATTAATTATTCAAAAACACATCATAGTTATGTATCCTAATCATCATTTGAGGGGGAGCACATAAGAATGATGGTAGTTATGTTGATTGATCATAGATATACTCCTAATCATAAAATTGAGGGGGAGTGTAAGAATGAATAATCAATTTTATAACTATGAATATGTTGTGAAATTGTATGAATACGTTTGTCAATTTTACAAGTGATAGATTAATTGCAAGAGGTACAGTAAGGGAAAGCTCGTTTCTAGATTGTTTAAGAAAGATTGATCGTGGAAAAGTTAAAGAATTTTTGTGTAAGTTTATTAACTTTTCAGGTTTAAAATGAAGATCAGGGAAAAGATGAATATTCGCTGGCTACAGGTTTGGTCATTTTAATTTTTCATATTTCCAGGAATTTCGTAGTAAACGTTGAGCAATTATTCAGAAACATTGACGAAAATTGAAGTTTAAAGTGTGCAGGAGGTGAGATTACGACCTCGTAACTGAAGATAGCAAAATACGACCTCGTAATCGGTCTATTGGGCTAAGTTTGATTACGACACTGTAATTGATGGGCCGGGTTGACCCAGACCCATTCGGGTCAAGTGGGTATATAAACCAAATCACGACCTCACAAATTGAATATCAATTTTAGAGCTTTACGACCCCGAAAAAGATCTTTGCTACCCCGTTGGTGATTTGATAGATACAATTAGATCGAGTGTTTTCGTTGATATATTTGTCATCCTCGTGAAATAATGAATCTAGGTATATAATATAATCGTCCAATAGTTAACCATGCAACAAGAAAATCAAGAAAATAGGGTTCGAAATTTTCGAACAAGTTTTTCCTAAGTTCTTCGATTTTGATGTTTTCTGGGTAAAACTAAGGGTTGGGGTATGTTTATCACTAGAATACGAACGTATAGATACAATTTTTACATGTTTTGGTTGGGTAAATCGTGTTTTCGAGTTGGGGAAGATGAATAGTGCGACAACCTCGTATTTAGGGGTTTGCTAGCCCAAAAATACGACATCGCAGTTGTCAATTGATTTTGACTTATGTTGACTTCCAGAATATGATGCCGATTTACGACCTGGACTAATACGATGCCAAATTGGAAAATACGACCTCGTATTTTAGAGTTTGGTTGACCGTATTTTGACCTTGAAATACGACCTTGTACAGGGATACGACCTCGTATTTTGGACTTAACAGATTTTCAAAAGTTTTATTTTTATAAAATATTTGAAAATGAGATAATTTTTAATTTTAACTTAATTACAGGGTTAATTTAAGTTAAGTTAACAGATTTTCAAAAGTTTATCGTAATAAAAATTTGAAAATGAGTTAATGAATTGTATAACTAAATTACCGAGATAATTTATTTATATGTTTTGATTATAAATTACCGAGATAATTTATGAGTGGTTAACTTAATTACAGAGATAATTATAGTTAATGATATTAACTAAATTACAGAGATAATTTATGTTAATTGTATTTAGTATAAATTACAGGGATAATTTATATGTTTTTGACTAGGTTACAGAGATAATTCTAGTTGTGTAGATTATGCGTGTGAACTTTTATGTCAATTTAGGTAATTAATCATGTATTATTGATTACAGAAATGGCAAGAAACTTCATCGGTGCGCATAACTACGTGATTAACTTCGATGATGGTCAGGAAGGGACCGGATATTATCACGAGATATTCGCTTTCTTTAGAATATCGCGAGTTCATTATGTGCTTACTCATTCGCCCATCATATATCTCGATTATTTAAGAGATTTCTGGGCAAATGCTAATGTTGTTCGTGCTGGAGACGAACATATATTTCATACCATTGTTGTCGGGCAACAGATACAGTTCACCGCTGCTGATGTCATTGGTATACTTCGTTTAGGCACAGTTGAGCAGGAAGGTGGTGCTACAGGTCTCACCAGATTCTGGCATGAATTAATTCAAGGTGCTTTCTGGAGGATGGGATTTGCAGGTGACCTGGCCAGTAGAACGTTGTTCAAGAAAGGTTTCTATGGCAGGTGGAGGTATCCTGCTCATGTGTTTAATGTTGGGTTAAGCAACAAGAAGTCTGGTTTTGATACGTTAAACAAGGAAGCACAAGCACAGATGGTTGGCTTGATGTTTAACAAGCCATATAGTTTCTCGAAGTTCTTCTTCGATGAGATGAGAAAACAGATCACAGTTGCGGGCAAGAGGAGGTTTTTGTTGTTTCCTCGACTTGTGATGATGATTATCAATGCTCAACTTCCGAATCTACCTGCTGGAAGGGAAGTGAAGCAAGTGAGTTCGATCATTCGCCGTGGTTATGATGAGTTTTGTCTCGCTATCCGAATGATCCAAATGCACGGGATGTTGCATTGTTTGATGTGATCATCAATGCAAACTACATTGCACCGGCTGATGGGGTCATATCAGCTTATGAAGGACCTTAGCTAGAAGATGGTGAAGCTGCTAGGAATGTTGAGCTTCCGGAGTAGTTGCATGATGTAGAAGTGCAAGGTGATGTGCAAGAAGAGCCTGAAGTGGTTGTACAAGCTGCAAATGATGTGATTGACCAAGCTGGTGCCAATCCTGAAATGGTTGATGATATTCTGGAGGAGATGGCTTATCCAGATGGTGACATTGCACAAGTGCAAAGGTACAATCCCAATGATGATGATCTAGTGGATGTGAACCTGAACCAGGACATTGATGATTATGTGGTTGAAGCTGCAACTGGTTCTAAAGCAGCTAGAGCTAGTGGTTTAGGTTCTGGTGAAGCTAGTAGATCTGGAGTTGGACAGGCTAGTGGGTCAGGTGGTGATGCAGTAGGTAGAGGAAAGGCTATTATTGATGTTGAAGCAGACAAAGAGCCTTCTGTCCATTCTGATGATGATTCTAGCAGTGATGGTGATGAAGATCCTTACAGATCTCATGCTTTCATCAGAGTTGGATCTCGAATGGTTCCTAGACCTACTGAGGCCACTTAAGGAAGAAGATGAATAACAAGAGATGATGATGACGCTGATTGGGAGCCAAAGCAGCCCATACCTAAAAGAAGAACACTTGTCAGGGAACAAGAAACTTCTGCTGGTGGTGGTGTCTCACAAAGCGTACCTATTGTTGTACAAGAGACAAGACAATCATAGACATCGGAAGAAGCTACTCAAGATGTTGCTAGTCTGCAGAGACTACTGTCTGAGCAAAAGGAGCAACATGACAGAGACTTGTCTGAGATGAGGAGTTTGATCCGTAGTTTGTCTGAGAACTTCAAGAATGAAGCTGCCAAAACTGTAGAGCTTGCTGATAAGTTGAACAAGGCAGAGGTTGTAGTGTCTAATATGTACAAGAAGTATTTGGCTCTAGATGTAACAACCGCCAAATAAATATCCTAAATAAGTTTTTTAGTTCGTTCTATCGCCATCGGAACGGCTAGACAGTCCAATCTACTTAAGTTCTTGACGTACTCTAGACTCAAAATATGTGCTTATTTGAAGGTCAATTAGATCTTAAATCTTGATTTATGTGACGGATTATGAATTAAATTCGATAAAGTATGAAGGTTCGGTTCATAAATGTTCGTGTCCATAAGTGTTCCAGTGCAAAATGCTCACAAATAGTCCCTTGGAAATACTTAGTGCATCCATTTGGAAAAGGTATAAATAGAATGTTGTAGTGTGAGAAAAGTTACTATTCATTCATCACCTCCATTTCTCACTCTCTCACTAAAAACACATAGTCAGACATATAAACACACACAAAATCACCACCTTGATTTTGGGTTGTTTGAGTGAAATCACTTGTACTTTTGGGTTCTTTGTGACGATCAAAACACGTTTCCAACATCAAATCACAGGTAATAACAACATCTCTTGGAGAATTTGATCAAAATAAAAGTGTACTTTCTATGTTCTTGTTCTTGATGATTTGGTCCGATTTTGTTAAGAAATCATGTTTGTAAGCAATGGGTTTGTGTCTAAATGTGTTTAACGTCATGTTGGTGAACAAATATGGGTCATAACGTGATTAAATTGCAAAACCCATTTTTCAAATATGAGCATAACTTGTTCTTGAAACCACCAAGTGTTCATGTGTTAAATTGATTCTGAAATCTGAAAATGTGATAAGAAAATGGTGTTAACATGTTAACATGTACTAATATTACGTCCTAACTCGTTCCAAGACCGCCTTAGACCTCGTTAAGACTTGATTTCTTGGTTGTTTGGGCTCGTGTTTATGTTCTTGAGTTGCTACTGCTACTTCTCGTTGTCATTATGGTTGGAGTGTGGCTCGGTCTTGATTCACATTCTGGGCAACTGATCATACGATCGGTTTCACTCAATCTAATGTTGAATCGACTCTAGTCACAATTACAGAATGGATGAACGAACAGAATAATGAAACGATCTCTTTCTGCTTGATGAAACGATCTCTTCCTGCTTGTTGATGAAACGATCTAAATGAAGAAGTAGTGGAACGATCTAAATGGAGAAGCAGTAGAACGATCTAAATGGAAAAGCAGTAAAACGATCTAAATGGGGAAGCAGCGAAACGATCTAAACTGAACAACACCTTGAAACGATCTAAAGGAAGCTTGCCTGAAACGATCTAAACAGAACTTGTATGAAACGACCTAAATGAAGCTCACTCAAAACGATCCAAAGGTGCCTAGGACGAAACGATCTAAATCACCAAATATAGAACGATCTAAATTATCTTTTGGCCAAGGACTGTTTAAATGACGAATAAACCTTGATACAATCCTAACTTATTGTGAAGAAAGTATATTGTAATCTTATGAATCGATCGTGAATCCTAAATTCGTATATGAACATCTATTAATAGACCAAAGTAGATCAAGACATGAGACAATTTATAACAATGTTTCTAGTACAAACCCTAATGCCAAGTTCTAGTTGAATAAAATAATAATGATTTATTGCTTGATCGTGATAAATGGGTACAAGTTCCATGCTAACAATTACAAGAACAATTGGGTACAATCTGTTAGTGTATATTCAAAGACATTTTAAAGGCATGTTCAAGTACTTAAAGTTCATTAAGAGTCAAACGTTTTCTGTGCATAAAGGACCAAATCATCGGATCATCAAGAACATTTCTGTGATTAATTAATCACTAGGACTGATATATGTACGTATTATGTGATCAACGACGTGTACTTAGGCCTCAGACAAGACGTGCTTGGACTTCGATAGATATAATAATATCTATCTTTGTGCTTATCCTTTCTGCTCGATAACTGTACTGTACCAGATCACTGTGAGTTCACTTATCCCCTTTTTGTACATTTTGTTCAAAAGTTCCTTATCGGGGACTGAAGAGCATGAAAACTATTTTTGTACTTAAATTATATATATATATAAATATATATATATGTTCTTGGACTGTTCTACGTACCATTATATGATCGTATGAAAAGTATTTCGTACTTAAATGTATATATATAAATATATACATATGTTCTAAAACTGTCCTATGTACTATTTTATGAACATACCGACTATTTATAAAATGATTCTGAAATGCATCCTTATTATTATTCTTATCTTCTGTGGTGTGTTGGGATCTTGAATGGGCAGGATCTCGAATACATCCATATCTTCTTATATACTCTCTTGAGTGTATTTAGATCTTGAATGGGCAGGATCTGAATACATTCCTATCATCATACTTATTCTCTGAAACTGTATTCTAGATCTTGAATGGGCAGGGTCTTGAATACATTTGTATCACCTTTATGTTCTCTGTATGTACTTATTGTTCTATGCATGAGTTCTATTTTTACTGCTATCAATTCATATCCCATAGTTCAGGGAATGAACCGTAGGTAATTATGGACAACGCTGTTAGGGTAGGTCCACCCTCATTCTCTACAGTTCTAGAGGATGCATATTATCTGTACTTATTTGATCTAGATCATGCTTGTAGCTTACTTGGTTGTTGTGAGCTTACTGATTCATTATCGTTCATCATTGACCAATCGGGTTAGCAGTAATTATATAAATGCATATTAAGTACATTACATATTCCAAAACTATTCTTAATATTACGAAGTACTTTTGACAAGACGTACAGACCTTATGACTTATTCTTAATATACATACTAATATTATGTATAACTAACGAGTACTTTATGTGAATCTCACCAACTACTTTTGTAGTTGACCCTTTTGAACTTACATGCTTTTCAGGCTAGGTTCTTAGTTCTCTTAACATAGGAGTCTTCCTACTTCCAGCTTACTTCTATGGAGATTGTTCGTGCGTTCAAGATTAGTGGCTGAGAAGACTTCCTTTTGCTTGTTCCTGTTCTGAGTTCAAAAAGTACTTAAGATAATTGTTCTGTCTTTTGAATATTATCTAATTCAGGGTTTATCCCAAATGCTGTAATAACTTATGATACTTCTTATTCCTTAATGTTATAAGTTGTGTTTGAACTTGTACTGTGCGTGCTTGTGCTTATCTGTGCATCTCGTGTATTCCGCTTTAGCGGGGTGTTACACTAGATGAGAAGGTTGTTAAGATGGCAGATGCATTGAAGAAGGGAGTCAAGATCTCCGAAGAAAAACTGCATGAGCTCATCGACAACTATCTCAAGGTTAGAGCTGAAAAGGATAACTCAGGTTGTAAGGGTGATGAGCTAGCTAAGGCAGGAAATAAGGATGATCAGAATGAAGATCCTGATGCTGCTCGAGTTACTCAAGAACTTGGAGGAAGTTCTGTGATCAGAACAAAGACCCAGTGAGAGTCTAGCCAGGCTAGTTATGTCGGCAAGGCTACCTCAGAAGCTCTACAAGCTCAAAGAATAGTTGTTTACAGAGATAAACATAATAATTGAGCTTGAGGCGCCTTAAGCTAAATCAACCTGAAGTTATTATTCTCAAATGAAGCAGAGGAAGTAGATTGATGACAAAGACGAGACGACGACTTTTTAACGTCTAGAAGCTATTGCCAAGGGGGAGTCACGTCTATGTCAATAGCAATCTAGATTGTTTGGACTTATATTGTAATATGTATTTGTCATTGTAATTGTCATTAATGAACTTCATATTATGCATAGAATACTAGATTAAGTTTGAGTATTGAATGTGTAATAATATTCTGCTAAGTATGCATTACGACCTCGTAATTGCAGGGATAATTACGAGATGACATATAGGAAATACGACCTCGTATTTGCAGGGTCAAATACGAGGCAGGACATCAATTACCACCTCGTAATTATGTCGAGCTGGGCAGGAAATGCGAGGTCGACTCGCTAAAGCCCATGTCGAGTTTCCTATATATACCAGAACCCTAACAGGGATTAGGGTTGAACATTTGTTGAATTATCAAGCATATTTGTGCAGGTTAATAGGTCAAAGGTCGTTCCGCTAGCCCGAAGAAGACCTGCGAGGCAACAGGTGATCTAGGGGCTTTCGTTGTGAATCACCACGTTATAGAGAGGGATTCCGCACCTCTGGATAATGGGATCAAACTATTAACAATCCGCGTCAAGGGGACTTACAGAAGACTTGATAAGTCAAAATTGGACATTTAATATGGGATAAAGGGAGTAATTAACTAAATAGCAACCTCTATTAATTTCACGAAATAACAGATAATATCAAGTCAACATTTAAGGGAATAATTATCACCTTAACAAGCATTGATAAATACTTATCAATACTATTAAATAAGAACACACATCTGAACTGATCCACATAAACGACTCATATTATTCTACTTACTTGCCACATAATAACACATATAAAACACAATAATTATCGCCATCAATTATTAAGCTACTTAACAGAAGACCAACTTTGACTAATAGTAAAGGTCAACAAATATATTAAAAAATTTAGGATGTTACAATTACTTCCTTCTTATAAGGATTCTGTCCCTAAATCTACTCAAATTTTGATATATGCTTCTTAGTTGCTAGTATAATTGAAATTAATGTGGACATAAAGGTCATCTTTTCTCGTCCATAAATATATTATCTCTTACTGCTTTATAAAAGTTTTCAAAGTTTATTTCTTAACACTTTTCAACACTCTTTCTCATAAAAATGTCATCACGTGAAATGACCATTCTACCCTTAATGAATTAATTATCTCTCTCTCTTAATTTAAAGATTTCCACTTTAAATATCTATAATAACTTTAATGAAACAATTCAACACCACAGCACCGCTACCACCATATCGTCGCCACCACCACCACCGCAACATTGCTCGAGTAAAATGCTAGTTTACTTTAATTTATTCATAATACTAAGAGATACTAGCTTAAAAAAATTGACAATCAAAACCTAGCTATAATTGATTGGGTTGATTTTACATATTTAATTTGACCCGAAACCCACTAATTTCCTTCTCAATACATTAGTCATATCAATTTTCTCTATCCCTTCATTCATGAGCCTCACAAATCTATCTATATATAAACCCTTAACGTACATCAACCTACTTCAATATGTTTATGTCTTTCACAGCACATTTAATCTTTAGACAACACCTTAAAACATTATAGGTACCCTATCTAATGCATCAACACCGTGAAAGCATAATAAGAATGAGTAATTGCTTAAGTTATATCTAAACTGTTGATCTAGCGATTTCAGTATCTAAGTATGTTAGTCACCATGTATCCTAAAAAAAGTTTGCTCAACTTGGGATCCTAAAGCTCATTCATCAAACGTAGATTTATAAAAATATCTTCTACTCTAGTTGCTCATCACGTGTCTTGCTACAACCACCCAAAATTTCAAATTGTTTTTTTTTCTCTTTAAAATGGATAAGGCTTAGATCGATTTGCCTTCAAAATAGTATGTTTGTCGACCATATTAAATAATTAATACGAGTAACATCAGACGATTATTTCACCAAATCAATGTATCCTGAGCACGTAACGACAATTAGTTCCATACTTAAACAAGGGGTTACTTTAATAAAGTTATATCTTATTATACAAAACATGGAGGTCATGCATGAACTTCAACTCAACAAAAAGTACTTACCTCATTCTCTCGTCGATGATACGTAGTTGCCTCTAAAGATCTAGCATGATTCTTAATGTCTAATTCATCTTTGCATATACATCTCATCGTTCTTGCGTCCAGTAAATAACCTTCTTAATATATCGGGCCTGGTACTCGATCTAGTGAAAGTAAATTAAGGTGAACATATATAAGCAAGTAAAAGTATATCACTACTCGTTCTATAAATCAAGTCGTTAAATCCTATACATGCTCCCATCTATAGCGTCTCTCAATACATAAATACCACATATGAGCTTCATGACACTTCCTTAGTTACCACAAGAGTTAAACCAAGAATGATGAAGACCAACTACCTTCAATAACTCATGGAAATAACTACGACGTAACTACACAAAGCATTCTAAATTGTCACCACCAATTTTTTCATCTAGCCTTTGCCTAAAAATACAATCCAGCTCACAACTCAAATTCATCTCAAACCGGGCATCACAAGCGTAGGCACAAATATACTCATGTTGTGATACACTTGAAATTATGTTCCGGACCATAATTGTAATTGTATCCCTTCACTCGTGTATTCGTTAATTTAGGTTGATATGTTGACGTTTAAAGTAAAAGTAAGTATGTGCATATGAAGTATGATGCTTATAATTATGTCACCATGTTATGTTTAAGATATGTGTTCTTGATAAAGTCGTTGATATGCCTAAATGTTGATATGTGATCATGGCTTATATGTGCACTTAAGTATGAAATGTCTAGTTCACTAGATACACGAAGAAATGTTATGTGATGTGCACGTTAAAGAGATTACACGTTGTAGTAGGTGTGAAACTCATTAGGTAATTAATATACCTAAAGTTAAGGTAAAGCAAAGATGTTGATATGTGATTAGTTTAAGTGAAAGTGTAGCCTAAGCTAATATAAAGTAAAGTAAAGATGTTGATAAGTGATTAGTTTAGGTGAAAGTGTAGCCTAAGCTAATAAAGATAAGAAGTCTCGAGCATAATTTGTGTTAAGCTTAACCCGTGCTAGTTGAAAAGCTAGTGCGTACGTGGTCACTTGAGTGGCTCCTTGTGGCATAGTTATGTTGATCTAGTATTTCCGGATGGAGTGACTAACCATCAAGACGGGATACTATAAGTGGTCGCTTGAGTAATTTCTTGCGGCATAGTTACGTTGATTTAGTATTTCCGGTTGGAGTGACTAACCACCAATGTTAAAAGCATAACGGAATGCATAAAGTTGAATAAGTTGATAAAGTGGATTAAAGTTGATTAAGATGATTAAGTAGAACAAGTTGATCAAGATTATAAGAAGATATATGTTGATAAGTATGATGTAGCGTTGATAGACACAATTAGGAGTAATTACTCTACATGTGCTAATATGAATACGTGTGACAAGTTTATGTGTGATATGTCAAGGTATGATATGAAGTTACGTTTAAGTGGTAAGTCTATGTTGATATGATATAAGATATTGATTAAGATATGATGTATATGTTGATATGAAATGAAATGTGATGCAATGTGGGAAAAAGGAAGTGTGGGTTGATCTATGATTACCGTGGATGATATGTAATGTGATTTTGCTTTGATAAGTAAACTATGACGAAGTTTTATGAAAGTAAAATGAATAACATTTTAAAAATGTGTGTATCTTACTTAGCTAAATTATTAGCTAACACTTGCTTTTATGAAAATATTGTGTCCTTCAGGATAAGCAGGTATAAGCTAGTGAAGTGCGTGGATCGTGAGATGGGTAAAAGAATAAAGGAAGATTAGCATTAGTCTCCCTATGCTTAGACTTTACCTATAACCATATGTTCGACTACTTTATTTATGATTTATGTCTCTTGTAGGTTCGGTTTGAGTAAGTTTTTAGTTAAAACCGAACCGAACCTTTTGGTTTTTGAAAACCAAAATCTGTTGGCGGATTTAAATGCCAAAAACAAAATCGGTTTGGTTTTTTGTTTTTTTTGTTCAATTTTTGTGTATTTTCCTCTGGGTTTTTGTTTTTACTCAACCCTATACTTTTGATGTAGAGTGAGAATTTGATGGTACGAGAAGGGTACCCGCTCAATGTGGCGGCGACGGTGGTGGCGCAACCGGTGATGGTGGTGGCGATAACTATGTGATTATTAATGTAAAAGTGGTTATTTTAAGGCTCAAAAAATGTATATTATAAATAATTTCATTAAGAGTATTATAAGTATATTGTGTAAAAATATTTAAGTTAGTAAATAAAAGATAGGTAGTTTGAATATATAAGGTTGAAAAATATTTTAGGGATATTTTGGATAGATGTAGTGTGTAGATTAAAAATTTGTTAAAAGTCAAGAATATTTGAAGTATTTTAAAAGTAGAAAAGTTAAAAAAAGAGATGGATAATTTATTTTATAGAGTACGAGTAATATAAATACTCAACCCTGTATTGTTGATGTAGAGTGAGCATTTGATGGTATAATTGGAATTGACCTAATTAATGGCTATTAAATTAAACAATCAAGTAAAATGGGTAATTGCCATTAAAAAAAAAAGAAAGTAAAATGGGTAATTGATAAAGCAAATATTGTGAGGCGAAGCAATCCAATTGACAAAAATGACAACATGACATAACAAATTCAGAAAGATAACAAGTTGACTATAATCACAAAAACTAAGCTTCATATTTTGGCCCCTTATCATCCAATTGCCTCTTCTCACCCTTCAATAGCCAGCACACAAACACACACAAAACACTTGTCTTCTTTCATTTCAACTTGTGAGCCCACCACTAATCATATGTTTTAAAACCAAAACACACACATAAATACCCATTTTACCTCGTTAAAACCACCAATTAAGCCATACCTCATGGCTACATATTCTTCTTCTTTGTATATCTCAAATCTTGTAAAGATCCACCATGAAAACCACAATGCATTGCGGTTTCGACTGTCCCCGAGTCTCGTCCGAGACACGAGTGATTCCGGTCTCAAAAGAACAAAATTTAGTGTTAGAGCGGAGGCTAATTTAGTCTCACCCAACTGGGATGCTTGGAAACCTGACATGGGTTCTAAAGCTCCTTCACTAAGTGACATCTTTTGGCCATCAGCAGGTTCGATATATATATGATCAAATTTTGTACTAATTTTGACAAAATATTAACACATATATTGGAATTTATCAATAGGTGCATTTGCAGCCATGGCGGTGTTGGGAAAGATGGACCACATGTTGGCTAAAAAAGGTGTTTCAATGACAATAGCACCACTTGGAGCTGTTTGCGCCGTCCTTTTTGCCACCCCTTCTACCCCTGGTGCTCGGGTACTATTAAATCTCTTTCTTTTTTAAAATATTTTTATTTTCAGGAAAATAATAACAACCGATTGTCATTATTGACTTATTACATGTATAAACACTAACTTTATAAATCAAAAGCCACCTTAACTTTAATTTTTTGCATAACAAATAATTTATAATGAAGGTTATTTGATATGGTGATTTAGTTATAATATGATTATTATCATCTTGAGTATAATATAATATTCAGCATTGTAAGGTTTAGTCTTAATGCTGTCACTATTAACTCCCCCTAACACTTTTGTTTTATTTTAATTTAACTCCATAGCCGTCTCAAAAGGTTATTTGCAAAAAATAGTAAAGTGCTTTATATATATTATCAAATTTATAAATCAAGTAATAAATTAAAGTCATCCATAATACGCAACTTTTTATTTTCCATCAATTTAAAAACTTGTGTCACGGCGGCTTATTATTTTGAATAATTTTTATACTTAATATTCTAGATTTGGGAATTCATATTATTTTATGTAAATAATTCGTCTTAAAATAAGTCTGTCATACAAAAAGCCACACTGTTTGGGAAAACCTATCTACATAACAGAATATATATTTTTGCTTTTTGCCTTTTACACACAATTACACATCCTTTTGAGTTCATTCTTGTGTTGACGGGGATAAGTAATGTTAGAGGACATTCTTATTCGATAAATTAAAAAATAAATTTAAAAATGAAAAGTTTGTGGTCCAACATATGTAGAAAACAAAATGTTTGTTTTTAACTGTCCAGAACAATAATATAATTTACCTATGATAGGTTGATATTGATCGAATGATATTAGAGACCATTAAGTTAGATTTTCTTTAATAAGAGATAAAGGTATCCGCGCGTTGTGGAGGTGATGGTGGAGTGATGTTGTAATGACAGCGGTGGCGGTGACAGTGATGTGGTGATATACCTAATGTGGTGATATACCTGATGGACTCCCCCCTTAGCCTTACGGGCTCTGCCATCGGATTTAAAAATTTCTTCGAAAGTATATAGAATGATCTCTTTAATGAAACAACATAAAATTTTAAGAACACTCATATAATTATAATTTATCGATGTACGGTTTTTGAGTAAAAATTTTTGAATGAAATGGAGGTATAAATGATTTATGGAAGAGAGAGGGAAAAAAAAGATTGTTTGAGATTTGAGGAGAGAAAAAATGTAATATAGTTATTTTAAGCAAATATAGAATTGATAGGGGACATTTTGGGAAAGTAATGTTGAAACTTAAAATTTAGAGAGATGCTTTTTGTTATAATACGAGAACGGTACCCGCGCGTTGCGACGGCCGTCAAGTTAGTGGCGGTGAGATGGTGGGGTGATAGGTCATAAAGTGTGATTGGTCATTGGAAGTAATAGGTCATAGAGTGTGATAGCCAAATGCCTTAGCCGTTCGCCTTCGGATCTAAAAATTCGTTGAAAGTATATCGGATGACATTTCTGATAAAAAAACATGAAATTTTAATGTTGAAACTTAAAATTTAGACAAGACTTTTTGCTTTATAATATAGTATAGATAATATATATATATATTTGGAACAAAATATTTTCTTTGATACATACTCTAACAATTTTTTAGGGGGCTTTACTTTTTGTGAAATATAATATGATTTATTCTGATGTTTAAAAAAAATTGATTTTTTAACCCTGGTGAGATTTGAACCCTGGTCTTTCAAGATCGAAGCATCGTTACAGGACATCATAATGACATCATAATGACGTTGGGGATTTTAACCCATTGGAAAAAAAACAAACAAACCTGTATTACACATGATTTCGATTGGAAAGAACATAAGTATTAAGTATTAATTAAAGACGAACATCTTGGGAGGACCTTTATTAATGGATATTCATCATATTCCATGAAAGATACCCACTAGATCCTAACTTTACCAAATGTTCATATTGGTGTCACATAAATTAATTTTTTATCATGTTAACTTTCATAAAAATCGACTCAAATCAAGCGGTTAACATTATGCACAATATTTCTCAAGATACAATATAATAGATTTTAATATCAAAAGACATCCAACACCACCACTCTATGAACATCCTTTTGATCTATTTTTAATCCACATATACGATAATGATATAATTTCGCCGATAACATTACATCCCACTAAATATTTATTATTAGAAATGCTCCGATCTCTTGCTTTTCCATAAACACCACATTGCAGTCATAATAAATCCATTAACGGACTTTTTCCTTTTCTCAAGTGTTAAGTCCTGGTGAATACATAATAGGTCGTGAACGAAGAATGCATAAATTGAAAGAATTTTACACCACCGGGTAATTTCAGCCCAAATCATGTTTAATAAATGGATAAAATGTTAGCTAGCGTCTTCGTGTGGATAAAAAGAGTAATTTTCATATAAAAAAAGATTTTTTAACATTAAAATGTACAATTATTCGTACATATAAGTTAATGACAATGTAACAAGACCTTTAACAAATTTAACATCAAATACATTTTTATAATATATTATATAAGTATTTAAAGCACAATTACGATATTTTAAACAAAACTTATAATCTCTCCTTCCCAATTTAAATATCCAAATTCGACTTGGTGAGTCTTTATTTTTTAAATTTGATCGTAGGTATTTTTGTTTGTATAATATAATACCTAATGAAAGTCGGCTCTAAGGTGGTGCGGGTGGTGCTATCGAGCTATTCATAATCCTTAATTTAAATTTGTGTTATGGTTTCTTTTGAGTCCGTTTGTAGCCGATGTGTAAAAATTTACATTAATTGTCATATTATAACTTTGTTGATTGTCTTATATCACTTTTATTTAGTCTTATATTTAATTCCAATCAGTTGTTATTGTTTAATCTACATTAATGTTTATTTTATTATATATAAAATTACTTTTACTGTATGTTAGTTTACAATAAATCAGCTAGGAAGTAAACTAGACTGGTGCAACGCACGGGTTTCATCTAGTTTTATATATATATATATATATATAGGGTGAGGATCCTGGAAGAAGGGGTGTTAAGGAGAGAAGGAAGAGATAGACCTATTGACCAATCAGAACGAGACATGTGTCTAAATTAAAGAAAAAGCGCGGTGGCAATTTCGTAAATAATTTAAAGTTTTGTGAAGCTTGGTCAGCTTCAACTCTCAGTGGGTTGGATCAGCTTGGGTTGGGTCAGCCTGAGTTGGATTAGCTTAGTTTGGGTTAGCTTGATCAGGTTGGGTCAGCTTTTGGTCTGGGTGAGTTTGGGTCAACTTGGGGTCTGGTGAGGTTAGGTCAGCTTGGGGTTGGGGTTGGGTCTGGATCAGTTTGGGTCAGCTTGGGGTCGGGTCAGGTTAGGTCAGCTTAGGTCAGCTTGGGGTCGGGTCAGTTTGGGGTCGGGTCAGTTTGGGGTCTGGGTCAGGGTTGGGTCAGCTTGACACAATCTACACAAATGTAGATTATGGGTTTTGGGTCAGCTTGGGTTCTGGGTTGGGTCAGCTTGGGTTCTGGGTTGGATCAGCTTGGGTCAGGTTGGGTTAGCTTGGGGTCTGGCTAGGTTGGGTCAGCTTGGGGTTGGGTTAGCTTGACACAATTTACACATAATCTACACAAATGTAGATTAATCTACACAAATGTAGATTATGGGTTTTGGGTCAGCTTAGGTTCTGGGTTGGGTCAGGTTGGGGTGGGGTCTGGTCAGGTTGGGTTAGTTTGGCACAATTTACATGGGTTTTGGGTCAGCTTCGGGTCTGTGTCAGGTTGCATCAGCTTGGGTTCTGGGTCAGCTTGGGGTCTGGTCAGGTTGGGTCAGTTTGGGGTTGGGTTAGCTTGACACAATTTACACATAATTTACACAAATGTAGATTATGGGTTTTGGGTCAGCTTGGGTCACGTTGGGTCAGTTTCGGGTCTGTGTCAGGTTGAATCAGCTTGGGTTGGGTTAGCTTGGGGTTGACCAAGCTGACCAACCAAGCTGACCACCCAAGCTGACCGAGAACCCAAGCTGACCCAGAACCCAGGCTGACCAAAAGTTTGATTTATTTACAAAAATGCCACCGCGCAATTTTTTTAAAAAAACGACGTGTCACACTCTGATTGGTTAATATAACCTTCTTTCTTTTCTCTCCTTAACACATCTTTTTATTTGATCTCTCTCCTATATATATATAGCTCTGTAGATGACCGATATTTATAGACATGCTTTGTGAAGAAAATGATGACTGCAAATCTTTTCATATTTTTCATTTTACTACCCTTTGTTATTACCTAATGTTGTAGTTTACCCCTATTTTCATATACTGTATATAATTATTTTATCTTTTCTGAGTTATGGTATGTGAAACAGTGAACTTGTAGAGTACAGAACTACAGATAGACTTGGAAATAACAAAAGTTAAAAACCAGGTTAAATTTTTGGGTTTGCACGAGAAACTATGTATAAATTTGTGGTATATATAATATATAATCAGATATATATAACTACTCTTATTTATGAACACTAGTTTAATTTTATACTTACTTTTTATTATTAATATAATATAATATTTTCTTTTATAATTTTATAACTATTTTGGTCTATTTGATTTTATATAACCTATTGATTAGACATATTAAATTATAGAAGCCCATTTTTTTATTTCCGAACCAGGTTTTCAACTTTTTTAAATTCTCGAAGACGGCACGCACTGTGAAAGTTATATCAATAAAAAGTACATCTAAAACTCAATCTATCTAGACATTATACATCAATTATTGTATAACACATACGAAACAATTTACGGTCAAAGTTGAAAAAAAAAAGATTTCAAAAGTCAAAATAAGACACTTAAATTTAGACGAGTGAGTACTATCTTTATAAAACTAGTTCACAACTTTAGAAAATGCTATTAATTATTAAATTACTGGAAAAAAAAAACTCAACTGACAAAAATTGAACCTTGGTGTCTATTCCAAAAGGCAAGAGCCTCTGCCATATGAACTAACTCCACATTAACGACTGCTAGGAATTAACGCATGGAAAGGATGAAACTTGTAAAAATCACTTGCCACAAGGCCGTTTTTTGTCATTTAATCTTTAGTTTATGTGGGACGGGTAATCTTCTTATTAATAATAATTTTAAGACGACAAAATGTAATAAAGTAAACTTGTGGGAGTATATGAATTTGTGAATCTTACATGTTTTTCGCATATCTCATAAACCAATCATAAGATAATAATACTCATATCAAGCAATATTAAAACATTATACTCACGTGTAAAGTTGTATCACAGGGGGTCATCCATAAAACAACTAGAAGATACTACGTATATTTAAATGAACCTGTCGATATATTTCGTGAAATTCCAGCATATGAGATTCCTAATAAAATAAATATTTAATGTGAAAAGACCTTTTATATTAAAATAATAGGATAACTTCGTAATATAGAAAACATCTTTCGACTAATTTACGAAAATAGCAGTGATCTTCATAAGTTTAACTTTTTAGAAATGTACTTTCATTTATTCCCGAAAATAGTAACATTTGACACGTCTACATGATGACGTTGACATTAAATAGTAACATTTGACACGTCTATATGATGACGTGGACATTTTTTTTGATGATTTGTCATCTTTTAATGACGTGACATACTTTATAATTACTGAAAATAGAAAGGACCTTTCGACCATTTTATGAAAATAGCAATGATCTTTAAAATTTTTACTTTCTAGCAATAAACTCTCATTTACTATCTCCAACAGCGACGACGGCGGTGTTGGAGGTGGAGATGGTTTCTTATCGATTTCTTCAACTAATTTAGAAACTGTCGGCCTGTTCAACTTCGAGCCAACCTCTGGACCTCTGCTATTTTTAAACGGTCCAGATCCAACCTATGAAACTCTCGTCTCACTTTGAATAAAAAGACAACATTTTGGTATCTAATTTTAGAGACATAAATCTCGAGATAGACAAAGAAGAGTTGGATCTATGTCTTCTTTAAGATATTTATACACAGCTTTTCAATACTTAAAATAGGAACAAACTCAGCGCAAATCAATAAAATCAAGCTGAAATTAACTTCAGAAAAAAATGTCGAAAAAAAATACCTTGCCAGAACCGAGATTGAAATGGAGCCATGTCATATTTTGGGGAAATGACACAACTGATGAAAATTAAATAATAAATAAATAAAAACTAATGCCATGTCATTAAATAATGCTATGTAATAAAAAAATGTTTACGTCGTCATGTTCACGTGTCAAATGTTACTATTTTCGTAAATAAATGAAAGTTCATTGCTAAAAAGTAAAACTTTTAAAGGTCATTGTTATTTTTGTAAATTGGTCGAAAGATGCTTTCTATTTTCTCCAGTTATCCCCAAAATGATCAAATTTCATATTTCCTAGCTAGGATGGATTCTGTTTGTCATGTGTAAGTGAAATTACCCAATTTGATTTACATAAATGACTTTTATAATAAAAGGCATACAGAGTTTAGATCTAAAATGGGTGTATGTTGATCTCAGAAATTTATAACGAGACTCCAACATGTCACGTTTATATAAAGTTACTAAATTTTTTATGTCTAGTTTATATAAGAATAGTTCATGACAATGAATTTTGATATCAAACAGATCCATTAGACACATCACGTCAGTCCATCACAAATTACAATTTACGTAGGAATCGTATATCATTGATTATTGGTTCTAAAATAGTTCATATCACCAAGTTTAGGTATGATATCGCAATTTGCTAGGTCCCTTAACTTCGGGATGAGTGGGGTAGCCTCATTTCGGTTCAGTACAATTTGATTGATGTACCTGAAGTTAAAATATAGTAATAGATTCAATACTCCGAAAAGGCATAGTTGCAAGCGTTATTGTGGCATTTAAGAGTAATATATAAAGTATAGATAGACTTGAATGTAACCCTTGAATTCTTGAATTCAACAGACACTGAAACACATATTTTTACTTTTGCCTGCTATTTGCATAGCTCTGTCTCTGAGAATTATGCACTTTGATTGTTATAATCTCATGTTTTTTAAACATAGCAAATAAATAAAAAATTCACAAACATTTCCTTTTTCCGAACGGGAATCTGCAGAAGTACAATATGTTTATGGCTCAAATGGGTTGTGCAGCAATTGGTGTCTTCGCATTCTCAATTTTTGGGCCAGGTTGGCTTTCAAGGAGTGTCGCGCTTTCTGCATCATTGGCCTTCATGATATATACTCGATCTGTTCATCCACCAGGTACGAATCCAGATGACAAAATTCTTCATTTAGCCAACATCCCGACACTTGCTTCAAAAATTTTTTGTGTATATTCTCAAATGCTAAATTCTAATTGAAATGCAGCTGCAAGTTTGCCTTTGTTATTTATTGATGTGGTAAAGTTTCACCACTTGAAGTTTTGGTATATCTTGTTCCCCGGTGCAGCCGGATGTCTCCTTCTATGCTTGATTGTAAGTTTCCTCTTCGATATCAAACATATGGCCGGCTTATTCTTAATTCATTTGTAGTATTTACTTTTTGATCATTAGTATCTAATCGTTTTTTTCTGGGATTTTTTTGCAGCAAGAAGTTGTATGTTACTTGAAAGACAATGTCAAATTCTAAGCAAAGTAATGAAGTTTTGAAATTTTGGGTCAATTAGGTTCATATATATATTGAAGAGGGTGGAAGAAGGATATGCAAATTCAAGCATGTCTTTTGTTCAAGGGTGATTCTATGCTTAATTGTATATGATCTAACAAAATGTAATTTGTGTGAATCAATTTTTCAAGGGTGATGCTATATTGCATTGTATATGATCGAAATGAAATTTGTGCATTTTTGGAAGAAACTTGTCAACTTTAGACAATCCCAACGGGTAATTTTTGTAAAAACTAGAAAACTAATCAAAACACATTGTGATCTGAATTTAACACAATGTGTATTAATTGTATTTTCTAAAAACACAATGTGTTTATATTGTGTAATCTAAAAACACATTGTGTTAAGTTTTAAATCACAATGTATTTTTTATAGCGTGTGAAAATTAAAAAAATTGTTCAAACACACTGTGATATAAACTTAACACAATGTGTTTTTCAAAAAAATAAAAATAAAAGGAAAATGATTAATGAGACTAAATTGTATGCCTAAAGATAAGCCTAAAAAGGAGATGAAACCATGTGGTAAGATCAAAGGTAGAGATAATGAAAAAGAATTAATGGAAAACATGTGTCATGTGATGTATGGAGTAGGCATATCTTTAGGCATATGAGTTAGGTGTGTAAGTCCCAACTCAATAGATGGTACTCTACTGGAGACACCTCTATGTCAATAGTGAAGTTTCTTTTCAATACGTTCAGTGACTAGTATACCAGGTTAATCGGGAAGGTTTACTTATTAAGAGGACAAGTGTAAATAAGTTAATACAAAGCAATAAGTAAATAATTTGTAAAGTAAAGGTGAGACAATATGTATTTTTCACATGTATTTTATTTATTGAATATAAACAAAATACAAGGTTGATGCGGAACCAAGATATTACAAGTATGTAAATATCCTAACAACCTATGAAATACAATTGATCTAAACTTGAAAATTCTCTTTGTCAATCGAAACACTTAAAGTTGTGAAATGTTTCTTTTAGTGATTGAGAGAATATTGCACAAGCACACCAAAGTATTGCAGAGTATATTTTGCAAAGATGTGATATTGTATTGTGCAATGGCCTCTATTTATAGGCAAAGGTTGACATTGGGATGTCAACCTTGCCGTACAAATATGGTTGAGAGCATTTAAGGAAGTGTTTACTTTTCCTTGAAAATGCTTGATAAAGTATGACAGAGAGTATACTTTATCCAACCTGCTTTATGTACTTTGTACTTTATACAAGGATAATATCTATTATCCGGGTAATAGCACATAAAGCAATAAAGGCCTTTCCCTCGTAATCAGTGTAAAGCTTTGTAAGTACTTTACAATGATGCTCTCCAGTCTTGATCTGTTCAGATTGCCACTGGGTTTCGCTGCCATGGCCAATCTCTATCTTCCATTTGATGTCTTCGACTTCAACTAGACCGTTTTTTGGTTTGGGTCAGATCTTTTAACTGGAGGAGGTCACCAGTTGCATAAACTGTAAGTTGCAACTGGACCTCTTATATTTCTGGACAAATCTTTAGGTCTCCAGATGCAACTGGAGACTGGCTAGTTTTGCTAAAACTGGACCTAACAAATTCCCCTATTTGTCCATAAATATACACAAGTCTTTTCAAGTTTTGTATCTATACGAGTATTAACTTGAAAGGACTTGGTTTGACAAAATCTATCTAATTTTGTAAGGCATTTTTATAGATCATCAAATGCCTTAGGTATTTTTCTTTTTGACTTGTTAGATTTTATTGCTTATCTATCTTGTGGGTTAGAATCTGGCCAGTTGTATATACATGATGTAAAAATTTCATAAGTTACAAGAAGGTAAATAAAAATACAAGTAGATAAAACAGAAGTAGAACTCAAACAGATGGCCCTTCGCCAGTTCTCCTTCTCCTGGTCAACGAACCAATAGGCTGACCATCCTCAGGGTCGATGTGTAGCTTTTCTTCCAGTTATTCCTTGTGATCAATTTTGTGTTTCAACAAGCTCAACCACACCTTTTCAAACCTATTCTTCGTTGGCTTTTGTTCCAAAATATTCACCATTTCCACCCATTCAGAAAATCCATATCCAAGCACCCAAGCATTTTCAGTCTTCACCAATGGACCTCTGGAATAATTGACTGACAAATGAAAGGTTTTGGTACCTGGCCGGATGGTTACATCAACTGCAGTGATCTTCCCAACATGGTTTCTTTTGCTCATTATTGACTGATAATAGGCTCTTGCATTTGATTCATTTTCAAGTTTTGGGGCACCAGTTCCAGCATATTGCACAGTAGCCTTAATATCTTCATGGGAAACCTCACCAGTTGGTTCGATCCAAGTTCTCAGATTGGCATCCCTGGGCAGAGGTTTGGGCTTTGACTGAGAGGGCCTCCTTGGTGGATTCAATACCCTTCTAACAACTTTGTTGACATTATCAATTCTTTTCTGAATCCCACCAGCCCGAATCTCCTTTATCTTCTCAACTATACAGGTCAGATTCTTGGCATCATATTCAACTCCATTGCCTGGATATACTTTATCAATTTGTATATCCAACATTTTGTTAAGAACACCAATAATCCTTTGGTCATGCTTGATTTTCTGATATTGCTCCAGTGTGATGCCCAACAAACCAGCATCACTGGCATCTAAGGTACCCAGGTCAGAAATCTGGGCCCTTGTGAGTCTTTGATTTTGCTTTTCAATTTTCCTTTGTTCTTTGAACTGCTCGCCCATCCTTGCCAGTCTTTTACTTTCATATGAAGACACTGGTGGCAATCTATCAACATTGCCAGTTTCAAGCATATCCTCAGTACCAGTTTTCTTGGCAGATTCATCAGTCACCTGCCCTTTGCCCTTATCAATCTTCCCCCTGGGATCAGCCATATCCTCAAACTGTTCAATCACATGATGAATGGCATCAGTACCAGCAGCCTCAACATTCTCACCAGCCACACTTTCTTGCACTTGGCCAGATGAGCCTTTAGGGATGATTGTCCTTGGTGCAACGACTAGACTTTTTTCCCCTTTGGCAACATCTAGACCCTTCCGGATTGCATCCTAGTCAACTTGGTTGGATGGCAATCGGTCTAGAGGTTGCCACGACTGATGGTCCTTGCACTCCTTGAAGATAGAACACATCATCCTGAAGGACCTCCACAGATTATTTACCTCTTGGGACTGGGCTAAAACATTGTCACCATTTTGAACTTGCCCATCCTTAACAATTTCCTTCTCTTTTTCCTTGCCAACCTCAGTTGCCAGTTTATAAATGGCAGTTGAATGTTTAGACACCTTAGTAGCCAGAGAGTCTAGACTACCTCTCATCTGGGTGATCTCATTTGTAATTGAAGTCAGATCAACCTGAGGAGAAGCAATCTTGGTGATTTTAGACATCACCTTTTCAATTAATTGTTGTTCTCTGGTAGCCAAAGTATCTTCAATTTTCTGGCCAACTGAGGTGGATAAATGCTGTCCAAGCTCAGTTACATTGAGGTCAGGTTTCTCAACCAGTGCTTTCACCTGCCTTTCTAACTCCTTCAGTTCTACTTCTGATGATGTAACAGTTGTGCCCAGCAGATTGGAGATAGAAGATGTAACCTTCGATTGAGTTAGGTCAAAGGCTTCCTTCAGTGTTGTTACCAGATTATTGCAGCCAGTGACCAACTCATTGAGCTTGTTTACCACCAAGTCTTCATTTGTTGTAAACTTATTGATGGCCAGATCAACCACTTTAACATTTGTCATATGATCCTTGTGGTATCTGGACAAAGACTTGGTGTTTTTGTCAATTGTCTTTTGAACACCATCCACCCTATCAATAAGGTTTTTCATGTCGGTAGTGAAGGAGACAAATTGACTATCCAGTGACGGAGGGGAAGGTGTTACTGGACCAGCAGTAAAAGCAACTATAGTCATTGGAGGTGGCAATTGTAAGGATGCCTCCTCAGTAGACTGGCCAGAAGCCAAAGAAATGGAACCAACAGTTGGGCGAGGAAAATAAGAAGGAAAACTGGTTGTTGCACATGCTGAGAATGCTCAGGTGTGTGCAACGGCGACGGTGGTGGTGGCATATGTCTATTTATAGACATAAATGGAGAGATAATTGAAGATGGAGCATATGTGGGATTTAATTGTATGGATGGTGAAACTGAAATTGGAACATCTTGAAAACTGACAAGAGATGAAGGGTCTTGATCTTGTACAGAATGGTCAAGAATCTCATTGTCAGATGCAGTTTCCTCAGAATCCGAAGACTCTATTGGAATATCCTGATCATTAACATTCATGTCCAGATCCATGAATGTAATCAAGGGTTGAGCAGTGGGCTCAGACTCCTGACGTACTTGGTCAGTTTCCTGAAGAGTTGCGTCAGTTTCCGAATCATCAACTACCAAAGTAGTTTCACCTTGAATAGAGGTCACTGGAATTGCCTCAGTCATGATTGCTCTATCCTCAACTGTTAGGTCCAGATTTACTAGACTCGCTCCAGACGAAGATATGTTTACTGCACTTTGTCTAGATAAAGAGTCGGGAGCCCTCTGAAGATTTGTCCAGAAATTATGTGAAGACCAGTGAACAACTTACTTGTACAGGAATCTGGATTCCACCAGATTTGTTCACTGGACTTCTCTCAAGTCAAAGATCATCTCACTGAAGAACATTCTCACTGAAGTCAAAGACTGAAGTCTGAAGAAAGAAGTCTAACAAATAGCGGAGCTCACTGGAAGACTTACCAGATCTCCTGACTGGAGTCCTTGTCAGTGTTCTAGACCTTACAAGTCTGAACACTGATTACGAGGAATTGACTTTATGACTTTATATGCCTTTACCCGGACAATCCATTTGTCCTTTGTTAAAAGTCTTACACGCATGTAAAGGTGGTTGGTTAATTAGAAGACAAGTCACTATCATGTGACTTTATTCTTGTACTTTAATCAATGCATTTAAGGAATTAAAGTAATTTCCTTAAATGTATGTAACCATATTTGTACGGCAAAAAGAATATTATATTTATTCTTTTTGCCTATAAATACTAAGTCATTTCCCTCGTCCAATACACACTTTTGCAAAGTGCTTTTGCTCAAATACTCTCGATCTAAACAGTTATACTTCACAACTTTAAGTATTTCGATCAAGGAGTTTATTTAGCAAAGTTAGATCACTAGTAATTCATAGGTTGTTTAGATACTTACTTTGTAATATCTTCTTCCGCAACAACCTTGTATTTTATTTAACATCAATAAATAAAATACACTTGAAAAATTAAATTGTGTCTCACCATTCACTTTACTTGCTTATCTTTATATTGCTTAAGTACGTATTACTATATATATTCTTGCATTTATATTTATTGTAATACTAGTCCAATCTAGTGCTTACTTGACGTTTCATACTAGTCCTATCTAGTGATTACTTGACTTGTTGTATTCTACACTTGTGGGTTAAACCATCGAGTGAGGGACTTCACAATTAATATCAGAGCTTAAGGCTAACATACTTGCCTAGATCTGCATTTTCTCAATGGCCAACCCAGAGAATACACAAGGAAACCCTTTAAATACTGGATCTCCTCCCATTAATGAAACTGAACAGACTAATGACCTTGTTAACAATAATCCACCACCACCACCTCCTATTCATGCTTCTCCACACGTGCATGTGCACTACTCAAACACTCATGTTCCCAAATTTAGTGGGAATGGTGATGAATTTGGCACGTGGAAAGCTAGGATGTTATTACATGTTACTAGTATTGAGAGGAATATGCTTAAAATTTTAAATGAAGGACCTTATATTCCTAGAAGTCCTCTCAATCCACTTCTTGATCCAACTGGAGCAAGATCTGACAAGGAAAAGAGGGAGGAACACTAGTCTGAAGAGGAAAGGAGACTGGTCAATATTGACACTACCTTAAAAGTCATGATCCTTGGGGCCGTTCCTAAAGCTCTTGTTCCCACACTAGTGCTTTATCCCAGTGCTAAAAGCATGTGGGATGAACTAGTGAACCAGTATGAAGGTGGTGATGATACTATTGTTACCAGAAAAGTGGCTTTAAATAAGAAGTACGAGTCATTTTTTGCCCTACCCAATGAATCATTAACTGGTACCTACACCAGATTTATGTCTATCATAAACCAGTTGAGAGGGTTAGGTGTAAATAAAGATAAGGACATACTTCTTGAAAATTTTTGTGATATTTTCAAACTGGTCTCATATGATCGTGGTCTTGAGACAAGGTAAAACCTTGCATTCCCATACTCTGTCAACATTGTATGGAGCCTTCAGATTCACTGAACATTGTCAACAAATGTGTCGACATTTTTTCATACCACACTCTGGGTGCTTAATGCAATCCATAAAGAGCCTTATCCAAACGATATGCTCTTCTTGGATAATTCGGATCTTCAAACCCCGGTGGTTGGTGAACATACACTTCTTCTTTAACTTCACCGTATAAGAAGGCACTCTTAACGTCTAACTGATACACCTTTATACCTTTGAAACTTGCATAGGCTAAAAAATAACCTTATAGCTTCAATCCTAGCAACTGGTGCAAAAGTTTCGTTATAGTCATATCCTTCTCGTTGTGCAACCTCCTGAACAGCCAAACGTGCTTTATTTCTAGTAACAATCCCTTTGTCATCTCGTTTGCATTTATATACCCAACGAGTTCCAATCGGTTCTTTACCTCTAGGTATATCTACTAACTCCCAAACTCCAAGTTTTTCAAATTGAGCTAATTCTTCTTGCATAGCTTCAACCCAAAATGGATCTTGAAGTGCTGCCTTAACATTCTTAGGTTCTACTTGTGAAATGAAACCAGAATATAAAGACTCAGTTATCAATCCAGTGTCTTTCACTTCACAAAACAAACTAGTCAAGTCCTTATTTAACTGATTTCTAGTTCGAACAGGTTCTGTAGCATTACCAAGAATATTTTCAACTGGATGATTCTTATTAACTCGATATTGAGGAACCGAATCAACATTCAGACTTTCTCCTAAATTTGTTCTAATTTGAAACTCAGGAGAGCTAAAATCATCTTCCGATTCTTCAGAAATAGGATCATCATCAGGTAGTGTAACCTTCGATGGAGTAAGTGGTGTAGTGTTCTCGGGTTCATTATCATTTGAATCTGATGTCTTATTCTTGTCCTTACCACTTTCATCAACATCAGTAGTAGACTGAACTTTGGTTGGAGTAGTATCAACATTTCGAGTAGGCGGAGATGTAGGAGAAGTATCCATGTGATCTCTTAAAATAATCACATCATCAACTGTCTCAGGATCTGAATAAGAATCAGGACCGTGTAGTGAACTAAACACACTATCGTAATTGAAGTTTTTTCCAGTTCCAGAATGAATAGTGGGCTTATGACTGACAATCTTGACATTTGTACCTAAGTGAACTTTGCTTGTCTGCTTGTTATAAACCCGTCGAATTGATGTTCCCGGTTTATAACCCATGAAAAATCCCTCTTCAACCTTTGGATCAAACTTTGACCGAGGTATATACTTCAAGAAGGTACACGGTACACCAAATGGTTCAACATTCTGTAAATTCGGTTTCTTCTTATGTAGAAGCTCATAACATGTCTTATTATGACGCTTAACCACAGTAACCCTATTTATAATATGACAAGCTGTATTCACTGCCTCCCCCAAAACATAGTAGGAAGCCCTGAATCTGCAAGCATAGTTCTGGCTGTCTCGATTAGAGTCCTATTCTTTCTTTCAGCAACTCCATTCTGTTGTGGTTCATACGGAGAATTGTATTGATGTTGGATTCCCTTTGACAAACAAAAGACATCCATCACATTATTCTTGAATTCAGTTCCGTTTTCACTCCTGATTCTCTTAACACGAACTCCATAAATGTTTTCAGTTTCGACAAAGAAATTTATCAAAATCTGCGGAGTTTCATCTTTCGATTTAAGAAAGAATACCCATGAGAATCTCTAATAATCATCAGTAACCACCAAATAGTAATACATCCCATCAATACTTCTTACATTTACTGGACCAAACAAATCCATGTGAAGTAACTCGAAAGGATTGGCAATAGAATTTTCTTGCTTCGGTTTATGTGCAGACTTTTGTTGTTTACCTTTTAGACAAGGTACACATTTGTCTTCCATTCCCAACCGTTTCATGGGAACGCCGTCAACCAAACCATGTTTTAGAATGTCATTCATCTTTCGGAAATTGATATGTCCCATTCTTCTATGCCATAATAAAGATTCAGATTCGTTTGCTTTCGATAACAAGCAAACAGACTCCTTTGGATCATCAACACCTAACACAAGGCCATAGATGTCTCTCTTCCTAGGAGCTTTTAGCAGGATCCAGTCTTCAGGAATAACATATCCTGGTTTCAATATAAGTGCTTCTTTCTCAGTAAAATGGACATTGTTTCCCTTGTCACAAATGTGAGAAACACTTAATAAATTATGTGCTAACTGTTCCACATAATTGACTTTCTCCAGCGTAATCTTCCCATTGACAACATCACCTTGGCCCGAGATGTTGCCTCCCTTGGGACCTGCGAAATAACATACGAACCATTTACATCTTCATAATTGGACAAAACATTCTTGTCCTCTGTCATGTGCCGAGAGCATCCACTGTCAACATACCAAAGACTGATAGGCTTCCTTGGTTCTCCCTGCACATCAGACAATAAGATGGTTAGTTTCTGAAGGGAACCCAAACCTTTTAAGGCTTAGGTTTTCTGAATTCATCTCTAATGATCAATTCGGTCCAATATCCATCGCTCTGTAAAGGAGCCTTGGATGAAGATGGTGTCATTGACTGTTTCTTAGGTGAAGTGAAACGAGTCTTAAGAGGAGAATTCCTTGGTGAGTGAGTACCAAATCTAGGTTGACTCCCTAATCGATCATAGAATTTAGACTAACTATTAATTCTCGAAGGAGGAGATCGATTTTGATGAGTTATCTTCCTAGGTGAATAACTCCTTTGAGGTGTACGAGAACGACTCGGACTTACACTACTAGAAGTAGTATTCTGTGAAGGTCCCTGTCATTTTGGAGTCTTAGATCTATTGTCATGAGCAACAATATCTGAGTCACTAGATCCTCCAGAGGACATACCCTTTTCTGGACATCTTCGTTTCCTATTTGGACAGCAACTATAAACATGTCCTACTTCATAACAATAGAAACAAGATTTTTTAGCTCTTGCTTTCTTAGCTTTAAAATCAAACTCAGCTGGAGTCATGCCTAAACATTCCTTAAGTTTAATTGTGGCTGACTCTTCTTTTGATAAACCAATTGACTCATTTTTATCCGAAAAATGTACCTTCTTTTGAGAATTCTTATGAGTCTTATATGGAGTTAAGGGGACTCCACTAGACGTAGATTCATCCTTATTCCATACTTTATCAATCTTGTCATGATCTATCTTTTCAAAATCAGTTTCATTGGATGTAAAAACAGTATCACATCCCTTCGTTGTAAAACATTTAATGTTCTTATCGACAGGACAAGTTGAATTCACTTGACTAGATCCTATAGGAGCACTAGCATCATACACTCCATTTTTAGGATTTACTGGTTTAACAAAAGAATTTCCAAGCTTATGTTTCTTGTGTAGCTCTTTTATCTTTTCAATCGACCGTTTAGAGGATTTAAGATCAACATTTTGGTTCTCTGAAACTGGTGGAACAACTTCATCAATTTCTATCGTTTCAGAAAGTTGCGTTAGAGATTCTGTATAATTATCATTAAAAGGACCTCTAACTTCTTTATAATCCAAACCCAAACCACCCTTATCTTTTGAATCCCGTGGTATAGGTGTTTGCAATTGCATTGATCTTATTAACTCAGATCCTCTAATTTGTTCTAGTCTTGTATTAAGCTTAATTATCTCCAACTTTGCATCAACTAATTCTTTCTCCTTCTTTGAAAGATTCTCAGTTAGTTGAGCATATTGTTCATTTCCAACTTTTTCCATTAAAACTGACTCTTTTAATTTTTTTTTCAAGGCAAGAATATCCTTATCAGATACACGAATCTTATCTTGATAAAGACTTTCCTGTTTCACCAAACCAGAATTTTTGGCGAACAAAGAGTCATTTTCCTTTTTAAACATGTTGTTTTGACTAGTTATGTTAATAACAGATTTATTCAGAATAAACACCTCAAGTTTCAAATCTGACACCATTTTACAAACGTCGACTATAGAGAACAAAGAACAAGATACCTTCTGATCCGCAGCCTTGCAATCTGCCATGTATGCAACAAAGTCTTCAGTTGTCATACCTTCAGGTATCACGAAGTTCTTCATTTGTTCTTCAATACTCTTCATAGAAATGTCATCAGCAAGACTCGATGACTCTTCCTTTTCTTCAGATGCTTTCACTGCTGTCATAGGTTCACTCTCAGATCTTACAGTCTCAACAACATTACATACATTCTGCTTAACTATCTCAGATGCACTTTCTTCACTTGAGTATACAGCATAATCAATTGTTGCAGCTACCTCATCATATAATTCCACCATGTAGGCATGATTCGAGGTATCATCGGATTGTGTATCCCATTGATAAGTACCATCTGGATTTTGAACAATAACAACTTTTGACTTCGAAAATGGTGACGAAACTGGCTGTTGTGGAGTAGCAGGATATGTAATCATTGCTTGAGTTTTATGATTACTCGGAGTAATACCGCCTTGATTGTAATTTTGACGACCAGCAACGGTATTATCAATCCTCTTACGTCGCTGACACTCTCTTGCAAAGTGACCAAATCCATCGCAGTTGTAACATTTCACCTTAGATTTGTCAAAGCCTTTAGTGCCATTACCTATAGGTCTCCCAGTTCTCTGAGTGAATCTTCTGACCTTAATAGTGAGCATAGCTAGCTGCCATTGTAGGTCCATTTCTTCCAAATCATCAGGATCTATCTGATTGTAATCCTCATCAATTAATGTAGGATCAGTAATCTTTCCTCCGATAAACGCTTCATGAGCATTACAAAAGGCCGAGTAAACACTCATTCTACCTTCTGTAGAACTCATACTCATTGACATAGAGTGAAAAGATTGTACATTGCTATTGACATTCGTATGTGCATTGTCATAAGCAACATATCCAGCAATACCTTCAGCATCTACTATTGGTGTAGCTTCTGCACCACTTAGAATTGCATTATTCCCCGAGCTAGAGCTTGCTAAATGAACAGACTTAGCATGATACAATGATGGATCTTGAGTAAAATCCGAGTGTGTATCTTTAATTCTTCTTTTCATATCTCTGTTCTTAAGCTTGGAAACTACCTTTTCAAAGTCCCATGTACTATATTCCTGATCATCTTGAAGTTGATGAACATAATCAGTCCATGTCTTAGGTAATGAGTCCAAAAACTTATCGACTAGCTCAGTTTGAGGATAAACAACCTCAAAATACGACAACTCGGTGGTCAAATGACTGGATCGAATAATAATCTCGTCAAGAGATTCTCTTTTCAGTCCATTGAAGGCTTCATACTGACGCTTCAGAAGTTTGATACGATTCTTCTTCAAGGTTACATCGCCCTCACAATATCTTTTAAGAGCGTCCCATAAGTCCTTTGAAGTAGTGTATTTTTTGAACAAATGTACACTATCTTGAGGCAAGGCCATAGTAAGAGTGGACAAGGCCTTTCCCTCAACTGCGTATCTTTTACGTTCTTCAATCGGCATATCAGCATAAGTACACCTACCGATCACTCCATTCTTCTCATACGAAGGCCAATCAAAACCTTGAGTTATCACAAGCCACATTTCCATGTCAGTGAGACGAATGTAGTCTTCAAAACGTCTCTTCCACATCCAATAGTTTTCCATACGGAACAACTTTGGAGGTGTGTTTCCACGACCAACCTCATGATCATGCATGATCATCTGGCTGATGAGTAGGGCATTAGGTGAGTTTGAGGCAGCCGGTACTGTTGTCATTTCGAATCTTTTAGTAAACAAATCAAACGAAATAACATCAAGTTCATGTAGCACGAAGTACACGTGGCACGAGGCACGAAGTATATGTGGCACGAAGTACGAAGTACATGTGGCACGAGTCACGAAGTATACGTGGCACGTAGTACAAGGAACACTAGTCACCACCTAAGTCACGAAGAGTGGTTCGCGCTGACGTGGCACAAAGTTAACACGAAGTCAACAGATGACATAAGCACAAAGCAAATCTTACTTCGTGCTGACGTAAGCACGAAGTGTCACATGAAGAAGAGCACGAAAATGCAAATTAACACGAATTTCGAAACGAATTTGCAATCAATAGCCAATCAAACGATCTTAAACCTTCTGGTAATCAACCTTAGGGCTCTGATACCACTTGTAAGGTACCCTATTGTTGTGTGGATCGTAATAAGATGTGATTCGTTATGTCAAGAGTGCGGAATCCTCTTGAGATAACTAGATTGCTATTGCCTTCCGTCAATTAATGAGCAATTAACCAACCTAAGGAGATGCACAAGGCTTGTGGTTCGTGTAAGAGGTCACACGAAGGAACAATTAACCTTGATTCGTGTATAATCAAAACGATTCACTAAGATCTAAAAGGATTAACCTAATTCCTTAGATTAGGTCTTATATCTATACTAATAGGTATTGGGTTCGTGTGGGCTTCGGCCTTAATTACGTATTAGGCCCGTAATTAACAATAATCAATACACTTCGTGATGACGTCAGCACGAGGGACGTGCCTTTGGTCCTTTGTTTGACTTTGTTTGACTCGTACATAACATCCAATCGTCGTTTAAGTATTCTACAACACTTATAAACCTTGATTCTATGTTCTTCTACCTGCAAAACAATATATAACACACAAACATAATACAAATCATAGACAGATATAATATTGAAGTTCAATCGTAATCATTAAATATCAACACAAGTTCTTATTTAAATGATTACAAACATAGTTCCTAAAACATAAACGATAATCAAATCTATGTTGCGATTGTCACAACGAATCTGGATCTACACTTTGGGATACCAAAGACCAAGGCTAGGACAGTCTTCCAGGTATCTGAAAATGCGCTTGACAGCATGCAAATGTGATTCTTTTGGGTTAGCCTGAAATCTGGCACATAGACATGTTGCAAACATTATATCTGGTCGAATGGCAGTTAAGTACATTAATGAACAACCATTCCACGATATTCTTTTTGGTCCACAGATTTGCCATTTGGGTCAGAATTCAAATTTAATAATGCTGAAATTGGTGTAGTTTTTGATGGGATTGAATCATATTTGTATTTTCTTAACAAATTTCTGACATATTTTTCTTGGTTGATAAAAATACCATCCATGGTTTGTTTAATTTGTAAACCTAAGAAAAATGTTAATTCACCCATTAAACTCATCTCATATTCTTGAGACATGATTTTTGAAAACCTTTTACACATTCCTTTATCAGTTGACCCAAATATAATGTCATCAACACAAATTTGTACCAACAAGATATTACCTTTTTCTTTCAAAATAAACAAGGTATTATCTATTGCACCTCTTTTAAAGCCATTTTTGAGAAGATGTTTGGTCAAAGTATCATACCAGGCTCTTGGGGCTTGTCTAAGACCATACAAAGCTTTGATCAGTCTATATACCCAATGTGGATGCTTTTCATCAATGAAGCCTGGTGTCTGTTTAGGAACGCACTTTTGACATCCATCTGGAAGACTTTAAACTGCAGATTGGCTGCATATGCCAAGAAAATTCTTATGGCTTCAAGTCTTGCAACTGGAGCAAAAGTTTCATCAAAACCAACACCTTCTGCTTGACAATAACCCTTTGCAACTAATCTGGCTTTGTTTCTGACAACATTACCAACTTGTTTCGGTAGACCCATCTTGTTCCAATTGGCTCTTTTTTCAAGCCAGACAGACAAGGAACTAATTCCCAAACATTATTCCTTTCGAATTGGTTGAGCTCTTCTTGCATTGCTTCAAACCAGCTTGGATCTACCATAGCCTCGTCAATCTACTTCGGTTCAATCAGTGATACGAAGGTGACGTTTAAACATTGTTCACTAGTGGCTCTTCTAGTATGAACCCCACTAGTTGGATCTCCAACAATTTGTTTAATTGGATGTGCTGCAGTCCATCTAGTGTATTGACTAGGATTATGTAATACAATATAAGTGCAAGGTACCTAGGGAGCCTCTACAATTGTAGCAACTGGTTAAGGATCTGCTCAAACTACTTCGACATCTTCATCAGAATCCACTAATTCACGATTGGCATCATGAAATTCTTCATTCAAAGACATTTCTTGAAGAACAGGAGAATCTGGAGGATTATCTGGAGCAATATGAATAAATTCAGGTTCTAATATTGGTGTGGCACGAACATCTGATCCAATCACCAGCTTTTGTGGTAAATTAAAACTGATGGAGGGATAAAATGGTGTGGTCACTGGTGGAATTCTTCTTCTTGTTATCTGGTTCCAATCTAGATTGACTGGAAACATCTTCTGGAGAACCAAGTGACTGATGAACTTGGTCAGGTTCTCTAAAATTTATTGGAATAACTGGAGAGATATCAAGGCTTGGTCTTTTATTAATTGCTTCATTGGATTCATGAAATGTAACATGAATTGTCTCATGAACATTTTGAAGTCTATAATTATAAACTCTAAAGGCTTTTCTGATATCAGAATAACCAAGAAGTACTCCTTCATCTGCCTTAGCATCAAATTTGCCAAGTTGACTTACATCAATTAAGATAAAAACTGGACAACCAAATACATGAAAATAACCAATATTTGGTTTCCTTTTTCTGAGTACTTCATAGGCAGTCTTCCTATGTCTCTTGATATAAACTGACCGATTATGTGTATGACAAGCAGTTGCCATAGCTTTAGCCCAAAAACTGGTTGGAAGACCTGATTCAGATAACATACTCCTGGCAGCTTCAATTAATGTACGATTCTTTCTCTCAACAACACCATTTTGCTCTGGTGTGTGAGCAGAAAAGAAATTCTGAGAGATTCCAATGTCATTGCAAAATGATTCAAGTACTTTATTTTGAAATTCTGTTCCATTATCACTGCGCAACTGACACACTTTGTGAGTATATTTGAGCTCAATTCTTTTGATGAGAGAGATGATTTCAGCAGCTGCATCACTCTTGGATCTGAGAAACACCACTCAGCAAAATCTGGTGTATTCATCCACAACAACTAAAGTGTACTTTTTGCCAGCTTTAGTTTGAATATTCACTGGACCAAATCGATTATGTGATGCTAAAATTTTGCGTTGTCTTGAAACTGGCTCTCTAATTCTTACCCATCTCACACCTAGGGCATGGCCTTACCTTTTTAAAGGAAATCTGAGGAATCCCATCTGCAAGTTGTTTTCTGGACAACTTGTTAATATTTTTGAAATTTAGATGAGATAATCTATTGTGCCACAACCAGTTGGTGTCCTCATTAGCCTTGGTATAGAAACATTGCTCTTTTGGAGCAGATTCCATATCCATAACATATACATTTCCTTTCCTTGGAGCAATCATCACCACTTTCCAATCCTTGTTAAATATGGTACCTTGAGCAATATCGAACAATACCTTATATCCATCATCACACAGTTGACTGACACTTATGAGGTTGTATTTTAAACCATTGACAAATGCAACTTTAGTGAATTGGACTTGTCCACTATTGATTATACCATATCCTTCAGTTTTCCCACTTCCATCAGTTTTCCCACTTCCATCATTTCCAAAAGTCACCGTCGGTCCATCTTGGACAGTGTACTCTTCTAGCAAGGGCTTACATCCGGTCATTGTCTGGCCAGCTGCGCTGTCCAGATACCAGGTATTCTTCTTTCGATCGCCCCGCACATCCACATAAATCATTAGTTCTCCTTGGGAACCCATCTGACGATGGGTTCACCAGACTCTCCCTGGGAAGTCTCAGTTGATTTTTGAGGTTTGGAGCTGGAGGTTGAATCTGGAGCTTTCTCATTGTTTCCAGATTCAGGAGTAAAAACTTCTGATATGATGGGAAACTTACCCATTTTCTTGCTAGATTATGTTCCAGATGGAACAGTTTGTTTATTATTTTGCTTCAAAATGGATTTTTCTTTAAAATTTTGTTTGACGACTGGAGAGGTTGAAGTTCCCTCCAGATTTTTGATCTTGGCAGTGCAACTAAACCTTGGACATGGGTTCAGTGGGGGTTTTAGTCTTTTGAGTCTTGGTCTCTTTTGACTTTTGAGGCAAAGGCTTTTCACCAGCAGCCTTTTTAACTGGAGCTTTAGCCTTTTTTACTCCAGTTTTTACCTCAGAAGGGGTGGTCTCAATGGATTCAGTTTTCTGGGAAGTCTCAGGTTGATCATATGGATTTTCAACCCTAATACTTCGAGGCATGGCATGAATATCTGGAATCGCAGCTGCCATCTGCACATCCCCGGCCCCAATGGCTCTTTTTTGTGCATCGATGGTTTTAGAAAATGCATCATAAATTTTTCCAGATGCTTTACACCAAGAACTGATGACCATTAATTCTTTTTCAAGATCAGAATTTAATTTTTGGTTTTCTAATTCTAATACCTCATTTAAAGCAACCGACTCCTTGAGAGTCAACTGGACACTTTGAAAATCATTTATCATAGGTTTCAAATTATTTAACTCTGTCAGAACTATTTCAAGATACATCTCTCCATCAGTTCTAACAGTTTCAACAAATAATAAATCACCATTTAGTGATTCAGCTATATCCAGTTTTGTTTCTGTGTCAGTTATCGATATCATAGTCATATACCTTCTTTAAAATGATATCAACCCATCTTCCAGAGACCACATCATCTTTCACCAGATGTTTTTGTTGCTTATCTTCCAGAGCCATGAAACAAACATCTCTAATCTCCTCTTCATCACCAGATGAGTCATCAGAGAGTTCCCATTTTTCTTCAACATTAGCCACCAGACACGTGTTTTGATCTTTTTCTTTTTCAAGTGAAAGGAGGGCAATCTGAGCTTTCAAATTTTTAGATTTATTTTTGTAAGAGTCATCAGATTTTTGAAAATTTGGGACAAAGGGATCAGTTTGATTGTTCATCTGACTAGATCTGCATTCCTTCATAAAATGACCTTTCCTACCACACTTATAGCAGGTAAGATTGGCTTTGTCCAGAGAGTTGGAGCTGGAAGCATTGTTTGGGCCATTAAATCTTTTAGATTTATGCTTGAACTTGTTAAAGGTTTTAGCAATCATGGCGACCAGATCATCATCGTCAGTTTCATCACAACCATCACTGATTTCAGTGGTCAGGCCTGAGTTCAGAAAACTATTCAACATCTCCTTCATAGAATGTGACTGGACACTCTCAACAGATATTAAAGCAGAACAAGGTTGACTAGTTAACTCTGAGCATGGTTTAAAGCATCCGGCTCAGCCACCAGTCTTGCAGCATTATTATCTTCAGTGAATATGAAGGCTCCATAGAGAGATGCAAGGGTGTGACTGTGCAGGGTCTTACCTTGTCTTAGGACAAGAACCATATGTGCCCATTTGGATGGAAGAATATCACAAAATTTCTCAAGAAGAATATCCTTATCCTTCTCCACTCCCAAGCCTCTCAGCTGATTAATGAGGCTAGTAAATCTGTTATAAGTACCAGTTAAACTTTCATTAGGAAGTGCAAAGAAAGATTCATACTTCTTGTTAAGGGCAACCTTTCTGGTAGACAAAGTGTCATTTCCTCCTTCAAACTGGAGAATTAATTCACCCCACATGGACTTGGCACTAGGAAACAACACAAGTGTTGAAATTAATTCTTCAGGGACGGCGCCAAGGATCATGTTTTTCAGTCTGGTATCCAAGTCAACCAGTCTGCGATCCTCATCAGACCAATGGTCTTCAGGCTTTTCCCTAGTACCTCTCCTACCAGATGGGTCAAGGAGAGGACTAATATCACTGAACATAGGTATATATATGGTCCATCCTTTAGGATTTTCAACATATACCTGTCAATCCCACCAAAATGCAAAAGCATTCTGGCCTTCCATGTGCCAAAGGTCTCACTATTACCATCGAATTTGGGAACATGAGTATTGGAGTAATGCACATGGACGTGGTTGGGAGTAGGAGGAGGAGGAGGAGGAGGGTTATTGTTCACAACATTTTCATTATTTGGATTAATAGGAGGGGTTTGACCAGTTTCGAAATTAGGACCAGAACCATCTCCACTTCCAGTAGCAGCCATCAAAGCAGATCTAGGTTATAGAATTATAAATTGAACCTTTCTGCTCTGCTACCACTTGTAAGTCCCAACTCAATAGATGGTACTCTACTGGAGACACCTCTATGCAATAGAGAAGTTTCTTTGCAATACGTTCACTGAATCTGGACGAGACCAGTTACAGTGAATAGTATACCAGGTTAATCTGGAAGGTTTACTTATTAAGGTGACAAGTGTAAATAAGTTAATACAAAGTAATAAGTAAATAATTTGTAAAGTAAAGGAGAGACAATATGTATTTTTCACATTTATTTTATTTACTGAATATAAACAAAATACAAGGTTGATGTGGAACCAAGATATTACAAGTATGTAAATATCCTAACAACCTATGAAATACAATTGATCTAAACTTGGAAATTCTCTTTGTCAATCAAAACACTTAAAGTTGTGAAATATTCCTTTTAGTGATTGAGAGAATATTGCACAAGCACACCAAAGTATTGCAGAGTATATTTTGCAAAGATGTGATATTGTGTTGCGCAATGACCTCTATTTATAGGCAAAGGTTGACATTGGGATGTCAACCTTGCCGTACAAATATGGTTGAGAGCATTTAAGGAAGTGTTTACTTTTCCTTTAAAATGCTTGATAAAGTATGACAGAGAGTATACTTTATCCAACCTGCTTTATGTACTTTGTACTTTATACAAGGATAATATCTATTATCTGGGTAATAGCACAAAAAGCAATAAAGGCCTTTTCCTCGTAATCAGTGTAAAGCTTTGTAAGTACTTTACACTGATGCTCTCCAGTCTTGATTTGTTCAGATTGCCACTGGGCTTCGCTACCATGATCAATCTCTTTCTTCCATTTGATGTCTTTGACTTCAACTAGACCATTTTCTGGTTTAGGTCATATCTTTTAACTGGAGGAGGTCACCAGTTGCATAAACTGTACGTTGCAACTGGACTTCTTATATTTCTGGACAAATCTTTAGGTCTTTAGATATAACTGGAGACTGGTCAGTTTTGCTAAAACTAGACCTAACAAGGTATATGTATCATTATCCAAAATAAAAACACATTATATTAAAGTCAGATCACAGTGTGTTTTAGCCCGTTTTTTAGTTTTTACGAAAATTTTAGTTTTCAAATAATCATTACTCTTAATAAACTTTGAAGTTCGAAAAAATCGTGTATACATATGGAATTAATCGCTGAAATTGCAAGGTGAAGATCCGATAAATTAGTGTTGCAAATAAGCTGAGATGGTACTATATTATGTAACCAACATCATGATTCATGAAAGGACAGGAAATACGTTCACCAAAATATAACGTGACATTTTTTAGTTTACAAAGGTCAATATAATTTGTTAAACCAAAATTACAATTTTTAAATATAGCCTTTATAAGAATGGATTTAGATAAGTTATAGGGTTATCGCAAAACAAAATAAGTTACACATATGTAAACTGGAAGTCCCAACTACGAATAGATGAGTGCTGAAGACACCTCTATGTCAATAGTGAGTGTATTTTGCAACACTTTCACCTAATCTGGATGTGACCAGTTTAGAGTGAACAATGTACCAGGTTAACTGGAGTAATACTTATTAAGGTGACAAGTCGAATAAGTAAATACAATGCAATAAAGTAAAGTATAATTAAAGTTAATTGGTGAGACAATATGTAATTTTTCAAGTGTATTTTATTTATTGATTGTTAAATAAAATACAAGGTTGTTGCGGAACCAAGATAATACATGAATATAAATATCCTAACAACCTATAAAGTACAATTGATCTATACTTGAAAATTCTCTTAACAATCGAAACAGTCAGAGTTGTGAAATGTTCCTTTTTGCGATTGAGAGAATATTGCACAAGTTCACCAACAATATTGCAAAATATATGTGTTTGCAAAGTTGTTGAAATGCTTGGGAAACGACCTTTATTTATAGTCGAAGGTTGAGCATTGGGATCTCAACTTCGACGTACAAATATGCTTGACAACATACAAAAGTATTAGTAAATAATTCTTTGTGTGTGTGTTAAAAAAAGTAAGACAAAAGGTTACTTTATTCAACCACTCTACATCTTTGCACTTTTATCCACAGCAAGATTATTGTCCGGGTAAAAGGATGTAGTGAAAAGGTCCTCCTCGTAATTAGTGTAAAGCTTTGTAAAGGCATTTACACTGGAGGATCTCCAGTTGATTAATCTGGTAGAAAGTCAACTGGGCTTCGCTGCCATTGCCTTTCTCTTTCTTCCACTTGTTGTCTTTGACTTCAACTAGAATGTCTTCAGATTGTTGTTCTTCAGATCTCAATTGGAGGAAGTCGTCAGTTGCATAAACTGTACATTGCAACTGGAGTTCAGATATTTCAGACAATTCTTCATGCTCTCCAGATACAACTGGAGAGATCCAGTTTTTAGCAAAACTGGACCTAACAAATTCCCCCTAATTGTCCTGAAGTATTGCCAAGTATTTTCAAACTTGTTTCTATACAAGTGTAAGTTTGAAATACTTGTGTTTGATAAAACCTATTCATTTTCCAAGGCATTTTTATAGATCATCAAGTGCCTTAGGTTCAATTTTAATTGTTTATAGATCTTATCAGTTATCTAACTTGTGAGTTACAATCTGGCAACTTGTATATACATAATTTTACAATGAAGTTACAAGAAAGTAAGTAAAAATACAAGCAGATAGATAGAAGGAAAACTTATACAGATGACCCTTCGCCAGTTTTCCTTCTCTTGGCAACAGATGAAGTTGGTTGTTTGTCTTCTGGATCGAAGCCCAATCTTTCATCAATATTTTCCTTGAACTTGATCAGGTTTTGCAATACATACTCCCAGCCTTTTTCTGCCTTGTTCTTATGCTGCCTATTCTCCAGCAAATTCAGCATCTCCACATGCTTTGAATGACCATACTGATAGACATCAGGGTTCTCAGTTGTTCTTTTGGGTCCACCAAAGTATTGAACCTCAACCACAAAATGTTTGGCACCAGGTTTGATCGAAACCTTCACATCAGTGATCTTACCTTTATTGTGCCTTCGACGCTGTACATCAGATAAGTATGTGCGAGCCTCTGATTCATTAGTCAGTTTGATCTTGCTCGTGCTCAGTTTGTGAGTAGCAGCTCAAATATCATCAGTTGTGGGTTCAGATGGTTCTACCCAAGTCCTCAGGTTTGCATCTCTTGACAAAGCTTTTTGTTTTCTTCCCTTGGACTTGGGTGGAGTTAATACTTGTTTGACCACTTTCTTTACTTGTTCAATTCGTTTGAGAATCCCTTCTGACCTTATCTCTTTAGCCTTTTCCACTGATACATTCAAACACTTGGCATCAAGACCAGCTTCATCATCTTGGTAGTGTTTGTCCAGTTCAACTTCCAGCATTTCCTTCAGGGCATTGACAATCCTTTGATCTTCTTTTATTTTTTTATATTCCAACAGTTGCAAGCCAAGAAGTTGTGCGTCAGTTACATCAACAAGAGTGGTTGGAAGGTTTTTTCTTGATTCAAACTGATTGGCCTTCAATTGTTTCTTCCTTTCCTTGACCAGATATCCAACCCTTGCTAATTTCCGACTTTCGCTTTCAGTAGCTGGAGGCAATTGGTCAACATTGCCAGTTTCCAACATAGGTGCATCAGTGGCCAGCTTCTCAGAGTCATCAGTTGCAATGGCCTTTCCCTTATTCACATTCCCCCTATCAACCACATCGTCGAATGATTCAATAACCTGCTCACCAGCATCAAAACTGGCAGCAACGACCATCTGACTAGCATCAGTACTAGTCCCGGTCCTATCCACAATCTCCTTTCCTGAACCTGAAGCTTCAACAAGAGTGCGAGGGGTACAAACAGATCTTTCCCCCTTGGCAGCATCTAGTCCTTGCCTAATTACTTCAAAATCGGCATGACTGGTGGGCAAGCGATCTAGAGGTTGCCATGATTTCATGTTCTTGCACTCTTTGAAGACTCTACAAATCATGCGAACTGTCCTCCAAAGACGATTGACTTCTTGAGACTGGACCAAAACATTGCCATTTGTTTCAGTTTGGCCAGCCTGAATTGCTTTGAGTATTGTCAACTCATCTGGAGAGAGCCCAGTTGCAACAGCTTCTCTTACAATCTCCTTCTCCTTTACCCTACCAACTTCAGTTGTTAGATTTGATATTGTAGTAGAGTGATCAACTACCTTGCTGGCCAGAGAGTCTAGACTGCACCTCAACCGATCGATCTCAGATGTAATGGGAGTGAGATCAACCTGGGGCGCTGCAGTCTTAATGATATCAGACATCATTTTTTCCAAAAATACTTGTTCTCTAGCAGCCAGGGTGGCCTCAATCTTTTGACCAACTGAAGAGGCCAACTGATTTCCAAGCTCCGTCACATTAAGACCAGGTTTATCAAATAACAACTTCACCTGTCTTTCAAGTTCTTTCAAGTCAACCTCTGAAGATCTGACAGTTGTATTCAGCACGTTGGTAATTGAGGATGTGACTCCAGTCTGAGTAAGTGGAAAAGCCACCCTTAAAGATGTTGCCAGTTGATTGGAGGAATGCACCAACTCATTGAGCTTTCCAAATTCCAAGTCCTTATTGGCTGAGAACTTATTAATTCCCAAGTCAACCACTTTTACATTTGTCATCTGATCCTTGTGGTACTTGGAAATGGAATTGGTATTCTTATCCAGTGTCTTTGAATATCCCACACCCTTGTTAAAAGGTTTGAGATATCGGTTTGAAAAGACACAAACTGGCTATCCAGTGACGGAGGGGAAGATGTCACTAGACCAGTTCGAAAGGCTATAGGTACAACTGGAGGAGGTAGAACAGGTGTTGGTTCTCCAGTTGTTGTAGCAGCAGAAGAGACAAAAGAAGTTGTTGAAGAAAGAAGGGAAGAGATTCAAATTGTCATTCATGCTGAGAATGCTCAGGTGTGAACGACGGAGATGGTGGGGTTAGAATGTGTCTATTTCTAGGCACATTCATAGATGAAAGTAATTGTCGAGAGGCGAATAGTGGAATTTCTTGTAAGGTGGAGAAGTCAAGTGGTGAAACTGAAACTTGTGGTTCTTGGGGCTGACCAAGGAGAGAAGGGAGCTGATTAAGTACAGTTGCATCAGCCATCTCCTGGTCAGATTAAGTCTCAGATGAATCCGAAGATTCAAGCTGAAACTCACCCTCATTTATGCCAAGATCCATAAATGTTGGGGGTGGCTGAACAAGTTGTTCAGACTCCTGATGACCAGTTTGAGTTTCCTCAATGGTTTCATCAGTTCTAGGATTAGTTGCCAAAGCATCTTGTCCCTGGAAAGAGATAACTGGAGCCTCAACTACAACTGCTCTTTCCTCAATTGCAATATCATGGGCTGCTGATTCTGTAACCACAGTCACTGGCTATGACAGGCCAGATGTAGCAAGTTCTAATATAGATCTGCTCCTTCGATTCTTGGAAGATCTTCTTGCCTTTGGAACAGCCTGGATACCTGTTGGGAGATCTCCAGGTTCGGCTACAGTCACAATTCCTGCAGATGAACTGGTGGGTCCCTCATTATTTTGAGGCCCTCCCAGTTGTCTTTCTGACTCACCTGGTGGTGGTGCATTAGTTTTAGAGAATGCCAGCAACATTCTCGGAGGAATCTGGACCTCATCAGATGTGGATACGAGGTTGTCCAGATTCCTCAACAATTCTGGCACAGAGTATAAAGATTGTGTATTTTTGTATTCCTCTCTGCCCAAAATTAACTTAAAACAAAGGGATAGAAATCGCGAGAAGGGTATGCAAGGAACCCTGTTACCTTTCAATTTGAAGACAAGGCTTCTGAACAATATGTTCGCGAAATCTACCCTCAATCCATTCCACAAGCAGTACGCCATCTCTGCTTGAAAGGAGTTAATCTGGTCCAAACCACCAGAACTCCCACCTAAACTTTCAACCAAGTGGACCATAAGGTACTTCCAGGATGGAGAGAGACCTTTCATAGTCATGGGTCCCTTGGCACGTAACACTCCCTTCTCCAGTACTTCCTCATTGCCCATGTCAAGAAGTACCTGGCGAAAATTGATGTTCTGGGAGATTACAACTGGAGATTCACCTTGTCTCCAGTTGAGGTTAAGGGCATCCCTCAATGTATCAGTAGAGATAGTACACGGGACTGACCCATCCTTTAAGGTGAAGGAGATGGATGAGTAGTCATCAGAAATAGTGGCCGTGTACCAGAACTCACATAAGTAATGGTGATATAACTTATGTGGGTTCAAAGAAAAACAATCGCCAAGGGGAGAATCACGAAGAAAGGATTGGATTCTCCCAATGAGTGAATCGGCAGATTGTTGCCCTTTTAAGGAATCCAGTGGGTTGTTAGGATTTAATTTAATCAATTTAGGATTAGGGCAACCCATGGCTGGATGAATGTTCCCATATGGAACGTACTCAACTGTGAGCAAGTTAACATCACGAGAACGAGAAGAAGAAGAAGATTTAGGAGTCAGTTAATTTAGATTGGAAACTGAAAATGAGAATTTTCTTGATTTATTGATAAGAGAGAAAGAGAAAGAACCGATTTTGATGATTGGAAAGTAAATGAAGGAATTTTTGTGCGAAGTAAATGGTAAATGATTTTGGTGGGGGTAAATGATTTTAATCCCCTAAGTTTCAAAATCGTTTATAAATTTGATTTTTAGAAAATTTGAAAATTCAAAAACATTTAATACCTTCCATCAAGCATTTAATGCTATGACGGCTGGTATTCCCACTCGCCCATTAACTTCAACAATTTCCATAAAAAGTGCAATATTTTTCAACAAAAAGTCTTGACACGTAAGACATGTCAGGTGATGGTTGTGAGTGTGTTACAAACACTCGAGCACCATCACGTGTCACAAGTATTGACCAAGTAAAACATAACATTATGAAATCTGGTTGACCACCAGTTTAAGACAAGACCAAACTAGCATACTGGAAAGATTTTCCAGGTGCCAGTTTCAACTGAAAAGTTCTCCAGTTGCATTTTTTCAAAATAAAACGAATTTTAATTGGAAAAATATTTTGAGTCTTTCCCCCTAAAAATGTGATCCATTTGATCAAGGACTGGTCTTTGAGTACATCAAGGCGTTCAATCTCCAACCAATCAAGGATCACCTGGACCATCCTCAACTAGAGGGCCTCTCCAGTTTAATAAGGATTTAACATACCCTGAAACCGATGAGATGTTTAAAAGTTTTCTCATCAAGAGGCTTCATAAAAATATCAACCAGTTAGTTTATCAGTGGGGAAGAAATGAATTTCAATGTCTCCTTTCATAACATGATCACGAATGAAGTGATACCTGATGTCAATATGCTTTGTCTTTGAGTGCATCACCGGGTTGTGAGATATAGCAATTGCACTGGTGTTGTCACAAAAGATTGGGGTTTTTTTGTATTTCATACCATAATCAAGTAACTGGTTTTTGATCCAAAGAATCTGGGCACAACAACTGGCTGCAGAAATGTACTCTGCCTCAGCAGTTGACATTGAGACCGAAGTCTGCTTCTTACTGGTCCAACTCACCAATTTTCCCCCTAGGAAGTGACAACCACCAATTGTTGACTTTCTATCTATCTTACACCCTGCATGATCTGAATCTGAAAAACCCATTAGATCTAACCCTGAGCCTTTGGGATACCAAAGACCAAGGCTAGGGCACCCTTTCAGGTACCTGAAAATGCGCTTAACAGCATGCAAATGTGATTCTTTTGGGTTAGCCTGAAATCTGGCACATAAACATGTTGCAAACATTATATCTGGTCGACTTGCAGTTAAATATATCAGTGAACCAACTATTCCACGATATTCCTTTTGGTCCACTGGTTTTCCGTTTGGGTCAGAATCCAAATTTAAAGGAGCTGCAATGGGTGTGGTTTTTAATAGGACTGAATCAAATTTGTATTTTCTTAACAAATCTCTGACATATTTTTCTTGGTTAATAAAAATGCCATCCATGGTTTGTTTAATTTTTAAACCTAAGAAAAATGTTAATTCACCCATTAAACTCATTTCATACTCAGTTGACATGATTTTAGAAAACTTTTCACACATTGCATCATCAGTTGACCCAAATATAATATCATCAACATAAATTTGTACCAGCAAGATATTACCTTTTTCTTTCAAAATAAACAAGGTATTATCTATTGCATCTCGTTCAAAACCATTTTTAAGAAGATGTTTAGTTAAAGTGTCATATCAGGCTCTTGGGGCTTGACGAAGACCATACAAAGCTTTGTTCAGTCTGTATACCCAGTGAGGATGCTTCTCATTAAGAAATCCGGGTGTTTGCTTAATGTACACTTCTTCTTCCAATGTTCCATTCAGAAACGCACTTTTGACATCCATCTGAAAGACTTTAAATTGCAAATGAGCAGCATAAGACAAGAATATTCTAATGGCTTCAAGTCTTGCAACTGGACCAAAAGTTTCATCAAAATAAACACCCTCTGCTTGATAATAACCATTTGCAACCAATCTAGCTTTGTTCCTAATAACGTTGCCATTTTCATCCATCTTGTTTCGGTAGACCCACCTCGTACCAATGGGTTCTTTCTTTAACCCTGGAGGACAAGGAACAAGTTCCCAAATATTGTTCCTTTCAAACTGGTTGAGCTCTTCTTGCATGGCCTCAACCCAGCGTGGATCTGCCAAAGCCTCGTCAATCTTCTTCGGTTCAATCAGTGATAAGAAGGTGACGTTCAAGCATTGTTCACTTGTGGTTGAGTCCATTTAGTGTATTAACTAGGTTGATATAGTACAATATCAGTGCAAGTCACCTGACAATCTTCAACAGTTGTAGCAACTGGAGAGGGATCAGCCCAAACTACCTCAACTTCATCATCAGTGTCAACTGGAGTGTTAACATGATTATCTTCAAACAAAGGTATATCTTGAAGAACTGGTGAGGTTCGAACTGGTTCTGGTGTTGTTGTGGCACGTACATCTGATCCAATCACTAATTTATGTGGTAAATTAAAACTGATGGAGGGATAGAATGAAGTGTCACTGGAGCTTTGCTTCTGTGCAACTAGTTCCAAGTCTTGGTGACTGGAAACATCTTTTGGTGTATATACTGATTGATGAACTTGATCGGATACACCAAAATCAACTGGGACAAATGGAGATAAATCAAGGCTTGGTCGTTTATGGATTGCTTCATTTGATTCATCGAATGTGACATGAATTGTCTCATGTACCTTTTGGAGTCTATAACTATAAACTCTATAGGCCTTTCTTATATCTGAATAACCCACAAAGACACCCTCGTCAGCTTTTGCATCAAACTTTTCCAACTGACTGGAATCGTTGAGAATATAAAATGGACAACCAAATACATGGAAATAACCAATATTTGGTTTACGATTCCTGAGGACTTCATAGGCAGTCTTCTTATGTCTCTTGACATAAACTGACCGATTCTGGGTATGGCATGCAGTTGCCACAACTTCAGCCCAAAAACTGGTTGGAAGACCTGATTCAGATAACATACTTCTTGCAGCTTCAATCAATGTGTGATTCTTTCTCTCAACCACACCATTTTGCTCTGGTGAACGAGCTGAAGAGAAGTTTTGAGAAATGCCAGTGTCAATGTAGAATGATTCCAATTCTTTATTTATAAATTATGTACCATTTATCACTTCGCAACTGACACACCTTCTTGGTATACTTGAGCTCAATTCTTTTGATGAGAGAGATGATTTCACCAGGTGCATCACTTCTTGATCTGATGAATACCACCCAACAGTATCTGGTGTATTCATCAACCACAACTAAAGTGTATCTCTTACCAGCTTTAGTTTGAACGTTTACTGGACCAAAGAGATCCATATGTAACATGTGAATAGGTTTAGTGATACTGAAGTTTTGCCTCGTCTTGAAACTGGCTCTTTTCTGCTTACCCATCTCATATCTTGGACATGGCTTTTCCTTCTTAAAGGAAATTAAAGGTATCTCATCCACCAGTTGTTTTCTTGACAACTTATTGATATTTTTGAAATTAAGATGGGATAACCTTTTGTGCCATAACCAGTTGGTGTCCTCATCAGCTTTGGCATAAAAACAATGCTCTTTTGGAGCTGGTTCCATGTCCATAATGTACACATTTCCTTTTCTTGGTGCAATCATCACCACCTTCCAATCCTTGTTAAATATGGTACCTTGAGAAACATAGAACAATACCTTATATCCATCATCACAAAGTTGACTAGCACTTATCAGATTGTATTTCAAACCATTGACAAATGCAACTTTTGTGAACTGGACTTGTCCATTGTCAATAACACCATATCCTTCAGTTTTCCCACTTCCATCATTACCAAATGTCACTGCCGGTCCATCTTGGACAGTGAACTCTTCCAGCAGGGGATTACGTCCGGTCATAGTCCGGCCAACAGCGCTGTCCAGATACCAGATATTCTTTTTCCGATCACCCTGCACGCCCAAGTAGATAATTAGTTATTTTTGTGAACCCACCTTTTCTTGATGGGTCCACCAGACTTCTCTTGAGAAGTCTCAGCATATTTACTCGGGTTGGAACTGGAGACTGAAACTGGAGGATTATTTCCAGCTTCAGGAGTAAAAACAATTGGTTTGATGGGAACAAAAACCCCTTTTTCTTTTCAGATTTTGCTCCTTTCTGAGCTGATTGTTTTTGTTTTTGTTTTAAGGGAGGAGTTTTAACAACTTGTTTTGCAACTGAAGAAGACAAAGCTCCTTCCAAATTTTTGATTCTGGCAGTACAACTTTGTACTTGCCTTGATAAATTTTAGAGTTGACTCTCCAGTTTTAGCAAAAAGTTATTTTCATCAGGCTGCTGAACCTTGGACTTAGGTTCAGTGGAATTCTTTGTCTTGGGAGTCTTGGGCTCTTTGGACTTTTGAGGTAAAGGAACATCACCAGCTTCCTTTTTAACTGGAGCTTTAGCCTTTTTGGCTCCAGTTTTGATCTCAACAGGGGTGGTCTCATCGGATTCAAATTTGGCAATGTTAGAGGATTCATATGGAGTCTCAACTCTAACTGATTCAGGCATCTGGTGAATGGTAGGTAAAACAGCTGCCATCTGGAGATCACTAGATTTCCAGGCAGTTTCTTGAGCATCAATGGTTTTAGAAAATGCATCATAATTTTTACTAGATGCTTGTACCCAAGATTTGATAACCATGTGTTCTTTTTCAAGATCATATTTTAATTTTTGGTTATCTCTTTTCAATGCCTCAATTTTTAAATCTGATTCCTTGAGAGCCAACTGGACACCTTGTAAATCATTAAATTGATTTTTCATGTTATTTAGCTCAGTTAAAACAGTCTCAAGATATCTTTCACAATCAGTTCTCATTGTTTCAACAAATAATAAATCATCATTTAATGATTCAACAATGTCCAGTTTCAGTTCTGTATCCAACTCAACATCATAATCTCTTACCTTCTTTAAAATGATGTCCACCCATCTTCCAGAAACAACATCCTCTTTAACCACTGGTTGTTGATTTTCTAATGCCATGAAACACACATCTCTAATCTCTTCATCATCATCATCAGATGAGTCATCAGAGAGTTCCCATTTCCCTTCAGTTTGAGCCATCATGCACTTGTTCTTTTCTTTCTCTTTTTCCTGTTCAAGAGACATGAGGGCAATTTGGGCCTTAAGCTTCTTATATTTGGCCTTATATTCATCAGATTTGACAAAGTTTGGGACACAGGGACTAGTTTGGTTGTTCATCTGACTAGATTCGCATTCCTTCAAGAAATGACCTTTCTTACCACACTTATAGCAGATAAGATTGGCCTTATCCAGAGAGTTGGAACTGAAAGCATTATTGGACCTATTAAATCGATTAGATTTATGCTTAAACCTGTCAAAGGTTTTAGCAATCATGGTTACCAGATCATCATCGTCAGTTTCCTCACAACCATCACTGAGATTAGTGTAAGACCAGAGTTCAGTAAGTTGTTTAACATCTCCTTCATAGAATGTAGCTGGACATTCTCAGCAGACATTAAAGCAGCACAAGGTTGCCCAGTTAAGCTGGCGACCTTGGAACTCTGAGCATGGTTTAAAGCATCTTGCTCAGCCAATAACCTTGCAGCATTGTTATCTTCAGTGAATCTGAAGGCTCCATAAAGGGAAGCAAGAGTATGGCTGTGCAAGGTCTTACCTTGTCTTAATACAAGAACCATGTGTGCCCATCTGGATGGCAAGATATCACAAAATTTCTCAAGAAGAATATCCTTATCCTTCTCCACTCCCAAGCCTCTAAGTTGATTAAGTAGGCTAGTAAATCTGGTGTAAGTACCTGTTAAACTTTCATTGGGAAGAGCAAAGAAGGATTCATACTTCTTGTTTAATGCAACCTTTCTGGTGGCAATGGTGTCATTTTCTCCTTCAAACTGGAGAGCTAATTCATCCTACATGGATTTAGCACTGGGAAACAACACAAGTGTTGGAATTAGTTCCTCGGGGACAGCAGCAAGGATCATGTTTTTTAGTCTGGTATCAAGGTCAACCAGCCTTTGATCCTCGTTTGACCAATGTTCCCCAGACTTTTCCCTGGTACCTCTTCTCCCAATTGGGTCTAGAAGAGGACTAACACCACTGGACATGGGTATATATGGTCCATCCTTGAGGATTTTCAACATATACCTCTCTATCCCACCAAAATGCAAAAGCATCCTGGCTTTCCATGTACCAAAAGTCTCATTGCTCCCATCGAATTTGGGAACATGAGTGTTAGAGTAATGTACATGGACGTGGCTGGCTCCAGGTGTAGGAGGAGGAGGAGGGGGGTTAGTATTTAAAGGAGTTGTAAAATTAATATTCTGATTAGTTTCATTTTGGGGACCAGAACCATTCTCACCTTTAGCAGAGATCTTAGCAGACCTAGGTTATAGAATTGATATAATTCAACCTGCCTGCTCTGATACCACTTGTAAGTCCCAACTACGAATAGATGAGTGCTGAAGACACCTCTATGCCAATGTTGAGTGTACTTTGCAACACTTTCACCTAATCTGGATGTGACCAGTTTAGAGTGAACAGTGTACCAGGTTAACTGTAGTAATACTTACTAAGGTGACAAGTCGAATAAGTAAATACAATGCAATAAAGTAAAGTATAATTAAAGTTAAGTGGTGAGACAATATGTAATTTTTCAAGTGTATTTTATTTATTGATTGTTAAATAAAATACAAGGTTGTTACGGAACCAAGATAATACATGAATGTAAATATCCTAACAACCTATGAAATACAATTGATCTATACTTGAAAATTCTCTTAACAATCGAAACACTTTGCGATTGAGAGAATATTGCACAAGTTCACCAACAATATTGCAGAATATATGTGTTTGAAAAGTTGTTGAAATGCTTGGGCAAGGATGTCTATTTATAGTCAAAGGTTGAGCACTGGGATCTCAACTTCGACGTACAAATATATTTGACAACAAACAAAAGTATTAGTAAATAACTCTTTGTGTGTGTGTTAAATAAAGTAAGACAAAAGGTTACTTTATTCAACCACTCTACATCTTTGCACTTTTATCCACAGCAAGATTATTGTCCGGGTAAAAGGATGTAGTGAAAAGGTCCTCCTCGTAATTAGTGTAAAGCTTTGTAAAGGCATTTACACTGGAGGATCTCCAGTTGATTAATCTGGTAGAAAGTCAACTGGACTTCGCTACCATTGCCTTTCTCTTTCTTCCACTTGTTGTCTTTGACTTCTACTGTAATGTCTTCAGATTGTTGTTCTTCAGATCTCAACTGGAGGAAGTCGTCAGTTGCATAAACTGTACATTGCAACTGGACTTCAAATATTTCGGACAATTGTTCATGCTCTCCAAATGCAACTGGAGAGGTCCAGTTAGATGCAACTGGAGAGATCCAGTTTTTAGCAAAACTGGACCTAACATAAACAACCACTTATATAACAAATAACAATCAATAAAATTCTATACAAAAAAATAGTAATCTTATACACATTAAGTTGTATATATGACAAATGAAACTAGTGTGAAGATTTATATCTCAAAAATACCACACATATTCTAACACATACTTTTACTGGTGTCCAAATTGTTCACGTATTGATCTTCTATTATTGTCTTGTCAGAGGTAATAATATTTGATTGTGATATTTTGGTACGAGAGGTCCCCGTTGTACCACCACATGTCTTCTCTCAACCAATACGAGTATGAACACGCATAGATAAAACAAAACAATTACCCTAAAATGTTATGCTCGTGCATAGTAACATCATCAATTCTCATCCTCTTTCCAGGTTGATTATTTACTTGGTTTCGTCAGACACAGACTGAGGCATTTGTTAGACCCAACCTAAGTGTTCCAACCTGTCTTTAATCCTAAGCTGACTTCCACACTTGACTTAATCTTCTATGTTTAACCCTCCCCGTCGTGGCAAGACAACGTGACACTAAATGGATGATTGACATTAATAACTAAAGATATTACCCTTATTGAGACATTTTTAAAAATGAAATCCTTTTAGTAAACAAAAACTAAATGTATTCCCTATCTGAAATTTAAATAAAAATGTTACCTGTTTTATGAATTTGTTCATAAGTAATAATAAAAGTTTACATATCAATTTAGTTTATAAAATATTTAGAAAGTACATCTTGATTATTAATAATATATAATCTATACTACCAAATAAAGCAAATCTTCCCTCCTATCAATTATTACCCCTTTAAAATACCTTATTTGCCCTTGGACATTTTTTATTCCTATAATACCTCTCCACCTTAAAATCAGGCACGCTCCAACAACTATCTCTCTTTTGTAACCCGCAATTTTGTTAACATTGATATAGAATTACTACCATCAACCGCTGTCACTTCTGCCCAACACCGCAGTATACCGCCGCTGCATCGTACGGGTATCCATTCAGTATATATATATATATATATAGGGATAGAGCACACTAGCACACGAACAATTATATGTTGCAAAATATTGTCATCATGTATTTGAGATAGAATATAAAAAAAAAAATTGCTGAATTAATTTCATTTACAAAGTAAATAATACAAAAGATAATAAAATTTGAAATTCTTTCATTAAAATTTTCAGGTTGCTTTTTTTAATATTTTTAAAATTTGAAATTGTAAGTTTGTTTTTATTTGCCGTTATTTAATATTTTTTTTATATTTTGACGAATTTAACTTTTTACTAAACGTCATTTAATCCCCAAATTTTTGAAAAACAAAACTTCCCACCATTCAAAAAAACGTACTTTTAGATTTTTGTGTGGTAATTACTTCCTCATATAGATCTGTTGTGACTAAGAGTGGTGAAGGTAGATGGATGGATATATATTTATAGATATAGATCTAATGGTGTTTTGATATATGGATAGATATAGATCCAGATCTGATGCGATTAAGTGGTGAAGGTTGTGTGTGTGGGATTAGCAGCCAAAAGAAACAAAAAGCCACTGCGCCGCAGTGGGCAAAACCACCCCCACTACGCCGCAGTGAGGATCAGTTCAGCAACCCTAAAACCACCTTCAAATTTCAAAACAAACATCTTAAAACACATTCCAGAGATTGACAACAACATAGACACATTTTAATATAATTACAACATCAACTTGTTTCAAATCCAATGAACATCATCATATGGGTCATTTACCCATTTTGACACCATTTTCGTCCAAATTGCAACTTCACAAACTTTCTAAAAGCTATACACCTGATCATTTACATGATTATAACAAAAGTATGACCATCAAAACAAAATGTACCAAGAGCCATGAGGAGAGGGATTTCTAGGCCCCTAAACCAAAAGTGAGTCATTCAACCAAGAATGACCTAATACCTTCAAATCTTGCTAAAACCAACTTCAAGCTCTAATCAACTCTTTCCAATCAACAACACTAGTTCCTTCTTCCGGAACTACCTATCAAAGGGGAAACAACTAAAAATATAAGCAAAGGCTTAGTGAATATACTTGCATACATTTACGAATACGAAGGAGGGCAAAGTGCAAAGACTTTCACATGTAACCTATGACACCGTCATGCCACATTTACATGCTCACCTTGCACACTAACAACACATATATGGATCCATATAAGCTAAACAATCATAACAATCACATTTACCAGGATTTTTAAGCCCAGAGGTTCTTAGGCCTCATATCATTTCAACTATCGGGATTCTTAGGCCCCGGAGGTTCTTAGGCCTCATATCATATCAACTATCGGGATTCTTAGGCCCCGGAGGTTCTTAGGCCTCATAATCACAATGCCCCACATGGGCTCATGCCACATCAATTACCACACATGGATTTACAAACTTCAACATGAAATGGTCAAAACCACCATGGACAAAAAGGCTTTAACATGATATGGTCAATTGATCCAACTTATACATGAAGGTATGCAAATATACTCACCTCCTTAGCAATTTGGAAAATAAAGCTAAAACGATAATGCACAACAATCTTCAACCTATGATCATATCACAAAAAATGCATAAGCTTACATTCACAACTTGACTAGCTCAACCTAGCCATTTTCAATCACTAGCCTTTTCTAAACCCAAAACCCAACCCATTTGTCATTAAGTTACTTTCATCTTTAACAATAACATTAGGTAGTTCAACCTACCATTTTCATCCATATATCAATAACTAGAAAAATTCATCCTTTCTCATTAACTAAAATTTTCACATGAACTTGTCAATTTCATAATCAAGCACATCACATAATTCAATGAAGTTAACTAAGAAATTGGGAAAAATTAACCATAATTCATATTCTAGCAAAAATCCCCAAATTGGTTCACTTCAAGAACCCTAATTTCAAAAGAAAGATGAAAACTAAATTATTGAAATTCAATACCTCAACAAACAATAAGTTAATGCTATCCTTAAGTTGGAAATTCTTCTTCCTTTCTTTTCTCTTTGAAATTCGACCACCACCACAAAACCCACAAACCCTAGCTTTTCAATTCTTGAATGAAGATTATTTGATGGTGATGATTATTATTATGATTTCTATCTTTAGATTGAAGGAATTAATCTTTGATTTTGAAAGAAATGGGGAGAAGATTGCATGGAGAAATGATGGAGAAAAAGTGGGAGTATGAGTCATAGAATGGGAAAATGACGGCACTTCCTATGAGTGCCACTCCCCTTGTCTATTTTTGGTGGGACAAATACCCGTTATCCGCTAAAGTTCCAACTAAATTAACCCCATATCCAAAAATAAAATACTAGGAAATAAATTTAATGTCCAAAACTATAATAAAAAAAAGGTTAATTTCTTTTACCTTAAAATTCTTGGGGTGTTACAACTTTCCCCCACTTGGAACGGATCACAGCCTCGTGATCCAAGCCATATGCAAAGACGGATAGTAAACAAGAACATCATGCTCGGACTCCCATGTGCAATCGGACATCTTACAGTGCTTCCACAAAATCTTATAAGTTCTTACCGTCTTATTTTGTACTCTTCTAAGCTCTTCTTCTACAATGGCAATAGGTTCCTCAATGTAGTTCAACTTGTTATCGACTTCGATTTCATTCAAAGGCACATATGTAGATTCGTCGGCGAGGCACTTTCGAAAATGAGACACATGAAACGTAGGATGTATTCCCGAAAGCTCATCCGGTAACTCCAAACGGTATGCAACCTTGCCAATCTTAGCCAAAATTTTGAACGGACCAATAAAACCAGGGCTTAACTTTCCACGCTTTCAAAACCGTAGAACACCTTTCCATGGGGAGACTTTCAACAAAACACGATCACCCTCATGGAACTCGATCGGTCTTCTCCTTCCGCATAAGACTTTTGTCGGTCTTGAGCCGCTTTCAATCTTTCCTTGATCACATCAATCTTCTCAATAGTTTTTAACACCACTTCCGTGCCACCTATTTCCCTTTGACCTACTTCTCCCCAACAAATTGGAGATCGGCACTTCCTTCCATACAACATTTCATATGGTGGCATTTGAATACGAGAATGGTAGCTATTGTTGTAAGAAAATTATACCAAAGGCAAGTGAAGATCCCAAGTGCTTCCAAAATCGATTATACATGCCCAAAGCATGTCTTCAAGCGTTTGAATGGTTCTCTCACTTTGACCATCCGTTTGTGGGTGATAGGCGGTGCTAAGCTTGAGCTTGGTACCCATATCTTCGTGAAATTTCCGCCAAAAGTGGGAAGTGAAACGAGTGTCTCTATCCGAAACAATGGAGATGGGAACTCCATGTCTAGCTACAACCTCTTTTACGTAGATCTTTGCCAACACTTCGGATGATGATGCCTCACGAATAGGAAGAAACAAGGCACTCTTGGTTAATCTATCAACTACTACCCAAATTGTATCGAATTCATTTCTAGGCGTCCTGGGCAATTTAGTGATGAAATCCATGGTGATCTCTTCCCACTTCCATTTAGGTATCTCCAATGGTTGCATCATACCATAAGGCTTTTGATGCTCCGCTTTCACTTATGCACAAGCCAAACATTTATCGACATACTTCACTACATCACGCTTCATACCGGGCCACCAATATTCTACTTTCAAATCATGATACATCTTTGTAGCACCGGGGTGGAGTACTTGGATTTGTGAGCCTCATCAAGTAGAACTTGCTTCAACTCACAAGAGAATGGGATCCAAATCCTCCCAAAACGTAGAGTAAGGCCACGAGAATCCTTTGTAAAATATTGAATTTGACCTTGAATTCTTTCTCTTTTTGGATCTTGTTGCAAGGCCCTTTCTTGAGCTTCTCTAATTTGGTCAAAGAAGTCATTGGTGATCAAAACCCAAAGGGGAGAAACGACTATGGCGTGATGAGAGCTCTTCCGACTCAAGGCCTCCGCTACCAGATTAGCTTTCCCAAGATGGTACAAAATCTCGCGATCATAATCTTTCAAAAGATCTAGCCATCTACGTTGACGATTATTGAGATCTCTTTGCTCAAAGAAGTACTTGAGGCTTTTATGGTCGGAATATATGGTAAACTTGACTCCATAAAGGTAATGGCGCCAAATTTTCAAAGCAAAGACCACCGCCGCTAACTCCAAGTCATGGGTGGGATATCGTTTTTCATGTTCTTTCTATTGCCTAGAAGCTTAGGCAATGACTTTACCTCGTTGTATAAGAACACAACCAAGGCCATTAGATGATGCATCACAATACACCACTATGTCTTCTAGGCCATCGGGCAATACGAGGACCGATGCTTGACTCAGACTTTCACGAAGTTGTTGGAAAGCCATCTCTTGTTCGCTCTTCCGTTCGAACTTCATGTTCTTTCGGGTCAACATGGTCAATGGGGAAGCTATTTTAGAGAATTCTTGAATGAAACTACGTTAGTAGCCCGCTAGACCAAGAAAACTTCTAATTTCCGACGAATCCTTGGGTTGTTCCCACTTCATCACCACATTAATCTTGGCCGGATCCACCATAATTCCTTCACTATTAACCACGTGACCAAGAAATTGCACTTCCCTTATCCAAAACTCACACTTGGAGAACTTAGCATAGAGCTTCTCTTTTTGTAGGGTTTCCAACACCTCCCTTAAATGTACTTGATGATCGGATGAACTTTTAGAGTAAATGAGAATGTCATCAATGAAGACGATCACGGACTTATCGAGCATAGGGCGACAAACACGGTTCATGAGGTCCATGAAATCCGCGGGAGCATTAGTAAGGCCAAAAGGCATGACAACGAATTCGAAATGACCATAACGAGTCCGAAAGGCTGTTTTAGGAATATCTTCTTCACGTACTTTGAGTTGATGGTAACCCGAACGAAGATCAATTTTGGAAAAATACGAAGCTCCTTGAAGTTGATCGAATAAATCGTCGATTCTAGGCAAAGGATACTTGTTCTTTACGGTGACTTTGTTGAGCTCGCGATAGTCGATACACATTCGCATGCTTCCATCCTTCTTCTTTAGAAAAAGTACCGGTGCACCCCATGGAGAGTTACTAGGTCGAATAAAACCCTTGTCAAGTAATTCTTGTAGTTGCTTCATCATCTCTTGGATTCCCGTTGGAGCCAAACAATAAGGAGCTTTGGGAATGGGGTTAGCTCCCTAAATAAGATCAATTGAGAACTCAACTTGCCGTTCGGGAGGAATGCCCGGCAAGTCTTCGGGAAAAACATCGGTGAATTCATTAATAATAGGGATGTCTTCGATAGATAAGGGTTGCTTTTCAACATCTACGATGTAAGCAAGATAAGCATGATATCCATGAGATATGTAACGTTTGGCACGAGCAAAAGTACACACGGATATAGAACGCTCCTTCCTATCACCGTAAACCACCAAGTCTTCGCCCTTAGAAGTCTCCAAATATACCGCTTTTTCATCACACGCGATCTTGGCGTTACAAGAGCTCAACCAATCCATACCCAAGATTATGTCAAACTCTCCCATTGGAAGAGGAATTAGATTAGCTTGGAAGAGTTTCGAAGAAATTTTCATTTCACACCCTTTATACACATCCTTCACTAATTCCATCCTACCATTACCAACCTCAACTTGCAAAGTATTTTCTAGACAAGACTTAGAAACGGGAATAACATGAATTACTCTAGTTGCAACAAATGATCTATTTGCCCCCGAATCAAAGAGAATTCGCATAGGCACATTATATACAAGAAATATACCTGTGACAACATCATCTGTGTCTCTTGCTTGCTCCACCATGAGTTGAAAAGATCTTCCACGAGGGTTTCCATGGACTTGGGTGTTCTTCCTCTCCGCCTCCCTCCTTCTCTCTTCTAGCCTCTCCTCCTCGGTCAACTTAGGGCATGAGCTTCTCATATGACCCTCCTCAAAGCACTTGAAGCATATAAGGGGTTTTTGAGGTTTAGACCTACATTCCCGACTAGTGTGCCCTGGCTTCCCACAAGTATAACAGCCCTTATCCGCCGCCCTACATACCCCCGAATGGTTCTTCTTGCATTGGCGGCAAAAAGGAACATTTCTTCTATTTGAGTGGTTACCGGAACTACCCTCTTGTCTAGGCCGCTTGCTTGGAGAATTTACATCTTCATACCTTCTTTTCAAAACACTTTCATCAACCCTCGACTTCTCAATTTCATAATCCCGGGCCACATCCGCCAACATGGAGAAAGACTCCATTTGACGCAAGCTAATCTTCTCCCGAAGATTCTTCCTCAACTTCAAATAAAATTGCTCCTTGAGCAATTGGTCATTTTCAAGAAATTCGGGACAAAATTGAGCCTTGTCCAAGAATTGGGCTCGAACTTCGTTCAAGCTCATGTTGCCTTGACAATCATTCAGGAATTCGCTCCTCAACTTAGTTACCTCAGCCTCCGACCGAAACTCCTTGAAAAACATTTCTTTAAATTCGGGCCATTCGACATTATCTAGTGCCCCTTTCTTAATAGCCAGCAAACCATCCCACCATCTTTTCCCACCGCTTCTTAACATACCAACCGCGAATATGACCTTCAAATGTGTAGGGCATTGACTAGTACGGAATGCCCCTTCTATCTCTGATATCTACCGAGTACAAACGATGGGATCACGATCACCGTGATAATCCGGTGGGTGGCATACTTCAAAATCTCAGAAAGTGAACTTCTTCTTATATATTCTTTCCCGGTCACTTCCACCTCCTTTTCAGCTTCGGTCTTCTTGCCTTTATCCTTGGCATCTCTCTTCTCGAACTCTCGTTGCACATTAATCGCAACTTCTTCTTTGATCATTTGAGCGATGTGATCATTCACCGCTCCTTCCAACGTTTGATTTAACCGCTTAAGCAAGATAGGAGTATACTTTTCTAGTGCTCTCCCTATTTGATCCGAGATATCTGTGTTATCCTCATCAAATATGGGCCCTTCTTCTTCATTGTGTCTATTGTGCTCATCTTCGTCATTACGTTGATCGGCCATACTATAATAAGATTGAATAAACAGATTTAATTTCATAACCTATCTCTACACGCTCAAACTAAAACCAAACCTATAGTTTTATACTAAACCGTCCCAAGGTTTGATGTCGTTAGTTTATAAATTGTTAGTACTTCAACCACAATAAGGCCAGCTTCTTATTGTGCTTTAATACTAGCAAGTTTATAAGCTAGCATCATCAAACATTCTTTCGGTCCCATATAAAATTTCGGTCACCTAAGGTCGAGTTTCAACTAAGGTTTAAGTCTAGGCACTCTCTACACGAGGGAATACCTAAATCCCTTAAACCTCGGCTTTGATACCAACTTGAAAGGACTGGACTCGATAACCGAAAACACGACACAATTTTTTTTTGTATTATACCCTACTGCGCCGCAGTGGGTTGAGCACTCCCCACTGCGCCGTAGTAGGAAATCTCGGACTCGAGACTTGAAAAGCCCCACTGCGCCGCAGTGGGTTTGACACACTCCCACTGCGCCGCAGTGGGAAGAAAACAATCTTTTGCCGCGGGATGTCACTGTGCCGCAGTGGCAAAACCACCCCCACTGTGCCGCAGTGAGCATCAGTTCAGCAACCCTAAAACCATTTCAACACATGATAAAACTTGTAACCTTCAAATTTCAAAACAAACATCTTAAAACACATTCCAGAGATTGACAACAACATAGACACATTTTAACATAATTACAACATCAACTTGTTTCAAATCCCATGAACATCATCATATGGGTCATTTACCCATTTTGACACCATTTTCGTCCAAATTGCAACTTCACAAACTTTCTAAAAGCTATACACCTGATTATTTACATGATTATAACAAAAGTATGACCATCAAAACAAAATGTACGAAGAGCCATGAGGAGAGGGATTTCTAGGCCCCTAAACCAAAAGTTAGTCATTCAACCAAGAATGACCTAATACCTTCAAATCTTGCTAAAACCAACTTCAAGCTCTAATCAACTCTTTCCAATCAACAACACTAGTTCCTTCTTCCGGAACTACCTATCAAAGGGGAAACAACTAAAAATATAAGCAAAGGCTTAGTGAATATACTTGCATACATTTACGAATACGAAGGAGGGCAAAGTGCAAGGACTTTCACATGTAACCTATGACACCGTCATGCCACATTTACATGCTCACCTTGCACACTAACAACACATATATGGATCCATATAAGCTAAACAATCATAATAATCACATTTATCGGGATTCTTAGGCCCAGGAGGTTCTTAGGCCTCATAATCACAATGCCCCACATGGGCTCATGCCACATCAATTACCACACATGGATTTACAAACTTCAACATGAAATGGTCAAAACCACCATGGACAAAAAGGCTTCAACATGATGTGGTCAATTGATCCAACTTATACATAAAGGTATGCAAATATACTCACCTCCTCCGCAATTTGGAAAATAATGCTAAAACGATAATACACAACAAGCTTCAACCTATGATCATATCATAAAAAATGCATAAGATTACATTCACAACTTGAGTAGCTCAACCTAGCCATTCTCAATCACTAGCCTTTTCTAAACCTAAAACCCAACCCATTTGTCATTGAGTTACTTTCATCTTTAACAATAACATTAGGTAGTTCAATCTACCATTTTCATCCATATATCAATAACTAGAAAAATTTATCCTTTCTCATTAACTAAAATTTTGACATGAGCTTGTCAATTTCATAATCAAGCACATCACATAACTCAATGACAACTAGGTTAAGTTAAGAATTGGGGAAAATTAACCATAATTCATATTCTAGCAAAAATCCCCAAATTGGTTCACTTCAAAAACCCTAATTTCAAAAGAAAGATGAAAACTAAATTAGGAGAATTCAATACCTCAACAAACAATAAGTTAATGCTAGACTTAAGTTGGAAATTCTTTTTCCTTTCTTTTCTCTTTGAAATTCGGCCACCACCACAAAACCCACAAACCCTAGTTTTTCAATTCTTGAATGAAGATTATTTGATGGTGATGATTATTATTATGATTTTTATCTTTAGATTGAAGGAATTAATCTTTGATTTTGAAAGAAATGGGGAGAAGATTGTATGGAGAAATGATGGAGAACAAAGTGGGAGTATGAGTCATAGAATGGGAAAATGGCTAGCACTTCCTATGAGTGCCACGCCCCTTGTCTATTTTTGGTGGTACAAATATCCGCTATTCTCTAAAGTTCCAACTAAATTAACCCCATATCCAAAAATAAAATACGAGAAAATAAATTTAATGTCCAAAATTATATATATAAAAAAAGGTTAATTTCTTTTACTTTAAAATTCTTGGGGTGTTATAGAATGCTAGCAGCAAAAACAAAAGTTATTTTTTTGATTTCTTTTTTGTCGATCTCTTTCCCTAATTGATAGGATAGAAAATTGATATATAAATGTTTAGCTTTATTAGTTTTTGTATATATAATAGCTTGAAAATGGTTAAATGAAAATGATGGTGTGGCTTGATGAAGATGATGATGATGATTATTTAAAAAACAATTACTTTCAGAATAGTTAAATACATTTTTGGTCCTATAATAATAAAATGACTATTATTTTCTCGGTTTGTAGGTCACATGACCACCTATTTAATGTTTGTCAGTGGCATGGACTAAAAGCGGTGACGGAGGTTAGAAGCCAGGGATAAAATACGTAACTTCACGATCTCATGGATGGTCCGTGAGAATTGGTACAAATCACAGGGAAGGAAAATGTAATTAACTCAAGAATTGATGTCTAGATTTCCATAATATAGTTTCATAAACTAGATTTTATACCTGTATCCAACACTGAACACGAGATTTACGATATTATCAATATTAGATCTTCATACATTTAAGTCATAAAAACTTATAATTTTAAAGAAACACAGTTTTAAGTGTTATATTTTGCAAGTTGTAGTACAATAATCATAGGTTCGTCACTGTCATTATTAGCTTAGACATATTGATGACAAGATCACAAATAATTTTTTTCATATGTAAATTTTTTTTTAATTTAATTAAATGATTGTAAATTTTAAAAAATTCTCTCAAGTTGATGGCAAAAAATAAATATAATTAAATATTTAGGGCTAAAAAGTGTAAATTATTGATGGAAAACAAAAAAGTGTAAATTAATGAGACTCTTTTTACAAATTAATATAAATATTTATATAATAATATATTTGGATAATGATTATTAGGTTTTTTTAATTTGTAGTTTATATAAATGATGACATCATCAAAAGTCAATTTGATGAAATCGAACGATGTGATTGATTAATTAATCATTAGTTCAACTGTCTTATAGTATATATTAAAATTAGTCATGTGTTGTATCTATCTATATCTATACTTCTTTATCTATATTATTTTATAAAACAAATTACCCATCGCCCCCTAAGTAATTACGATTTTGAATTGATTATATTATCCCTCTTCGTTATTCACTAATTTAAACATTTTCACCTATTTACCTATGATATTCTTAATGACATAAATTACAACATAGATAATTCAACCCTTAAAAAACTATATTAACCCCTCTTACATCAATTTATTTACATTAATCACCACGCCGCCACCACCGTCACCGCCCCACATCGCCGTCACTACTGTCGCTGTTACCAAACCTTCGTCGCTTTCCACCATCTCGCCGCATCGTGCAGGCATCCGTCTAGTCTTAAAAGAGTAGTCGAGATCCATCATATGTAAACTAAGTTGTCTCCACGTCCATCATGTCTAAGCCAGCTGTGTAAGACTTGTAGGTGTACACAACCCATGACAAATGTTATTATCACTTAAAGAAATTTATGTTCGTATTATTATTGTATAAGTTTGAAAACACGACAGGTGTTCAATCATATATAGGTGAATGATATGCTATTTTGTCTTTTCTAAATAAACATGTACACTGAAAAAATGGAAAACGTTAAAGTTTTATGAACTCGTAGCACACTGTCGAAACACATTTTTTATAAGTATTCTTGCGGGTACATCTATATCTACAACAACACAACAACAACAGGACCCAATCCCTACTCGGGGTATAGAGAAAGTAAGCTGTAAACAGTCTTACCTCTACATAAAAGTAGAGAGATTGTTTCACTAGGGACCTCCGGCCACCGGGTACATCTATGTCTATATCTATATATATAACGGAAAGATAAAATGAGTCCACCTACAAAAAAGTCCAAAAAAAATCCATGTAACTTACACATGTGTAAGTTAACTCCGACCACCACCATGATTTTCCGGCCACCGCGTCGCCAGAAAGTCTTAGTATTTTACAAAAAAAGTGTTGTATATCGTAGTAGATGATGATGGTGGTGTGTAAACAGAGCCGACCCAACTATATTTGATACCCAAGCACATGCTTTGGGCCACCAATCTTCAAAGGCCCTCCAATATAATAGGAGGTGATGTTTATATATTTAAAAAAAAATCAAGAGGCTATTCGGTAAAAAAAAACTTATCTAAAAAAAAATCTGTATTTTCTATTCTTCTTTCAAAATTAAAAAACCTACTTCATGCTAACATGTTGTCATCGTCTTCTTCTGATATCTAATTAATTTTTAATTTTATTTTTATTTATGTTAACTAATTTGTGCATCTGAACTTTTTAACTTATTTATATTTAAATGTGATTTTGTAAATTAGTAAACTTCTAACTTTCTAACTTTCTTTCTTGATTATCAATGTATCATAAATATGAATATGATAATTTGAAAAGAATTAAAAAGTTAAAATGAAAAGCCTAGCAGCATCAACTGGTAAAAGCAAGTATGTTTTTTTTCCGTTTACTTTACTTCGTATGTTAAGAAACTAGGCCCCCAAAATTGATCTCGTTTAAGGCCACCAAAAAGCTTAAGCCGGCATTGTGTGTAAGTTACGAAAATCAATGGACTTTTTTTATGTGGACTCATTTTATCTTACCCCTATATATATATATATATATAAATGAGAACCAATAAAATGTGTAACAACCTTTTTAGATAAAGGTAATTTTGTACTTCAATAATTATATAACAACAAATATTAATTAAATTTCTTGAACTGGCCCTTAAATATCTGCATAAATTGTGATTCCCTAATTTTATGATTACAAGATCAATCAATTTTCTCCCACGTTTGTTTTATTCTGCACTTTTGAAAACTTTTTTTTTTTTAACATGGTAAATTAAAATTCAAAAGATTTAATTTGATTAAAATTTATGGTGAGAAAAACAAGTTTACGTGTTCTTTTTATAAATGGTTTCCTAATATTGTACTACTAATAAATAAAATGCTAAAAATAAATTACAATTTGACACTTTATGTCTAATCATTTAATAAAATCTTAACAGTTATATAATACAAAGTTTTAAACATAAATCCCATTAATAATTTATTAAAACATGGTATTACAATTTATTCACATATTAAGTCTTACTTTATAAGTTATTTACGTGTGAACATCATCATATACAAGTGTAAATAAAAGTTGTTTACATTTGAAAATCATCGTACACATGTATAAATAAACGTACACATGTGAACATCATCGTACACATGTGTTAATTAAAGTTGCCCACATATGAACATAATTTATATATGCTTGTTTTTAAATACATTAGTGAACTTTGTAAAAAAAAAAAAATTGTATTTATACATGTGTGAACATGTTCATTTACATGTGTACTAACCAACAAAGTTATAGTTTCGGAAACAAATTATTTTTGTGATTTATATGTTCAAAAGTTAAATATAGCAACCTATACATAAATCCCATATTATTAATATTATTAACATATATTATTAATTAAATTAATAAAGTTATGTTACTGAATTAAAGAATAAAAAAATTATGTGTAACGATGGATAAGAGTCTTAATCTTGACAATTAGTAAATAATTTTGAAATCAGATAACTACTTAAAGTATTAAATGTGGCTGCCGAACTTTTTGGAGATTTGTTTTGGAAATACGGTTTTTTTTCTTATTAATTTATAATTCCATGTTTATCCTTTTATATTTTATAACTATTTATTTATTTTTTTAAATGCATATTATTTACTAGCCATTGATTAATCTCATCTAATGGTTTAAAATAGTTCTTGCAGTTCTCGACAAATATTTAGTTCTCGTAATAACATATCTCTCTCTCTCTCTCTATATATATATATATATATAAACAGTAGCAATCTTAGCCTTCTAAGCCATTCTTTTCAATTCAAAGTTATTTTTAAATACTGTCACATAAGACTTCATATGTGGCATCTCCTTATGTTTCCAAGACTCCAAAATTCTTTGTGATGGTGCTCACACCCATGACACCCAAACTTTGAAACAACCAGTCAAATTGATGAGAATTGAAATTTGTGGCTATATATATATAGTGAAAAGCTATTTTGAGAACCTTTTTTTTGCGAGAATCTTTGAGAACTTTTCAAATCAAGCCCAACCGATGATTATTCTTTACATGAAAATTATTTTTTGATTGTTTTCTGAATAACTAATGCGTAATTTTGAAGTTTATAATTGTGTGGAGGCATGGATTATCATTTGTTATACAATTATGTGGAGATTTGAATTCTTGATTATATGTGCACGGATATTGCTATGATTACATGTGATCGACTTGCATACATGTGATCATAGCAATATTCGTGCACATGTAATCAAGAATCCAAATCTCCACATAATTGTATAACGGATGATAATCCATGCTCCACACAATTATAAATCTTAAAATTACACATAAGTTATTCAGAAAACAATAAAAAAAAAAATTTTCATGTAAAGAACAATCATCGGTTGGGCTTGATTTGAAAAGTTCTCAAAGATTCTCGTAAAAAAAAATTCTCAAAATAACTTTACCCTATATATATATATATCAAAGATGATATTATTTTGTTATATAAAAAAAAAAGAATTATAGTGTGAAAGTATAGAAGGAATAGATGGAATTGGAATTGAATTTCATTCCTTAGTACGTTTGGTTATTCAAAGAAGGAGGAATCACATTCCGTAGAAATATAAACATTCAATCATTTGATTGAATCTTCATTCCTTAGGGGGTGTTTGGTTCATAGAATTCCATGAAATTCTTAGGAATTGGAATTTGAATTCCATTCTTGATCATGTTTGGTTAAGTAAATGATGGAATTGGAATCTAGAACTTTCCATCAAATTCCTTGAAACAAAGAATTTGAGATTCCTTCAATATATTGATGGAATGTTTTGAATTCTATTGGAATTCAACTATTTGACAACAAAAAAAAACCTCCTCTACATTTAAATCTAAATTATATATTTAGTTTACCTTTCTTTTTTCTCTATATCATCTGCTTTGCCAGCATGCTTACCGGAATTACAGTAGCAACCAACCAACCACCACTACTGATAAGCGGAGTAACAGTAGCCACTAACGCTGCTGTTATTAGAGTAAAATCCACCACCACTGAATCACTGATTCTAATCACTGATTCTTATCGGGGTAATATCCACCACCGCTGGTAGTTATTCATGGGGGTCGGAACAACAGTCACCATCAACAGCCACCGAAGAAAGATCAATGAAAGGACATGACTCGATAAACCGAAAACATTAAAAAAAAAATTTTTTTTTAACACCCCACTGCGCCGCAGTGGGTCGAGGACTTCCCAATGCGCCGCAGTGGATATCCTCGGCCAGAACTGGAACATGTCCCACTGCGCCGCAGTGGGTAACATCTCCCACTGCGCCGCAGTGGGAAGAACCAAAATTGTTTCCGTGGGATTCCACTGCGCCGTAGTGGGCAAAGTCACCCCCACTGCGCCGCAGTGGATCACCTGACAGCAACCCTAAAACTCATTTTAACACTTGATCCAACTTGGAAACTTCAAATTTCAAAGCGAACTTCTCAAAACACTTTTCAAAGGTTTCCAACAACAAGTAGACGCATTACAAACATAATTACAACATAACTTGTTTTACAAATCCAAGAACAACCCTAACGGGTCATTTACCCGTTTTGACAACATTTTCGCCCATAAACAACAATACCATTTTCCACAGACTTTACAACTTGGACATTTACAGAAATAGTTCCAAAACATGACCTCAAACCAAAATGTACCATGAGCCATGAGGTGTGGGACGTCTAAGCTTCTATACCAAAAGATCGTCATTCGTTCGAGAATGACCTAATTACCTTCAAGTTCTTCAAAGATATCTACAACTTCAAGCTTATCAACACACTTAGTTCCTTCTCCCGGAACTACCTATAAAAGTGTAAACAACTAAGATATATGCAAAGGCTTAGTGAATATACTTGCATACATTTACGAATACGAAGGAGAGCATAGTACAAGGACTTTCACATGTAACCTATGGCATCGTCATGTCACATTTACATATTCATCTTGCACACAAACAATACATATATGGATCCATATAAGCTAAACAATCATAACAATCATATCTATCGGGATTCTTAGGCCCCGGAGGTTCTTAGGCCTCATATCACATCAACTATCGGGATTCTTAGGCCCCGGAGGTTCTTAGGCCTCATAAACAATGCCCCACATGGGCTTCATGCCAAATCAATTACCATGCTTGGAACATTCACATCTCATGGTATTTGACCCAACGTAAACATAAGGGTATGCAAATATACTCACCTCCTCCGCAACAAAGATAATAACGCTAAATGAACAAGCACAAGCAAATCTTCAACCTATGATCATATCGTAAAAATGCATAAGCTTACATTCACAACTATGACTAGCTCAACCTAGTCATACTCAATCACTAGCCTTCCTAGACCCAAAACCCAACCTATTTGTCATTGAGCTTCATTTTCTTTAACAAACACACTAGGTAGTTCAACCTACCATTTTCATCAATAATTTCATAACTAGTCAAAATTCATCTTTTCTCAAGAACTAAAATTTATCACATGCACTCATCATTTTCATAAACAACATATCATATAACTCAATGGCAACTAGGTTAACTAAGGAATTGGGGAAAATAATCATAATTCAATTTCTAGCAAGACCCCCAATTTGGTTCCTTCATGAACCCTAAATTCAAAAGAAAGATAAAGCTAATTTGGGGAACTTCCTTACCTCAACAAGAAAGACAATTACTTGGGGTTTTAGATTCACAATCCCTTCCTCCTTTTCTCCCAATTTTCGGCCACCACCACTAAACCCACAAACCCTAACTTTGAATTCTTGAATATAGATTACTTGATGGTGATGCTTAATATAATTGTTCTTATGCTTGAATTGAAGGAATTTGACTTGATTTTGAAAAAAAAAAAGAAATGAAAGAGGAATGCATGAAGAATGAAGGTGAGCCAAGGTGGAAGTATGATTCATACTCAAAAGAAGATGTCTGGCACTTCCTATGGGTGCCACGACCCACTTCTCAATTTGGTAGGTATTTTACCCGCTATCCGCTAAAGTTCCAACTAAATTAACCCCATATCGAAAAATAAAATACTAGGAAATTAATTAAATGTCAAAACTATAAAAAGGGGTTAATTTCTTTTACCTTGAAATATTTGGAGTGTTACAACTCTCCCCCACTAGAAACGGATCACGGCCTCGTGATCCAAGCCATATGCAAAGACGGATAATAAACTAGTACATCATGTTTGGATTCCCACGTACAATCGGACATCCTACCATGCTTCCACAAAATCTTGTAAGTTCTCACCGTCTTATTTTCTACTCTCCTAAGCTCTTCCTCGACTATGACAATCGGCTCTTCAATATAATTCAACTTATTATCAACTTCGATCTCATTCAATGGTACATAGGAAGACTCGTCGGCAAGGCATTTTCTAAGATGTGACACATGAAAAGTAGGGTGAATTCCCGATAATTCTTCCGGTAACTCCAAACGGTATGCAACCTTGCCAACCTTAGCCACAATCTTGAATGGGCCAATAAAACGAGGGCTTAACTTTCCACGCTTTCGAAAACGTAACACACCCTTCCATGGGGAGACTTTCAACAAGACACGATCGTCGACATTAAATTCAATTGGCCTCCTTCGTTTATCCGCATACGACTTCTGTCGGTCTTGAGCCGCTTTCAATCTTTCCTTGATCACATCTATCTTCTCAATGGTTTTCAGCACCACTTCCGTGCCACCTATTTCTCTTTGTCCTACTTCTCCCCAACAAATTGGAGATCGACACTTCCTTCTATACAACATTTCATACGGTGGCATTTGAATACTAGAATGGTAGCTATTGTTGTATGAGAATTCTACCAAAGGCAGGTGAAGATCCCAAGTGCCTCCAAAGTCAATTATACATGCTCGAAGCATGTCTTCAAGCGTTTGAATGGTTCTCTCACTTTGGCCGTTCGTTTGTGGGTGATAGGCGGTGCTAAGCTTGAGCTTGGTACCCATATCTTCATGAAATTTCCGCCAAAAGTGAGAAGTGAAACGACTATCTCTATCCGAAACAATGGAGATAGGAACTCCATGTCTCGCTACAACTTCTTTCACGTAGATCTTTGCCAACACTTCGGATGACGATGCCTCACGGATAGGGAGAAACAAGGCACTCTTGGTTAATCTATCAACTATCACCCATATGGTATCAAATTGATTTCTAGGCGTCCTGGGCAATTTAGTGATGAAATCCATGGTGATCTCTTCCCACTTCCATTTGGGTATCTCCAATGGTTGCATCATACCATAAGGCTTTTGATGCTCAGCCTTCACTTGTGCGCAAGTCAAACATTTCTCGACATATTTCACTACATCACGTTTCATACCGGGCCACCAATATTCTACTTTCAAATCATGATACATCTTTATAGCACCGGGGTGAATGGAATACTTGGATTTGTGAGCCTCATCAAGGAGAACTTGCTTTAACTCACAAGAGAATGGGATCCAAATCCTCCCAAAGCGTAAAGTAAGGCCACGAGAATCCTTAGTGAAATATTGCAATTGGCCTTGAATTCTTTCTCTTTTAGGATCCCGTTGCAAAGCCTTCTCTTGAGCTTCTCTAACTTGATCCAAGAAATCGTTAGTGATCAAAACCCAAAGAGGAGAAACGACTAGGGCATGATGAGAACTCTTCCGACTCAAAGTGTCTGCTACCACATTAGCCTTCCTAGGATGATACAAAATCTCGCAATCATAATCCTTCAAGAGATCTAGCCATCTTCGTTGGCGATTGTTGAGATCTCTTTGCTCAAAGAAGTATTTGAGGTTTTTATGATCGGAATAAATGGTAAACTTGACTCCATAAAGGTAATGGCGCCAAATTTTCCAAGCAAAACCACCGCCGCTAACTCCAAATAATGAGTGGGATATCGTTTTTCATGCTCTTTCAATTGCCTAGAAGCATAAGCAATAACTTTACCTCGTTGCATAAGAACACAACCGAGGCCATTAGATGATGCATCACAATACACCACCATATCTTCAAGACCATCGGACAAGACAAGAACCGGTGCTTGACTTAGCCTTTCACAAAGTTGTTGAAAAGCCATCTCTTGTTCATCTTTCCATTCGAACTTGATATTCTTGCGAGTTAATTTGGTCAAGGGAGAAGCTATTCTAGAGAAATCTTGAATGAAACGCCGATAATAGCCCGCTAGACCAAGAAAACTCCTAATCTCCGACGGACTCTTGGGTTGCTCCCACTTCATCACCGCATTAATCTTAGCCGGGTCTACCATAATTCCTTCACCATTAACCACATGACCAAGGAATTGCACCTCCCGTAACCAAAATTCACACTTGGAGAACTTGGCATAGAGCTTCTCTTTACGAAGGGCTTCCAACACCTCCCTTAGATGAACTTCGTGATCGGAAGAACTTTTGGAATAAATAAGAATGTCATCGATAGAAACAATCACTGACTTGTCAAGCATGGGTCGACAAACACGATTCATGAGGTCCATGAAAGCCGCGGGAGCATTAGTAAGACCAAAAGGCATGACAACAAACTCAAAATGACCATAACGAGTACGGAAAGCGGTTTTGGGAATATCTTCTTCACGCACCTTGAGTTGATGGTAACCCGAACGAAGATCGATTTTTGAAAAATATGAAGCCCCTTGAAGTTGATCGAATAAATCGTCGATCCTAGGCAAAGGATACTTGTTCTTTACGGTTACCTTGTTGAGCTCACGATAGTCGATACACATCTGCATACTTCCATCCTTCTTCTTTCCAAATAGTACCGGTACACCCCAAGGGAGTTACTAGGTCGAATGAAACCTTTCTCAAGTAACTCTTGAAGTTGCTTCATCATTTCTTGCATTTCCGTTGGAGCCAAACGGTAGGGAGCTTTAGCAATGGGATTAGCTCCCGGAATAAGGTCAATTGAGAATTCAACTTGCCGTTCGGGAGGAACGCCCGACAAGTCTTCGGGGAAAACATCGACGAAATCTTTCACAATGGGAATGTTTTCGATAGAAAGAGGTCTCTTCTCAACATCAACAATGTGAGCAAGGTAAGCGTGACATCCATGGGATATGTAACGTTTAGCACGAGCAAAAGTGCACACGGGTTTGGAACGTTCCTTCCTATCACCATAAACCACCAAGTCATCACCTTTGGAAGTTTTTAGATATACGGCTTTTTCATCACAAGCGATTTTTGCATTACATGAGCTCAACCAATCCATACCCAAGATTATATCAAATTCTCCCATTGGAAAAGGAATTAAATTGGCTTGGAAAAGTTCCGAAGAAATTTTTATCTCACACCCTCTATACACCTCCTTTACTAATTCCATCTTACCATTACCAACCTCAAGTTGCAAAGCATTTTCTAGACATGACTTAGACACAGGAATAACATGAATCATTCTAATAGCAACAAATGATCTATTCGCTCCCGAGTCAAAGAGAATACGCATAGGCACATTGTATACAAGGAATGTACCTGTGACAACGTCATCGGTGTTTCTTCCTTGTTCCACGGAGAGTTGAAAGGACCTTCCTCTTTGATTCCCATGTGTTTGAGCATTCTTCCTCTCCGCCTCCCTTCTTCTTTCTTCTAACCTCTCCTCCTCCGTCAATTTTGGGCATGAGCTTCTCATGTGGCCCTCTTCAAAGCACTTAAAGCATATAATGGGTCTTTGGGGTTTAGACCTACATTCCCGGCTAGTGTGCCCCGGCTTCCCACAAGTGTAACAACCCTTGTCCGCCGCTCTACAAACCCCCGGATGATTTTTCTTGCATTGGCGACAAAATGGAACATTTCTTTTATTGGGGTGGTTCCCGGGACTACCCTCTTGTCTAGGCCGCTTGCTTGGAGAATTTACATCTTCATACCTTCTTTTCAAAACACCTTCATCAACTCTTGACATCTCAATCTCATGATCCCGGGCCACACCGCCAACATGGAGAAAGACTCCATTTGGCGCAAACTAATTTTCTCCCGGAGATTCTTCCTCAACTTCAAGTAAAATTGCTCTTTGAGCAACTAGTCGTTTTCAAGGAATTCTTGACAAAATTGAGCCTTGTCCAAGAACTGAGCTCGGAATTCATTCAAGGTCATTTTGCCTTGACAATCATTGAGGAATTCACTCCTCAAGTTAGTTACCTCGGCCTCCGACCGAAATTCTTTGAAAAACATGTTTTTAAATTCGGGCCACTCAACATCATCTAGTGCCCCCTTCTTAATAGCCAACAATCTATCCCACCACCTCTTTCCACTATTCCTTAACATACCAAACGCAAAGTTCACCTTCAAATGTGAGGGACATTGGCTAGTACGGAATGCCCCTTCAATTTCTGAGATCCACCGAGTACAAACAATAGGATCCCGATCACCGTGATACTCGGGTGGGTGACATACCTCAAAATCCCGAAAAGTGAACTTTTTCTTGTAGGTTCTTTCCCCCGTAACTTCCACCTCCTTTTCATCTTCGGTTTTCTTGCCTTTATCTTTGGCATCACGCTTCTCAAATTCCCGTTGCACATTGATTGCAACTTCTTCTTTAATCATTTGAGCGATGTGATCATTCACCGCTCCTTCCAAGGTTTGATTCAATCTCTTGAGCAAGATAGGAGTAAATTTTTCTAATGCTCTCCCTATTTGATCCGATATATCCATGCTAGCCTCGTCAAATACGGGCTCTTCTTCTTCATTGTGCTCGATTTCTTCATGACGGGGTTGCTCTTCCATACTATAATAAGAATAAACGAACTAATTTAAGCACACGACCTATTTCTCCTCACGAGCTATGGTCGAAACCTAAAACTTTATACAACACCGTTCAAGGTTTGATGCCATTAGTTTATAAATCTGTTAGTATTCCAACCACAATAAGGCCGACTTCTTATTGTGCCTCAAATACTAACAAGTCGATAAACTAGCATCATTAAACATATCCTTCGGTCCCATATAGAATTTCGGACACCTAAGGTAGAGTCTCAACTAAAGTTTAAGTCTAGGCACTCTCTACGCGAGGGACTACCTAAATCCCTTAAACCTCGGCTCTGATACCAACTTGAAAGGACATGACTCGATAAACCGAAAACATTAAATTTTTTTTTTTCATACACCGCACTGCGTCGGAGTGGGTCGAGGACTTCCCACTGCGCCGCAGTGGATATCCTCGGCCAGAACTGGAACATGTCCCACTGCACCGCAGTGGGTTCATAACATCTCCCACTACGCCGCAGTGGGAAGAGCCAAAATTGTTTCCGTGGGATTCCACTGCGTCGCAGTGGGCAAAGTCACCCCCACTGCGCCGCAGTGGACCACCTGACAGCAACCCTAAAACTCATTTTAACACTTGATCCAACTTGGAAACTTCAAATTTCAAAGCGAACTTCTCAAAACACTTTTCAAAGGTTTCCAACAACAAGTAGACGCATTACAAACATAATTACAACATAACTTGTTTTACAAATCCAAGAACAACCCTAACGGGTCATTTACCCGTTTTGACAACATTTTCGCCCATAAACAACAATACCATTTTCAAAGACTTTACAACTTGGACATTTACAGAAATAGTTCCAAAACATGACCTCAAACCAAAATGTACCATGAGCCATGAGGTGTGGGACGTCTAAGCTTCTATACCAAAAGATCGTCATTCGTTCGAGAATGACCTAATTACCTTCAAGTTCTTCAAAGATATCTACAACTTCAAGCTTATCAACACACTTAGTTCCTTCTCCCGGAACTACCTATAAAAGTGTAAACAACTAAGATATATGCAAAGGCTTAGTGAATATACTTGCATACATTTACGAATACGAAGGAGAGCATAGTACAAGGACTTTCACATGTAACCTATGGCATCGTCATGTCACATTTACATATTCATCTTGCACACAAACAATACATATATGGATCCATATAAGCTAAACAATCATAACAATCATATCTATCAGGATTCTTAGGCCCCGGAGGTTCTTAGGCCTCATATCACATCAACTATCGGGATTCTTAGGCCCCGGAGGTTCTTAGGCCTCATAAACAATGCCCCACATGGGCTTCATGCCAAATCAATTACCATGCTTGGAACATTCACATCTCATGGTATTTGACCCAACGTAAACATAAGGGTATGCAAATATACTCACCTCCTCCGCAACAAAGATAATAACGCTAAATGAACAAGCACAAGCAAATTTTCAACCTATGATCATATCATAAAAATGCATAAGCTTACATTCACAACTATGACTAGCTCAACCTAGTCATACTCAATCACTAGCCTTCCTAGACCCAAAACCCAACCCATTTGTCATTGAACTTCATTTTCTTTAACAAACACACTAGGTAGTTCAACCTACCATTTTCATCAATAATTCCATAACTAGTCAAAATTCATCTTTTCTCAAGAACTAAAATTTATCACATGCACTCATCATTTTCATAAACAACATATCATATAACTCAATGACAACTAGGTTAACTAAGTAATTGGGGAAAATAATCATAATTCAATTTCTAGCAAAACCCCAATTTGGTTCCTTCATGAACCCTAAATTCAAAAGAAAGATAAAGCTAATTTGGGGAACTTCCTTACCTCAACAAGAAAAACAATTACTTGGGGTTTTAGATTCACAATCCCTTCCTCCTTTTCTCCCAATTTTCAGCCACCACCACTAAACCCACAAACCCTAACTTTGAATTCTTGAATATAGATTACTTGATGGTGATGCTTAATATAATTGTTCTTATGCTTGAATTGAAGGAATTTGACTTGATTTTGAAAAAAAAGAAATGAAAGAGGAATGCATGAAGAATGAAGGTGAGCCAAGGTGGAAGTATGATTCATACTCAAAAGAAGATGTCTGGCACTTCCTATGGGTGCCACGACCCACTTCTCAATTTGGTGGATATTTTACCCGCTATCCGCTAAAGTTCCAACTAAATTAACCCCATATCGAAAAATAAGATACTAGGAAATTAATTAAATGTCAAAACTATAAAAATGGGTTAATTTCTTTACCTTAAAATATTTCGGGTGTTACAATCAATAGAGGTAAAAAGGGGATCTTGATAACGTTGCTCTTTGGAAAAAGAAAAAAGAACTCGATGGAGACTGCCGGAGTAAAACACCACTACTGTGTGTGCATGTTGAATCTTGATAGGGTGAAAAGACGATTAGGTGCACCGACGATGGCTTTTTTGTTTTTGATGGAATTTTTGTTTCAGATGGAGCCTTTAATGAGGCATGTTGTTGTTGTTTTTATTAAAGGAGTATATATTATTATTATTATTATTATTATTATTATTATTATTATTGTTTTTGTTGTTGTTGTTGTAAAAGAATATATAATAGTATATATCTATTAAAATGAAAGAATTTATAAAAGTTTAATAATGGTCAATTTTGTCATTTTATACTTTTATACTTGGAATCCTTTAACTGAATTCCATTGAATTCTGTCACCAAACAGAAGACATATATTAATACTTTTAAATTCCAATTTTTTCAAAAACATTCTTCTAACCAAACTGCCCTTTAGGGATGGAGGAAGGAATCTCATTCCTTCACACATTTGAATTTGCAAAAAAATAAAAAACATTTTGTCATATTCCATTCCTTCAAATTCCAATTCCTTTGATAGATTTCATTCCTTCCAAAAACATTTTGTGAACCAAACGCGCCCTTGAGTTTTGAGGTGGGATTCCTTTTGATTGGTTGAATTGAGAGCGTGAAAGAGGTGTAGTGAATATTTTTAAAACATATGCACCTACCCCTTTGCGTGGGCATCTCTTTTATTAATTTGTGTGAAATGTTCATTTGAAAATTAAATTTTCTGTGAAAATTAAAAAACTAACCAAAATATACTGTGATATAAATTTAACACAATGTGCTTTTATTGTGTAATCTAAAAACACAGCGTGTTAAGTTTTAAATCACAGATTGTTTTTGATAGCTCTTGAAAATCATAGAATTATTCAAACACATTGTCATATGAACTTATAAAAACACATTGTGTCAAATTCAAATCACATTGTGTTTTGACAAATTTTCTAGTTTTTACGAAAGTTTTAGTTTTCAAATTACCACAACCCTAATTTCATTTTACTTAAATAAGCTTAAAAGTATAAATGTAGCCTACCATTAACATTTTTTTTTTTTAACATTCGTGTCACGGGATGGCTAGCCATTACATCCAATTGGGTAGGCAGCCACTAGCGACCGATCCACGAGTCAGGGAACCACAGGGGAGGAAAAACCACACCAATTTAACCGCTACAGAAGGCACGACGCTAAATTGAAAAAAAAACCTTTGATTGCTCGGATTCGAACCCTGCTTTCCCAGGGCCCAAACTTTCATTGTAACACAGGGATGCCACTGCGCTATTAAGGCATCTTTTATTTCATTTTACTTAAATCACTCATCATTAACCACTGTGCAGGTACACTTGTAATCCTAAAAATTATGTTGCCCGAAACTAACAAATTTTGTGCAAATTATGCGTGAACAAAATAAAATACATATCATAACATAGTTTACAAATAATTTATGGATAATTCACAACGTTATCATCGCTTATTTTTAGCAAACATAAACCTTTAGATACAAAAATAAAGTACAAGTAAATCACAAACAACCAACATCATTGAGCTACTGAAACTCAATTGAGTTAGTTATGCACCACTGAGTTGACTCAGTATGACCAAAAACCGAAGGCTTGATCATCTCCAGGGAGCCCGAGGTAATAAGAGTTCACCGAATGTGGCTCCGCATATCCGCCATTTTCAACCTTTGGTAATGTGTAATCACCCACCAAAGGTTGAAACATTGTGCTCAAGTTATTTTCTTCATCCAATGATCCATCACTTTGTTCTTGTTCATATACGTACGATGAATCAACTCGTTCTAAGAGAGACATGTAAACCTCTTTGTCAGCCACGACGCTTTTCTCTATGATAGTACCGTTTTGCCCATATTCCGTGCTCATGGTTTTGGATATATCTTCTTCACACCCGTGATCAACATGTGTTTTACATAGTTCTGGCTCAAACGGGCTTCTAGTGCTTGATGAATCTGAAGTTCCCTTCTCATGTAGAATCAATTTATCGCTTAATTCCTCAACCTAAAACAAGAGATCACTTACATTTTGCAGACTTTAAGGATTGAAACTAAAATAAGCAAAGTTTTATTTCTATGGTTAAGTGATAGCAGTATACTTTTATGAAAGTATAAGTAAGTAAGTAACTGCTCAGTGCTGCCTTCGGCGGGTTTTGAGCCCCAATACCTCGACGGTGTATGGGGGAGGTTAAGATGTAGGCAGACCTTACCTCTACCTAATGAAAGTATGTTACTATTAATCACAAAAATGTGAACACCTGTTTTCTACTAATATTACCTCGGATTTCAGTTTTTCCTTCTCTTTAACAAGATTATCGTAGTGGGCTTTAAGTTTATTGTAATTCTCTTGCAAATCATCATAGTCTTTCTCAAGTTGCTTATTCTTCCAACGTGCTCGGCGATTTTGAAACCAAATGGCAACCTGCCTAGGCTGCAGTCCGATCTCTTTTGCAAGCTGGACCTTGCGTTCTGGCTCTAGCTTGTTATCTAAGTCAAAACTTTTCTCCAAGAACCGGACTTGATCAACTGTGAGCCGCCTTTTCTTTTCAGGCTGGTGCAAGTAATCATCATAATCATCATCTCCATTTTCTTCGTGATCAAACGATTGAAAACAGTGCCCCCTGGATCCACTTCCTTTATCTCCAAAACTAACCATTGACCGGGAACCTATAAGTATCGAAAATCAGACATTTTTTAATCAATTAAAGGTAAAAATCAAATTATAAGACCCATTTTTATGAAGAACAAGAAAGGTCAACTAGTTAAGTGTCTTGATCGTATTAGGTATTGAGCACAAAAGTCAACCACCAAGATCCATTATTCATGTATCTACCACATAGACTCAATCAAATAAGATCAAAATATGTATGATTCATTTGTATCCACAATAATACTCTTGGTTTATTGTCATTAGATGAGCAAATTATATTTAATCATTGAGTCAAAACTAAAAGACTCGAATAGTATCTTTTGTTGTTTTTTTTTTTTTCCTGAAATGCGAAATTTCATTATCCAACGCAACATCAATGATACAAGCAATCTATCAATCATCAGCACATATACAACAAGTTACAAAAAAGAGAAATCATTTCATTGGATTTCCATTGAACCCTGTTTTTTAGATATGCTTATAAATAGTTACAATAAAGTTACTCATTTGTGCGGAAGCATCAAAAACATAAAGAATAATTTGACAAATTAGGACAAAACCATATCATCATGAAACAATCATATACAATTTCAAATATGCTGAGTTGGATTTAAAACTGATCAACACATAATCCAAAACTCTAACATATACAACTAAAAATAGCAGGCTATATATATATATATAGGTTTTAGGTAAAATAAAACAAGTATTAAAGTAAAACAAATAAAACAATAGGTTTTTTGTCAGTGATAATCGTCGTGCATCATGTAAATCATCGTACATTAATTGCTTCGTGAATCTTCGTGCATCAATTTAACCATGATTTAAGAGTCAAGATCTTGTCTTATTTGTTTTACTTTAATACTTGTTTTACATCACTGTATATATATATAGTGAAACCTCTATAAATTAATAATGTTGGGACTAACATATTTTATCAATTTAACGAGAATTACTATATCGATAAATTAATAATTTATTAATTTAAAGAGGTTTTATGATGTAAATTTTGAAAAAGACATTCGTGAGTATGAAACCTTGATTACCCGTATGCATTATCAACATAAAATAGATGTAAATCACTTGCTAGATTATACTAGTAAAAATAACAAATGTTATGAGGTTCAAAACATTGGAAAAACTGTGAAAATCTGATTGATGACGAAGTTAAGGGTGATTTAAAGATAAAACTTTTCACTACTTATTTTTACAATACGAGTAAACAAATTCCAAACTCTTACACTACATTCTTGAGTTTGACGAGATTTATCGATAAACTCAATATAAATTTAAAGTTCCAAAAAAAAAAAGTGACTATATATTATTTTCTACTAAAACTTGGAATAATTTAGTAATTATTAATTTATAGTTTCATGGAGACCAATATAAATACACTGTGATTTCAAAAAAGTTATTAACTTATTATTTTATTGGAGTCCAATTTTGTATGATTCCCAAGTTGGGACTAAACAAATTATTAATTTGATTGAAGTTATTAATTTATCGAGTATAAATTTATAGACGTTCTACGGTATAACATAATATATACAGTATTAAGGAATATAACATTTCGAAAAGGTTAGTAAAAAACACGCCTTCTGGGTAACCTGAACAGAGAAAATTTGATCGACCATTTATATATGTAAAAGTAAGCAAATAATATATAGTTACCTTGGAAATGAGCGGATCTTGAAACCAAGAAAGAATCAAGAGGATTAAGAGTAGAAGAGCCATGAAGCCTTTTTGTTGTTCCCTGACCATCACCGCCACCAAAAAGAAAACTCCGAGCTGCCATGTCAACCCGGCCTTTTATACGTACAACAAACCTGAATACTTTTTCAATCAACCATAAAGATTGGTCAAACTTGGTTAATAACGACTTAACTTTTTAGTGAATTAGTATATATGAAATATAGTATATGTTTTTTGTTTGATTAAATCCTCTTGTGCCGAAAGAAGCTGGTGATGATGATCTCGGTGATGTGGGAAGTATGGGAACACCTGGTGCTCACACCCATCACACCCAAAACAAACCAGTCAGATTGATGAGAAGTGAAATTTGTGGCTATATATATATATATATATATATCAAAGATGATATTATTTTTGGTATAAAGAAGGAATTACAGTGTGAAAGTATAGAAGGAGGAGATGGAATTGGAGAAGAGTTGAGTTTTGAGGTGGGATTCCTTTTGGTTGGTTGGATTAAGAGTGTGGGAGAGGTGTAGTGAATATTTTTAAAACATATGCCCCTACCCCTTTGTCTTGGGCTCTCTTTTATTATTTTGTGTGACGTGTAGTCTTAATTTATTAGTTGACCACACATTTTAGTGGTACTTGAACCCGAACTCATGGATATAAGGCTGGAGGGAATACAGGTCGGGTAAGGGGCCGGGTACCCTGACCACGATCGGGTATACCGCCGCAACCTCTTGGGTATCAATCGGGTAAAGGGAATCGGGTAGAGAATCGGGTTAACTAGCCGAGCTTTGGGTTGGATTTTTGACCGTCGAAAAGCAGCCGTCGCCCTCTGTTCTTGTTTTTCTTTTTTCTTTTTTTTTTTCTAAACCTTCCCGTTTATATAAATATATATGCATACATATATACTTGGTTTACAGGTAGTATTTGACTATTTGGAGAAGATAGGGAGTTTCGAAATATACCAAGACTAGTCCCTGTAGTTTCAGAACTTTGTAAATACATATATGTAATACTAAAAACTTTTAATTTGAACATTTTTAGTCCCTGTAGTTATTATGTATTATATATTTAAAGTTTTATGTATTGTTTTTTTATAATTTTAGAAGTTAATATATTTTTGTAATTAAAAAATTGAAAAAGAAAAGAAAATTGGGTAGGATTGGGTAAGAATTGGGTATGTATTGTCAGTGATTTGGGTAAGAATTGGGTAGAATTGGGTAGTTGTGAGTTGAAGGGTTTTGATTGGAGGATGAATTGGATAGGATTGGGTAAGGAGTGAGTATTCCCTCCACCCTAAAGGTGTTAACTCTTTGGACTAGTGTAAGCCAAAACTTGATTTACACTCAAAACTAATTAAACCTGTAATGGAATGGAAGTATTTTACGCTTCAATTCCTATGTGGACATACTGGTCAAAAGACTAATTAAAATACTTAATACGAAGATTATTATATCGCTTCTTTACATTGTCTAAAGACTAGCTAGTAAAAGATTTGCTTAAGGACATTGAAGATAATGCCATCGAATATAAGACGAAGGGGCAGAAATTCAAGTCCAAGTGAACTAAATCTATTAGCAATATTACCTACATTTTTCCTATGCAATTTTTACTTTCGAATTTGAAGCAATATTTTCGTTTTTCTATTTTTTAGAAAATTTTATAGGAGATTGAACTCGGCACTCATGACCAAGTTTTTGTATATTTTTAAAACGGGTTTCGGGCTTAAAGAGACGATGTTTTGGGCTATAGTTTTAGGCTTATGGATCAGTCCAAGTTGTCTTTTAAACTATAATGGGTTATGTCAGAACAAGCCTAATTAAACCGCCATTCACCGGTGCAGGCCCGAAGCAATTTGTAAATATCTTTATCTTTATATCTATATTTATATATTTATTAAAACAGTAGGGATCTGAACGATTTTAGCGCCTCTAAAAACTCAAACCTATCTTATAACATTGCCACGTAGGATAATGGCTTATGTGGCATCCTCATACATTATTTACAATATTTTATCTATAGAATATAAAGAAACTAAACTAATAATAAGTAGTAAGTAAACCAAACTAATAATAAAAAAAGGGTAATGGAGGAACCCTAGTCCCGGCCGGTACTACAATTGGATACCATCAATTCATCCTGTATGAGCCATATGATGCCGGTAAGATATCTCCATCCTAATAACATAGAAACAAACAATTGGTTTTGTGATTCTAGCCGACAAAACAAAACATATAGAAGGAGTTTTGTTATTCATGCTATTAATTCGAACGAAACACTATTAGTTTTGTTTTCGTCATTGTTGAACCGAGCAAGATGCAAGCCAATGTTAAGTTTTGGCGATTCAAGATTTAACAATATTTAAGTATCTTTTGGTGCCCGCGTGGACTATGTATAGAGGTTTGCATATTTTTGAATATTGGTTTTAACTTTTAACCTATATGTCTTTTAAATCCGTTATTAATTCAATTTTATGTCAATCATATGTATGCATGTTATTATACATGTTTAATATGCTCATATTGCAACAATATATAGTAAATTCGTACATCGTACGGGTATTAAGGCTAGTATATATCAAACCTAAGGACTTTGTCGACAGCGATAATCGTAGATAAAGAGGTTTTTTGTGTCCTGCTTCACTTTCTTCATTATTAAACAGTTTTCGAGCCCCGCTACAATTCTACAAACAATACTATGTATAAAAATTTAGCTCCACCTCACAATACTAAATTTTGTTCTTTTCCTTTTATTATTATGAAATAATTTTTGGTATATATTTAGTTTTACAAATATAGAAATATAATCTACACAAATTAAATATAGCAATTCTAAAATACCATAAATCATCGTTTTCTTATTTTTCGTTTTTAAATTCATAATACTTTTTAAACTTACAGTACATTGTTTTAACTATATGTATTACTTAATCTGTTGTTAACTATTGACACGTTAAAACTTAAAAGCCTAGATGCGAATCTATGGTTCATGGTTATCCCTTGCCAACGGCCGGTTATAACGCTAGTTAAGTATATTTATAAAAGAAAAGTTAGACAGAAATATTAGAGAACAAAGTATAAAATACATACACATTATTCTACGTAGTAGACAATCATGATTTAGAATCTACTTCAAATTTTGACTGTTATAAATTTCTTAGTGTAAAATCTATTTTCAACACAGTGCAAAGTCAACAACGGATGAAAAAAACTCATGTAAATTTGGATACACAAAACAATGATTAAAATCCCCAACAACAACTAAAGACGAGCTACTCTTTATCACTCTAAAATGTTTTTTTTGTAATGCACCCGAGGTAATTACACGTCCCCATGATACCTTGCAACATTGATGGATAATGACATAGCCAATGCATCCACTTCAGCAAACCAAGGGTGCCACTGCACATTAGCGACCCACTTAGTCTTCAAGATGGAGATATATCTTGCTCCGTTCTTTGTGTCACGATTAAAGATAAAAATATAACGATAATGAAATGATAGGGTTAAAATATATCAACAATAAAATCCTGATTGACATTGTACATGACGTATTGACGTTGTTTCTGGGTTTTAAAATGTGCCACAACCAAACATATAGAATTGCCTCGAAGATTCCACGGCCTCATCCCATTAAAGTGAAAATGGTCACATCACTACTGAGCAGGGTTTAATCGCAATCTAGTATTCATTATAATCTTGCATTGTTGCAACAAATGACTCATGTTTAAGTCGATAGATCTATTTTCGTTCAAAAATATATTTGGAAGACACTAATTTAAATTGGAAAAGTTTGCTTTGGTTGGATCATTTGAAAATATGAGTTTTTGACCCGGATTACGTGGCTCAACTTGAAACCTTTAATTCTTCTGGTTATAATCATTTAAAAACTAAATTTTTCTTTTTCAAATTTTTCTTGAAAACTATAAAACTGACCAAAATACATTGAGATCTAAATTTAACACAATGTGTGTTTTTTTTTTTTCAAAAAAACATTGTGTTTAGTTCATATATCATAGTGTGTTTGAACAATTTTCTGATTTTTACGCGCTATCAAAAATACATTGTGATTTAAAACTTAACACAATGTGTTTTTAAAATACACAATAAAAACACATCATGTTTTTAGAAAATACAATTAAAACACATTGTGTTATATTCTGATCACAATATATTTTGATCAGTTTTCTAATATTAAAAAAAAATAGTTTTGAAATTAACATTTCACATAAACATTTATTTGGCGAACCCAAGATGTTCATATAAGAAGCTTTGAAATTTAATACTTCAACGAAAAACTGTTCGTTACATAACTAATAATCAAAAGTCTTATAAATGTTAACTAGACATTAATCTTTGTATAAAGAAACCACAAGCTAGAACATCGAAAGCTATGTCATTGATTGACATAATCAGCATAAGATAAGCAAAGAAACCAATTCAAACCACAATGAGTACAATGACGAATAACCATGAAAGTGCTTAACTTCATTGATTGAGATAACAAAAGATAAGCAAATAAAGTAATTCAAAACTACAATGATAAACAAGGAAAGTGGTTGACTTTTCTATAGTGTATAGTATTTTTTTATTGGCAAATAAAGGTATTGAAAAAAGTAATGCTATGCACATTTCAATTAACAAGCGACACCTAACATCCAATACAGCTTAATTTTATGATGAGAACGTTACTCCATATAACAACACGAAACTGTTAGGGTTTAATCTTGGATTCGCTGATTAGACTTACTCGCTGACATGTATCATCAGCAAGTCTTCAGTGAGTTCAGTGACTCTCTTCAGCTGGATGTCTGCTAACCAAATGTTTGTCATGGCGGGAAGTATTCAAACCATATGAAGACAAGAGTCACATGGTGGTTCTTCCAACTATAACATACCTTACTTGGTAAAGGTACATGTTGGGACCAAAACTTGGGTCTTCTCTCTCATACCCATTTTGTTAAAGAAGATAAGGGCTTTTACTTGGAAGTACAAGGAGCCAATTAAACGTCGACAACCACCATCTATCACCATCAAAGGAAGGCTGTGTTGCCCTAATTCTTCCTCTATATAAAGCAACACAGCCGCATTGTATCAAGTGTATTAGTCACCTTGAAAGTGTGTGTCACTTGTAATTGTTCAAGTTTTTAGTGTGTCTAGACTTAGCAATTACCTTTGTTCATTTGTATTCTTGTAAGTCAAGTGTATAAGATCGACCATGTATTCATCGTTTAATCAATGATACATATGATTATACTTGCATTGATTTATTACAATTGAACTTGTTGTTGTTGTTATTTATCTTCTTATTTACTTTTTTTGTCTAATTTAAATATAACATAAGTTGTGCATTCGTGGACCATCAAGTGGTATCAGAGCCACCGTTCCTAAATCATTGGAACAAGATCTGTTTGCCTCCTTGTGTTTACATTAAAAATTCTGTTCTTTAACTTTTCTTAAAATTCTTTTTCTAAAACAAGAACATGTCTTCTGTTCCCAGCCTAGTGAACACACGTGACTTTGGTTATGTGTCGACACCTCCTAAATTCGAGCCCAAGGATTTTGGGTCTTGGAAGGAGAGGATGCTTCTTCACATCTCTGGTGTGGAACCCTATTTAATGACTATATTAACTGAGGGTCCATACGTGTCGATGTATGTCCAAAGGACTCCTGGAGCTACACCTGAAGCTCTTGAGATAGTCATTGACCTGGTTAAACCAGAGGTTCAATGGACAGATGAAGAAAGAAAGCTGGTAAATCTTGATGCTAGGCTGAAAAACATGATAATTGTCACTCTTCCCACTGAAATCATGAAGCTAGTCATCAAGTATCCCTCTTCAAAAGAAGTATGGGATAGATTGGTCAGCACCTATGAAGGATCTGCTGACCTCATCAAAATCAAGAAAATTGATTTGAAACGTGCTTATGAAAACTTCTTCTCTCTTCCTGATGAAAGTCTTGAGAGCACCTATACTCGCTTTAAACGGTTGCTCAATGATATGACAAATGTTGGCATTACTCATGATAATTTTGAAGTATGCCATAATATCATCGACTCTTTTCCTCTTAAGTGGCAAAACTTAAGACAAACTCTTCGTACAACAAAGAAAATTCAAGATTTTGATCTTGAAGAACTCTTTGGTACTCTTCAATTTGAAGAGAGAGCATTGGGTCAAAACATTCGAGCCTTTGCTGATGCCAAAAGACATGCTGACCCTTTTTCTTCTTCCTCCTCTGTCAGCATATCCTCCCATCCTATTTCTGACCCTATAGCTCTTGTTTCTACTGAGCCCATCGATCTCTATGATGGTGCCAGTATTTCAAATCTTCCAACACCCATTCAAACTCTCACTAATGAGCTAGACGATGAAGAGAAAGAAGACTTGTTTAATGATTTTATGGGCTTTGCCCTTGTTGCTGGTAGAAAATACTCTAGAAGATGGAACAATCGCAAAACGGTTGCTCCCCTCAAACCTCCTGTTGATAAATCACAGGAAGAATGCTGGAGGTGTGGCAGAAAGGGTCACTACCAGAAGGAGTGCAGAGTCTCTATTCCCAGCTGCTTTTAAACCTAAACCTTCTAAATCTGCTGATGAATACAGGAACAAATACTATCAGCTGAAGGCAAAGGTGGCTGAAACAGAGGATGCCAAAGTTCCAGCAAAAGGACTAGTTGCTGAAGAACATGATTGGGCTGACTCAGATGATTCTGATGATGACGATTATGTTGATGCCATGTGCCTTATGGCACTTGCTGACGGTGATGCTCTGACAAAGGATCAAGTCTTCTCTAGTCAGTGGGTAAATATCACTGTTAAAAAGGTAAACTCTCTTCTTTCTTCTCCTTCTGATCATGACAAGACCAAAATTATTGATTCTTTGTCTTGTGATTTTCAGTTCGTAGAAAGTCTGCGTGCTGAACTTCAATCTAAACTTAACTCCGCTAGAGTAGAGTTAAGTGAAAAATCTGAAAAACTTATGAAATTGAAAAATGTTCATATTGAACTTCAATCTCATGAGTTGATGACTCAGAAACTCCAACTTGAGAATGAAACTCTCAAGGCTGAAGTTTCTAATCTGAAGAAGATTGTGACCTCTTGGTCAAAGGCTTCCAAATTTCATCATCAATGTTTGAGTGAGCAAGTCCCTGCTCAAGTACAAGCAGTGATTGGTGGCAATTTTGATGTTGCCGCCTTTATTGCTGACTCATTTAATGATGATGTAAAGCCTGAAATCTCTATTCCTCCACCATCTTCAGCTTCCATCTCTCTTGAAGAGATGAAAAAGTGGTATTTTGTCAAGGGACAAAATGACTACCATGCTGAGATGGATTCTAAGGCTACATCTTCCACCAGTGTGCCCTCTTCCTCAAATGTTAAAAGTACTAGTCCCTCAACCAGTACTTTTGACATGTTCTCTCATCTTCCCATTGTTGGCATGATGCCACATGAAGGGAGAATTCAACATTCTCCTCCTAGAACCTTTAAAGGGGAAATTTCAAGTAATGGATATGTACCCATTGCTCCTCAGCGACTATCTGTAAAAGGTGTTGAGCCCTTTAAAAGAAGCAACATTCTAGTGCTCAATCTTCCTCTCAGCTGGAACCTACCCATGCTAATCCCATGTGTGAACATGATCGTCTAATGAATAGACGAGTTAGGTTCGCTGATGCAAGACATCAGCAAGTACTTCCCACAAAGGCTGTACCTGCTGATGTTCAAACTCATATGGCATCTCAATCTATGCCTATAAAATCCAATCTAAGGCATCACACTCCTAAAAAGGGAAGACTGCCTTCACAAAATAGGTCTACCACTCCTCAGCGAGGACACTTGCCACATCAGCAAGTAAGGCCTATAACTCCTCAGCGGGGACATTTGCCACATCAGCAAATGAGACCCACTACTCCTCAAAGAGGACAAACTCCTATTCAGCATAGTCAATCCTCTGTGTCGAACATGGAGTACTTACCTCATAGGCAAATGAGGTCAGTGACTCCAAATCGTCAAACTAGACCCATCACTCCAAACAGAGTGAATCAGTCTCAGCAGGGTTTCTTTTCTTCCTATCCTGCTGTAAAGCAATAATGGACCATGATTAGAGGAACTCAAAATCCTCAAAATCATCTTGGTGAGTCCATCCTTGGTCCCGTTCCTCAATTGCCTCCTCCTAAACTTAGACAAAGGAGTAAATCCAAGTCTAAGCAAAAGAGCAAGGCTTCATCTTCCTCCTCTCCTCAAATAAATGAGCTCACTCAGCGAGTGAATGATCTTTCTTCTCAGCTGAGGGACTTCTTCATTCAGAATAAAAAAGGCAACCCCTCTGACAAAAAATGCCATCTTTGTAGCAGTAGAGGACATGTTGCCTCTGAATGTGATTCAGTCAGCTCAAGAGATGCTCCAGGGGTTGTAGTTCAACCAAACATCTCTATATCTGCTGAAACATCTTCTTCTACTAGGATCAGTGAAAACCTCTCTACTGAACCTATACTCAGTGACACCTCTTCTATCACTAATGTAAACATCGCTGAATACATTGCTGCTCAGCGCATTGAACTTCCCCATTCTCAAAGAGTTATCTCAAATGCTTGGGGGCAACCTTCAATGCTAGTTGAGTATAGTGCTCCTGAGGTAGTGAGCAGCTAAGCATATCTTCACAGTAATGAAACCAGTGTAATGCCCTTCAATGAAGAAGATAACACCTTTGGTCTCGTCTCTGTGGGAAATCATACTACTCTTGAGGAGGCTCTCTCTGAAGAGCCAACTACCTCCTCTGAAGTACCTTTTGTTAATCTTGCTGACATGGCCATGGATGAACAAAGTAAAGCCTAAATCCTTTCTTTATATCCATGCAGGGCACGCTGGGAAAGGGAGTGTAGTATTTGGACAGCGGTTGTTCAAAACACATGACTGGCTCTAAATCCCTGCTGGATAACTATATAGAGGCACCTGGTCCTACAGTAGTGTTTGGTGACAACTCCACTGGACAGACTGAAGGGTATGGTCTTCTTTCTAATGGCCTCATAAAATTCTCAAAAGTTGCTTATGTAAATGGATTGAAACATAATCTCATCAGCATAAGTCAACTGTGTGATGCTGACTACAAAGTAATCCTTGATAAACATCAAGGCACTCTAGTAAACATCAACAAGGAAGTTGTCTTGGTAGCACCAAGAAAACTAGATGTATATCTTGTAGACTTCACTCCTATCAAGACTGATAGTGAGACTTGTTTCTTTGCTAAGTCAACATCCGAGTTAAATTGGTTATGGCACAAGCGTATGTCGCATGTGAACTTTAAAACCATAAACTCACTGGCCAAAAAGAACCTTATTCGTGGTCTTCCTCCTCTTTCCTTTGAAAAAGATAGACTCTGTGGTGCTTGTGAAAAAGGCAAATGCCATAGAGCTACATTCAAGACAAAACAAGGGTTGTTTTCATCTTCTTCACATGGACCTTTTTGGTCCAGTGAATGTCCAAAGTCTAAAAGGTAGTAGATACACTTTAGTAATTGTGGATGAATATTCACAATATACTTGGACAATCTTTCTTAATTTTAAGAGTGATGCTGCTGATGAAATTATCAAATTCATTAAGAAAATGGAAAATCTCAATAGCTTAAGGGTTAAAGAACTCAGAAGTGATCATGGCACTGAGTTTAAAAACCACACTCTTGAATCTTTTTGTGCTGATCAAGGGATCTCACAAAACTTCTCTTCTACTAGAACTCCTGAGCAAAATGGTGTTGCTGAAAGGAGAAATAGAACTCTTATTGAAGCAGCACGTACAATGCTCAGTGAATCCTCTGTTCCCAGTCGGTTTTGGGCTGAAGCAGTTAACACTGCTTGTCACACTCAAAACCGCTGTCTCATTGTCAAAAGACATGACAAGACAGCATATGAAGTGTTGAGAGGAAAGAAACCTCAAATCAAATACTTCCATGTATTTGGTTGTCCTGTCTTTATTCTAAATAACAAGGATCATCTTGGCAAGTTTGATCCTAAAGCTGATGATGGTTACTTTGTTGGATATTCTGCCATCAACAAAGCTTTTATAGTATTTAATACTCGTCTTCAAAAAGTGGATGAATCCATTCATGTCACTTTTGATGAAAGCTCATCTGCTCTTAAGGATATCCAACCATCTTCTACTGAAGAGATCTTCAATGAGTTCACTAATCCTCCTATGGAGGATGCTGACTCATTTGTTGATGCTTTTTGCTCACCGCCTCTTGATCAGCAACTCACTAAGGACAGTTCAGCAGATCCTGAGCTGGAGCAAGTTGCTGCTCATATCTATACGATTGAGCCAGTTGAGCCTATTTTAAGATCAATCCATGTTGCATCAGCCAAACCTAGATCACTGGCTGGTGATGTGCAAGTTGATGACTCTGCTGATGAAGAGTTTCATGATGCTTCAGCTAACGCTGAAGACATGGAGTCTGCTGATGACCCCATCATTAATGATAACTCAAATCAGTTAAATAACTCCACTGATCAAACTCTAGTTAAACCTTCTATAACCATCGATCTCTCCTCTTATCCTTCTCCTGCTGATCCCACACAAATGTCTTCCGCTGCCACTCTAGGTTCATCAAGTGTCCCATCACTTAAATGGACTTCAAGTCATCCTGCTCACCAAGTAATTGGTGATCCTCAGCAGGGCATTGTGACTAGATCAACGACTAGAAATACATGTCTTTATGTAAATTTCTTGTCAATGATCACTCCTAAGAATATTGGAGAGGCTATGGTTGACCCATCATGGGTTGCTTCCATGCAAGAAGAACTAACACAATTCCAAAGACAGCATGTCCGGTACTTAGTTCCTCTTCCTCCTGGCAAAGAACCCATTGGAACAAAATTGGTTTATATAAGTAAAATGGACGAAGATGGTGTTGTTATATGTAACAAGGCTAGGTTAGTTGCTCAAGGTTACCTCCAAGAAGAAGGTGTCGATTATGACGAAACCTTTGCTCCAGTGTCCAGACTTGAAGCAATACGCTTATTCTTGGCACATGCTGCTTATCGAAACTTCACTGTATATCAAATGGATGTCAAGAGTGCTTTCTTAAATGGAAAACTCGAAGAAGAAGTTTATGTGGAGCAGCCACCTGGTTTTGAAGATCTAACCAAGCCAAACCATGTTTATCGTCTTTATAAAGCATTATATGGTCTTAAACAAGCTCCTAGAGCTTGGTATGACACTCTTTCTGAATTTCTTCTTTCTCATAAGTTTCATCGAGGATCTATAGACAGTACCCTCTTTATTTATAGAAAGGGTGCTCATGTTCTATATGTACAAATATATGTCGATGACATCATATTTGGATCCTCCAACAAGAAACTTTGTAATAAGTTTAGCTCACTAATGTCCTCTCACTTTGAAATGAGTATGATGGGTGAGCTGACCTCCAAACAATCTCCATGCTGACCTTGATGGTAAGCATGTGAACCCCACTTTCTATCGTGGGATGATAGGCTCGCTGATGTATCTCACAACGAGTCGTCCAGACATTATGTTTGCTACTTGCCTTTGTGTAAGATATCAAGCATCTCCCAGGGAGTCTCACCTTCTCGCTGTCAAGCGTATTTTCAAATATCTCAAAGGGACTTCCTCTCTAGGTCTTTGGTATCCCAAAGATTCTAACTTTGACTTAGTTGCATACTTTAATTTTGACTATGCTGGATGCATGTTACATAGGAAAAGTACCAGTGGTGGATGTCAACTGTTGGGGGGAAGGCTGACTAGTTGGTCTAGTAAGAAACAACATACAGTTTCCATCTCCACTGCTGAAGCAGAGTATGTGTCAGCAGCAAGTTGTTGTGCACAAGTCCTCTGGATGAAAAACCAACTTGCTGACTATGACTTAAATTTTTCTAAAATCCCAATTATGTGTGACAACACTAGTGCTATTGCCATCACACATAATCCTGTTCAGCATTCCAAAACTAAACATATTGACATTAGGTATCACTTCATTCGTGATCATGTCATGAAAGGGGATGTTGAAATCTACTTCATCCCCACTGATGATCAACTTGCTGACATCTTCACTAAACCTTTAGATGAAAAGAGATTCAAGGATCTCGTCAGCAGGTTGGGAATGCTAAATGGTGATTCTGCTGCTTAACTTACATATCTTTTGTAAGTTAAAATCTCTTGACTTATATCAAGATCCTCAGCAAGTTCAAGTATGTCTTACTTGCTACATTACAAGGCAATGAAGAGCCACAAGTCTTCATCTAGTCCAGCAGCAAGCTGGTAAAGACATCTAAAATCCGTTGATCCCTGATGCTTTGAGAAAAAACATAACAAAAGTAATAGGGTGCTGAAAGTCCCTATCTAGTCCAGTAGCAAACGGCTGCTGGTAAAGACATCTAAAATCCGTTGATCCCAGATGCTTTGGGAAAAAGCATAACAAAAGTAATAGGGTGCTGAAAGTCCCTATCTAGTCCAGCAACAAACGGCTGCTGGTAAAGACATCTAAAATCCGTTGATCCCTGATGCTTTGGGAAAAAGCATAATAAAAGTAATAGGGTGCTGAAAGTCTCTATCTAGTCCAACAGCAAACAGCTGCTGGTAAAGGCATATAAAATCCGTTGATGGCTGACAATTTGCCAAAAATTGTTTAATGCTCATCAGCATCCATTCTTTCTTTCTTTGTGGTGCTGATTAAAAACTTGGTAACCATCCTTTTTGATAAAATCGTGACTCTTCAGTGGATATCTCAATTTATCTGAGCGTATTCCACTACTTATTTTGTTAAATATTTTATTATTTATATCTCAAACGGTTACCTTGATTTTCTCCCAAATGGGCAACTTGTACACTGTATGCACCGTATGAACTCGAGTACAGTTGAAATCGTGGTTCATATAGTCACATCATACTTCCCTCATACGTACATATAAACAGTGTCCCACAATTTAATATAATTTTTTTTATGCCACGTATGAAAGAGAGTACATGTGACGACTCACTTTTCGCAGTTATGGGACCCATATCCATGCCATATATATGCAAATCTCTTCCCCTTCACCTTCTTTTACGTTCATTTCTTTCTCTCAAATCTTCCAAAATCTTTCAGATTCTCTCAAAACATTCATCTTCTAATCTTCTTTCATCTCCACTCTCATCTAAAATGGATTCCTCATCTGTTCCTGAACAACAAAATCTCTCTTATCTCAACTCCAAAGTATATGATAATGAAGGCATTAATCCTTCTAATCAAGTATCTTTCCAAGCTTCGAAATTGGTCATCAAGGCCAACAACTATCTGGGATCTGAAGAGATCCCATCTAAAACCAAAGGATACTTCTCTATGCTTGATTTCATCATGGGATGTCCTGCCAGAAAGGCTATCTACTCTGATCCCAAGGAAATGTGTGTCCACCTCTTGAGGGAGTTTTGGTGGACATGTGATTATAAGGTTGCCAGTAGCACCATCACTGGAACTGTAATGAAAGGATAACACACTATCTTCATCTCTGTAGACTCATTGAGAGATGCTCTTCGTCTTCCTAAACAATTGGAAGAGCATCCATATGTGGAGTTGGTCCCCATTGGAGTATGGAAGGAATGGCTGTTAACCATTGGGTATGGGACCAACATGGAACCAGCACAACCAGTGCACATCAACCCTCAAAAGAAGTATCTACCAGGTGTATGGAGGCTGCTGTTCACCCACGTAATCCAGTGTCTGGGTGGCAACAGTGGCTCTTTTGATCAAGCCACTGCTGCACAAATGCAAATGATATATGCGCTGGCAAATGGTCGCAATATTGACTTTGCCAGCGTAATTTTTGAAGACCTAAAGGGGAAGGTCACAGTAAAGAATAGATCAAGCTCAGTGCTCTTTGCACGTTTCCTCTCTTTGATCTTCAGAAGGGAGCTGAAAGAAAAGTATCTCCCTGAAGGTGCTCAATTTATTCTCTCTCCAAGGGTTGCAAGCTCTGTTTATAAGATTCCAGCTTGCGACCCAGAGCAATTCGACTCAAAGTATGATGTGCTCACTCCAGCAATGAAGCAAGTACTTTACTCTATATATCCTGAAATTTACAAACCTAACCCTGCTGGAGCTGGTATGCTGATAATCCCCCCAGCAACCTCCAAAGCTCCCAAGAAAGCCAAGAAAACACTTGTATCTTCTTCTTCCACTTCACCTCATGCTGTTGTCCCAAAACAGCAGCAACGAGTACCAAAGGGCCATACTACTAAGGTTAGGAAGTCCTCACTGCCCAAGGACAATAGAGACCCAGCCAGCCCATCAGCAGTCTCAAAAAAGGCTGCTGACGAGAAAAAGGGTATCCGAAAGCAGCCACCTCAAACTTCTGTAGGCGAGGTTGGTGAAGATCAAGGACCACCCCAGCCCATTAGAGTTGAGTCTACCGAACAAATAATTCCCTCTTCTTCTTCTCAACCCTCTGAGTCGCTGTCAGCAGCTAAATCACAGGTGATGCTAGAGACAACACATTCTACCCCCGATGATGCTTTGGTGATACAACACACTGAAGCTGAGGCACCCGGTTCCCCTACCCCTTTAAATTTTTCTGTTAAAGAAATGACAGATGCTGGTGTTGAAAATCTTGAAGGTGATGGTGATGATGATGAAAGTGATTTTGAGTTGGGTGAGTTTGTTGTTGATAAAATGCAGCTGGATTCCTCCAACCAGGCTGATGAACTTGAAGCGAGTGATATGGAGGTTGATGTTGAAGAGGCTGCTGCTGATGTAAATGCAACAGCCATCAGTGAAAGTGTTGAAAAAGCTGCTGCTGATGATAATGCAGCAGCAAATGATGAAGAAACTAAGGTGCTGACTCTTTTTGCCAGACCTCAGACTCCACCCATGCAACTAGTGAACACCATGCTCTCCCTTGGCATGCCCTCTTCCTTCCAGAGTGTTCCTGGCTGTTCATCTGCTGCCAAGCCTGTCAACTCTCAAACTGCCAAAGAGATGGGTATCTCTTACTCCACTAACTCTTCTGATTAGCTGGCCAGGGTGGAACACCAACTAAATGATCTCACCAAGGCTGCCACACTCGCTGTTCAACTCAAAAGTCATGAAAATGATAGCTTGGTGAAGATTTTGGAGAGCTGGTACAGAAAGCAAAATGATAACACTGCCAGCATCGAGACACTTAAAGAAAAATCTGTTTCTATGGCTGCTGATCAAGAGAAGCTACACACTTATACTAAAGTTATCAAAAAGGATCAGCAGGCCATTCGAGGGTTCTCGCGATCGCTGTGCAAAATTGGGACTGCTGTATGGTTCTCAGCAAAGAAAGCATCCAGCAGCAGTGAATCTGCTGCTGCTGAAGCAAAAAGGGTTGCTGACCTGGTATCTCCTCTTATCTCCCAGGTTGAATGCAATACCAAGGCCATAAATGCCTTGGAAACTCAAGTGGCCAGTCTTCCTCAAGTCTCTTTCACTGAGGAAGATCATAAGCGCCAAATGCACTTGGAACAAGAAGTTGGTGAAATAAAGAAGATGCTGTCCCAACTTCTTCAGCAACAGGCAGCCCCAGCAGCAACGGTGAAGGTTGTTATTAATGATACAACCTCCAAGGGGGAGAAAGTGAATGCTGAAATAATGAACCTTGTCATTGAGGCAGTAAAGAAAGCTGTAGATGATATTTATAAGGCCTCTGCTGACCTGGTTCTTGATGAAAAAGATGATACTACTGCAGTCACCGAAACTACAAATGAAGATTTAGCAATGGTGGCTGTAGAAAATGCTGATGAAGCTCCCTGCTGGTGCTGAGGGGGAGATCACTGATGCTCCCCCAGCTGGTGTTGAGGGGGAGACAGTACAAAGTGCAAATGCTGAGGGGGAGCAACAATTGATAGTTGCTGAAGCTCCCCGTAATGAAGAGGAACAGGAAATGAGTCCTCGTGCAGTCAGAGCAGCTTGGGAAGGCGGATTTGCACAAGAAATGGCTAGGGACAGATCCAGGGAAGTACTCAATATTTTCCATCCTTGCTTCCTTGGAAATGCTGAAGTCTCTAATATAACAGCAGCACAAAGAAAGTAGCTGACTGATGCTGGCTTCTTCAAAAGACCCTCGCCTCTGGCTGCTCAAAATGTATCCATCACTTCCCCAGCAGGTAATCAATTCCAAGTCATTGATATCTTGTCACTTACTGCTGAGGGAAAAACTCAAGAAGAGGCCCTGGAGGAGCTGGACAGGCTAAAAGCGAATAAAGAAAATGAAAAGAAAAATTTAGAATATATCAAACAGCTGGCCCTCTTGGAGAAAGATGAGATGGATGGAGAATAAAGGATGTTGCTGACCACTGGTGGGCCTGAAGCTCTCTACAGGCAAAAGCAGGCTGATGTAGAGCAGCTACTGAAGGAAAAAAGAGAGAGAAATTTGAAGTGGAGAAGGCCAAGTGGTTGAAGATCATGAAAGATAGGAAGAGGCCTGAAAGAATAACAGCAGTTGAAGCTCATAAAGATGCCATGGGAACAAAAACCAATCTGAAATTTCTAAGGGAAGGACATAGTGCCCCAACCAAAATTGAAGATATAAAGCTGACCAACTTGGGGGCTTCAGAATGGTATGAAATTTATATGATAATCAAAGACAAAAAGGCTGCCAGCTATGAACAACTTCAGGGGATGCTGAAAAGCTATTTTGAAAAGGCACTGAAGTTCGAAACTAAATTCAAGGCAGACCTACCCATGCTGAGGGGAGTCTTTGGATCTCCAGCAGCTGTTTCTTCTTCAGCAGGCAAGCGTACTCAGAAAAGAAAGCAAACCATGCAACCCTTGCCTGCTGACCTTCCTCCTATCTCAAGTGATGTTGGATTAAATCTGAGGCTTCCTCCAGGTGTTCTTTTGAAGAAGGAAAAGTACTTGAAAACCCTGCTGGCATATTCTTCCAAAATTTCAGAAACGATCAACTCTTCTTTAGGTTGGCAGAAATTGAACAAGCATCCACTGGTTTTCTGATCAGCATCAGAAGAAGATTTGCAAAGATGATTAGTGCTAGATCAGTTATCAGCAAGATTGATGAAGAACTGATGAAGCCGGCCAGAAGAGAAGATCCAGTACTGAGAATTGCCAAGCAGGAAGATGCTTGGGAGATAGAAGCTGCTACTCTTTAAATGTCTTAAATTTGTAAAAGCTTTATGCTTCAACTTGTAATTCTCTTTAATGATATAAAAGACATCTTTCCTTCATATTATATTCTTCTTACTTACTTAGCAAGTCTCTTCAGCGAAAAGGGGGAGATTATTGAGTCTTGGATTCGCTGATTAGACTTACTCGCTGACATATATCTTCAGCAAGTCTTCAGCGAGTCCAGTGACTTTCTTCAGCGGGATGTATGCTAACCAAATGTTTGTCATGGCGGGAAGTATTCAAACCATATGAAGAGAAGAGTCACATGGTGGTTCTTCCAACTGTAACATACCTTACTTGGTAAAGGTACATGTTGGGACTAAAACTTGGGTCTTCTCTCATACCCATTTTGGTAAAGAAGACAAGGGCTCTTACTTGGAAGTACAAGGAGCCAATGGAATGTCGACAACCACCATCTATCACCATCAAAGGAAGGTTGTGTTGCCCTAATTCTTCCTCTATATAAAGCAACACAGCCGCATTGTATCAAGTGTGTTAGTCACCTTGAAAGTGTGTGTCGCTTGTAATTGTTCAAGTTTTTAGTGTGTCTAGACTTAGCAATTACCTTTGTTCATTTGTATTCTTGTAAGTCAAGTGTATAAGATCGACCATGTATTCATCGTTTAATCAATGATACATATGATTATACTTGCATTGATTTATTACAATTGAACTTGTTGTTGTTCTTGTTATTTATCTTGTTATTTACTTTTTTGTCTAATTTAAATATAACATAAGTTGTACATTCGTGGACCATCAGTTAGACTTTTCTTGGTCTACGTAGGGAGTTTATAGTAATGGTTTAAAAACCGAGACGAATCGTTATCAAATGTTGAATAGATATTTTATGATAATGAAATTAACAAAATTCCAGTCGTATAGTATTCTTTCGTCATAAGTTCAATAACGGTTTGGGCCAAAATCAACAATATAAAGTATTTGTTAAAATACCAATTTAATTGTTTAACTTAGAATGTTGATGTGTAGGATGAAGAAGGACTTTTGGTGAAAGCATTGAAACTAGGAGGGACTGAAGATGGACAAGTGTATGAAGTTTCAAGTTGTAGCTGCTTATGATTATTATTGAAGACAAAGGACTATTTATGTAATTTACATTATAACCTTTGTATATAAAGAAAGAGAGGGGGCACTGTAGCCACACCTCTCTCTGCAGCAATTGTTACCGTTTTGAAACCCTAAAACTTTTTCAATGTAATCTTCTTGTTTTTGTTTATGTTCTGTAATAACTCTAGATATAATCCACTTCCAGTTTGTTCTTCAGTCTGCTGCATAGATTAGTGTCTATTTATCTATACTTACTTATATTTTTCTTCATGGTATGAGAGCCAAGTTCAAAACTATTTTTCTTTAATCTGATTCTTTATATATATATAAGAATATATACATACATATATTTATATAAAGTATTTTGAAACCTTTTTTGATATTATCCTTTACTTAATCTCTTCTTACTGCTCGTGTGTAGGGTTCAAATCTTTTTAGACCTTGGATATTGCCATTTGTAGCGGTTTATTGTCAAATCTTTCGGGTCCAATCTTCTTAGGTTAGGATTTGATATATATTTGACAAATCTCTCTTATTTTCTTTATCAATCCTGTTTAGGGTTGGTATATGATATTATTGGAGTATATTGTTGTCTTATTATGTCCCTTTTTTGTATTTTGGAATTACTGTTGGAGACCCCACTGTAAGCCTCTTTACCTACCCATCTAGTAGCAAATTGTTTCTCACTTGGAGTGCTCTAAGTGTGAAAAGTTTGGCCTATCAGTTGGGATTTCTTCCTTTCTTTATGTGGTTCTTGTTACTTTGTGCTTATTTTCCTTCTAAAATGAATATATTTGTGTATTGTGAGCTTATTATTGAATCTTCTCGTATTGTGATCAAGTTTTATGTGAGTTTTAACTGATATCTGTCTGTTCTAATCTTTTCTTGGTAGAAGAGAGGATTCTTGAACATACTTGTCAAGACATTTGAGTGTTCTTGAATCTGGCCTCTGTTCCTGCATCCTTTAGGTTTTCTCTTATCTTTGTGTGTTTCTGTCTTTGTCTTCTTTGTCTTGTTTAAGGTTTTTTTTTTCTGTGTGTTTATTTGCTAAGTTTGTAGTATCTGCTATCATGGATGATAATTTGAGGAACTTTGATGGTGATTTAGAAGATGGTGTCAATGTGTTTGGAACTCTTATTAGTAATCTGGATTTTGGTGACCCTCTAAATTTGCATGCTAGTGACACATCTGGTACACCTTTAATTAGCTTAAAATTGAAAGGAACTGAAAATTATATAGTATGGGCTTGTGCAATGGAACTTGCTTTAGAGACTAAAAATAAACTTTGTTTTATTGATGGTTCTTATAAAAAACCTACTCACAGTGATGTTTTAGCTAGGCAATGGGATAGATGTAACTCTGTTGTGCTTTCATGGATTCTTGGTGCTTTGTCTGAAGATGTTTATCTGGGTCAAGTTTTTTCTAAAGAGGCTGCTCTTGTTTGGGAAGAACTTAAGGAGACTTATGACAAAGTGGATAGGTCAATAACCTTTAATTTACATCATAAAATCAATTCTTTAACTCAAAATGGTAGTTCTTTTTCTGATTATTGTCATAGATTGAATGCTTTTGGTGAACTTGTACATCTTGACCTATGGGGTCCCTATAGAGTGCAGAGTAGGCAAGGATATAAATACTTCCTTACCATTGTGGATGACTATTCCAGAGCTGTGTGGGTTTATTTAATGAAAAACAAGGATGAAACCTTTGATAATCTTGTAAGTTTTTACAATCTTCTTCAAAATCAGTTTAATAAAAATGTGAAAATCTTTAGGAGTGATAATGGAAGTGAATTTATTAATCATAAGATGAACAATTTTGTTAAACAAAAGGGCATCATTCACCAAACTTCTTGTGTGCACACCCCACAGCAAAATGGTATTGTTGAAAGGAAACATAGGCACTTGCTCAATGTAGCAAGGGCTCTTATGTTTCAAGGGGGGTTACCTCTTAACATGTGGAATGAATGTGTGCTAACTGCTACCTATTTGATTAACAAGTTACCTTCTTCTGTTCTTTCTGGAAAATCTCCTCATGAAATAATTTTTAAGTGTCAACCTAATCTCTCCTACCTAAGGGTTTTTTGATGCTTATGTTTTGCCACTATCCTGAATAACTTTGATAAACTTAGTAGTAGATCTGAGAAGTGTGTTCTTATTGGATATGCTGATGCAAAAAAAGGCTATAAGTTATATAGTCTTGATAATAAAACTATCCTTTATTCAAGGGATGTTATTTTCTATGAACATGTCTTTCCTTTAAAAATAAATCAACAAGTTTATGAAAATGAGATTACTCATTTAAACTTTTTTGATAATAATCTTTTTGATAATAATCATCTAAGACCTTTAAATCCCAATGATGAAAGGAGAGAGCCTAGCTCAAGTGATGGAAGTGGACCTTCTAACCATGGTAGCCCTAACTTGGGTCCTGGTATGAATGGTCTACCTGATCACTCTGGCAGTCCTTTTGGGATTACCAGTGATCAGGATGCAACATTTGATGTGGATTCACACAGTTCTAAGGATAATGATAAACCTAATGACTCTGTCCAGTTGAATGGTAATCCTGTTAATCTCAATAATGACCCTGTGAATCTTAGGAGGTCTAATAGGACCACCAGATTGCCAAAGAACCTAAATGATTTTGTGCTGGGAACTAAAACCAAACACAGTATCTCTAATTTTGTGAATTACACTAGACTTAACACTGAAAACAAGTGCTTTGTTTCCAATCTTAATAAACACCTTGAACCCACCTCCTTTTCTGAAGCAAGCAAATATCCTCTTTGGATTGATGCTATGAATGCTGAAATGGATGCTTTACACAAAAATGGGACTTGGACTCTCACTGACCTTCCCCATGGGAGGGAACCTATTGGGTGTAAATGGGTTTACAAGGTTAAATACAAGTCCAATGGGGATATTGATAGATATAAGGCTAGATTAGTAGCTAAGGGATACAGCCAAAAGGCTAGTATTGACTTTGATGAAACGTTCTCTCCTGTGGTTAAAATGGTGACCATAAGATGCCTAATTACCATTGCTACTCAAAACTGTTGGCCTATCTTTCAACTTGATATTAATAATGCTTTTTTGTATGGGGAGATTATTGAGGATGTTTATATGACACCTCCCCCTGGTTATTTTTCTACTACTGATAGAAGAGTGTGTAAGTTGGTTAAGTCCTTATATGGGCTTAAACAAGCCCCTAGGAAGTGGAATGAAAAACTGGCATCTGCTCTTGTTGATTATGGCTTTTCACAAAGCATTAGTGATTATTCTTTGTACACCAAAAACTCAAATGGTGTTTTTATTGCTTTACTTGTCTATGTTGATATTATAGTTATAACTGGTAATTGTGTTAAGGAAATTAATCAGTGCAAGGAGTTCTTGAGCACCAGTTCTCTATAAAAGGATCTTGGTAAACTAAGATATTTCCTTGGTATAGAAGTTCTTGATACAGATGATGGTGTTTGCATGACACAAAGAAAGTATTGTATGGACATTATTTCTGAATATGACTTATTAGGATGTAAACCATGTCATACTCCTATTGACTCAAATCTAGGACCTTGTGATGATGATCCACCTCTTAAAAACATCACTGAGTATCAAAAATTGGTGGGAAAATTGATATATCTTACCCTCACCAGGCCTGATATAGCCTTTGTTGTGCATATTTTAAGTCAGTTTATGCATAATCCTTATTTGTCTCATTTTAAGCTTGCTTTAAGGGTATTAAGGTATCTGAATGGTTCTCCAGGTAAGGGGATTCACTTGAAAGGTAACTCTGATCTCTCCTTGACTGCTTATGTAGATTCTGACTGGGCCAAGAAGGTGACTGTCAGGAAAAGTATCACATGATACATTCTCTTCCTTAGTGGCTCACCTATATCTTGGAAAAGTAAAAAGCAGTCACTATATCTAGATCATCTGCTGAAGCAGAATTTAGAGCATTGGCAGCCATGACTTGTGAAATTTTGTGGGTTCTAAAAATTTTGAATGAATTTGGAATTAGGCAAGAAAATCCTGTGTCTATTTTCTGTGATAGCAAGGCTGCAATACAGATTAGTGCTAATCAAGTTTTTCATGAAAAAACTAAACACTTTGAGATTGACTTATACTTTGTTAGAGAGAAAATCAATTTAGGAATTGTTGAAACTGTGAAAATAGGCACTGAAGATAATCTTGCTGATTTATTTACAAAAGGACTCACATCTGCTCAACACAACAAACTGTTGAAAGATTTGAGGCTAATTGATCTCCTCCACAATTAAATTGTAGGGGAGTGTTAAAATATCAATTTAATTGTTTAACTTAGAATGTTGATGTGTAGGATGAAGAAGGACTTTTGGTGAAAGCATTGGAACTAGGAGGCACTAAAGATAGACAAGTGTATGAAGTTTCAAGTTATAGCTGCTTATGAATATTATTGAAGACAAAGGACTCTTTGTGTAATTTGCATTATAACCTTTGTATATAAAGAAAGAGAGGGGGCACTGTAGCCACACCTCTCTCTGCAGCAATTGTTACCGTTTTGAAACCCTAAATTTTTTTTGATGTAATCTTCTTGTTTTTGTTTATGTTCAGTAATAACTCTAGATATAATCCACTTCCAGCTTGTTCTTCAGTCTGCTGCATAGATGAGTGTCTATTTATCTATACTTACCTATATTTTTCTTCAGTATTCTCCTTTTATAGAAAATTATGATGGAACAATATTCATCATTTTATCATAATTTCCTTCGCAGTATGTTATGAACTTGTAATTGTAGCATCTTTTGAACCCGAGCCACTCCAAACCCGCCCGACCCAATATCGGTCTGGTTTTAGTAAGTAACTCCCAATGCCGTCTTCCACGGGTTTTGGGTCCTAATACTGTCTTCGACGGTGTATGAGGGAGGTTGATATGTAGACAGCCTTACCCCTACTAAAGGTAGAGAGGCTGCTTTCAGGTTCTAGGTAGAAAAGGACCTCCAATATCGGTCTGGTTTCGATGTTTGTATTTTATGTTTTTTAGTATTCGAGTTTGACCGGTTTAGCAATTCTTATTCTTTATCCATACGTCCTAAGGTTCACTTTGAGTTTGACACACTAATGAAACTCAAGGGTGCGTGTACATAACAAATCCAAACAAAATAAAACTAAGGACCACTTTTAATTTTGTATGGATCATAGGGTAACCGCGACGGTTATCAATTTCATCGAAATACTACCTAATACTACTATATATATATTTAAAAATTAAAATAAATATAAACTTCATTTTCATTTTCATTTTCATTCTCCATTTCTTTCTTCCGCGCCACATTCCTGGTAACTAACCAACCCCATTTTAATTTCATACTAACGGCCTGAAATATGTAATTTACAATTACAAAATCATTATTATCATTATTATTATGAAACTTGGTCAATTAAAATGTAAATTTTCTGAAATTTTTATACTGTTAAATCATTACTTTAGTTAGTTATATAGCATATGAATTTCGAGTAATAATAATAAGAATTAACAAACTCTATTTCTGATATGTTTTTTATAAATTTTAATGAATTTGTTGTAATTCTCTCACATTTTTGCGTGTTAGTTATAATGTGTAATTCATCTTACAACAGAAATAAAAGAGTATTTAGACTAACAAAATGTTAATTTTAATGCAAATCCGTACTGTTTAGTTAGTTATAACATGAAGTTTTATTTTTATTTCTAGTGATATATTCATGATCATTTTAGTAATTTTTTGTTAATATTTGTCATTGGTAAAAACATAAAAAAAAAAAAAATTCTATTTATCTAATATACTAAAGTAGTATGTTTAGGCTAAAATCGATATTGAAATTGATATTATATAATACGTAAATTTTGTGTTTTCTTATATCAAAAGATAATTTGATTTCCGGGTTTTTGTATCAATAGACAATTTGAAAGTTTGTTATATACAATAACCTTTTATGTATAGACTGTTACATTTTGGGGGTTGTTGATTTGCCATTTATTTAATGAATGTTGCTTTGAATGAATTGTACTCTTTGTTTTTGATGCATTTAATCAAGGTGTTTGATGAAATGTTGTTGAACTTGTTTTTTGAGTAAAGATCATGGGAAACCTATGTTGTTTGTTCCAAGTAGACCAATCTACTGTTGCTATTAAGGAATCTTTTGGGAAATTCGATGAAGTTCTGGACCCGGGATGTCATTGTGTGCCATGGATTATGGGTAAAAAAGTTGCAGGTCATCTTACATTAAGGGTTCAACAATTGGATGTCAAGTGCGAGACTAAAACCAAGGTATATTAGTTCGTCGAATTTGAAATGACTGTTTGATATCCGATATTTACTAATACAGTTTATATCGTGGTTTTCAGGATAATGTGTTTGTGAATGTTGTGGCTTCCATACAATACCGTGCTTTGGCTGATAAGGCAGGTGATGCGTTTTATAAACTTAGCAACACAAGGGCGCAAATCCAGGCCTATGTTTTTGATGGTATGTTACTACCTGCATTCGTCAAGTTATGGATAATTGTATATATATGTATTGATACTGTATGTTTCAAATCTTTAGTTATAAGAGCCTTCGTTCCGAAGCATGATCTAGATGATACATTCGAGCAAAAGAATGAAATTGCCAAGGCTGTCGAAGAAGAGCTTGAAAAGGTAATGTAATATTGTAATTAAATTGATAGTCTGTTATTCTTCTTCTTCCATACTATATGATGTTGGCGTTTCTCGATTAGATTATAGTTCTGACATGGATTGCTTAATCTTTGTTTGTAGGCTATGTCTGCTTACGGGTACGAGATTGTTCAGACATTGATCGTTGACATTGAACCAGATGAGCATGTTAAGAGAGCAATGAATGAGATCAATGCTGGTAAACTTTTGATTCATACTATATATATGCCCTGTCAGTATGTAGCGTTCTAATCGAGATGACAATATGGATGGGTTGGGTAGTTGGTTTAACAAGTTTGACCTAAATACCTGAAAATGGTTTTTGGTAAAAGTATAATTTTGTAAATACTTCATGGGTTAACTATGATTTCACATAGTATATTATTTTCTATAATCTATATTATTGAATAACTTGATTTAGGATTTAGAATGCATTAAAATACTCACTTTGGATGATTTCCAACCGGTTTAACCCAATTTATTTTTTTGCAATTTTTTTCTGTTTTACCTACATGACTTGGTAGAGAAACGCATAACCCAAAATCTACCATTCATGAGTTAGTTGACCAAAATGGCCTCGTCTACTGTTTAACTTCATCTACTATTGCACCATTTTGATGAACCTGAGAATAACAAGTTACAAATGAGCAAACGTAAATGGAGCCTTTAAGACCGCGCAATTCCAACCCATACATGTAAAGTAATCTAAAAAGACTACTGTCTGTATAAATCTTTAGGGGTCGGAATGGACTACACATAGAGCAATGTATATATCATATATGCATATTAAATGCGTCCAGACGGTCACATGGGTTCTTAAATATGGGAATGGCCATGGCTGAATCGCCGGTTCTCATCCCCCTACTTTCATGGGATTAAATAAACAAAATCTGTTCTTTTATTCCATTTCTGTTAATAATCAGAACTTCTATATAATCAGCTGTATTATCTTTGTTTCAAGTTTAGACTGTATAGAGTAATTTGGTACAAAAATTTTTCCAAATTTGATTTAAACTTGTTATTCCAGTATTGTTTTGTAGTTAAATTGTACCATGTATTCATTAGGATTAGTTATAAATCTAAAATTAATAGAAAAGATAAGTTCGAAATTTCCTTTTATCTTTTTACATCAACCCATTATGAGCAATTACCAATCCGACCCAAACCGCCCATGTCGTCACCTTCAGAGCCTATTTCAGTTGTTAATCAAGTACATTTATGTTATCTGCAGCTGCAAGGTTAAGGATGGCGGCAACTGAGAAAGCAGAAGCTGAGAAAATTCTGCAAATCAAGAGGGCGGAGGGTGAAGCGGAGGCCAAGTACCTGTCGGGTTTGGGTGTTGCTCGCCAACGACAAGCCATTGTAGATGGTTTGAGAGACAGTGTGCTGGGATTCTCACTCAATGTTCCTGGAACAAGTGCAAAAGATGTTATGGACATGGTTCTAGTGACCCAGTATTTTGATACCATGAAAGAAATCGGTGCATCTTCCAAATCCTCAGCTGTGTTTATCCCTCATGGGCCTGGTGCAGTTCGTGATGTAGCCACCCAGATACGTGATGGGCTTCTCCAGGGTTCTGCCACTAGCTGATTTGCAACTTTGTCACTTGAAATCATGTATATAGGTTATATATTATTGTTTGGACCTTTTCTCTTTGAAAACTCAAAATAAATTACAAAGTTAAATGTAAATTTATCAAAAAATACTGTAATATTTATTCCATGGTCGTTATAGCTTTCATATGTATGGCTTTGTTGAACCTGTGCGAGTTCAGGTACTGCATCCTCTTGTTTCGTTTGTGGCTTCGCAGTTTGATAAACGGGCTAAAGTGGTTACCCTATAAAGAAACTGCTAAAATGACAATCAGACTCTGTTTGTGATTTAAGCAAAGCACATTATAGGAGAGACCAGGTGATCATGCATATTTCATATAACACATCTTACATACAATCAAATCATTAAAGGTGTAATGAGATAATTGAATTGGTTAGACAAGTTATAGATAAGTTATGACATTAGTACACGTTAACAATAATATGGTTACGTTACTAATCAATATTTCTACATATTGGCTGCCACATTCATTATGGATTTCTTTTAATTGCAAAGCACATTATTAGTCTAACCCCACCATCAAAAATTCTAGCATTCTGATATCTTGATATCATATTTGGACTTCTTATCTCGTTTAATTGGAATGTAGAGTACAACACTGCAATTTGAGTTTTAATTGAGCTTGTTATCGTATTTCACCGTTTAAGCCTACAAGTCAAATAAATTATATTTTAAGCATCAAAAGTCCATAAAAATAATCATAATTGGAAGTATAAAAATAATGATATCGTAAAAAATAAATATGTATAAAATAGACGATATCAAGGTTTCAAAGAAGGTTTCTTTCCTTTTAATACTTCATAAGGTGTTTTATTCGTTAAACGTCTAAATAGCACTCTATTAAGTATATAACAAGTGGTGGCGATGGCATCACACCAAAACTTTTGAGGAATAGATTGTTCATTTAACATTGTTCTACTCATTTCTTGAAGTGTTCAATTTTTTCTCTCAACAACCCCATTAGTTGGGGAGTGCGAGTAGCCGAAAAATTATTAGTTACACCATGTTTATCACAAAATGCCCAAATTGGGCTTCATTATCAAATTCCTTACCATGGTCGGTTCTTATTGACACAATTGTACATCCTAGTTTATTTTGAATTTTTCTTCCAAATATTTTAAATTGTTCAAATGCCTCATTTTTATGTCTTAAAAAGAAAGGCCAAGTAAATCTAGAATAGTCATCGACAATTACCAAGATATAAAAATTTCCTCCATAACTTTGAATTGACGACGGACTAAACAAATCATTATGTAAAAGTTCTAGACGTCTTTTAGTTGATATGATATTTTTTGGTTTATAACTTGCCATAACTTGTTTTCCTATATTACATGCATCACAAAAATGACAATCAAATTTCAATTTAGGAAGATCCCTCACACAATCCATAGAAGAGAATTTTTAAATGTGTCGCATGTTAGCATGTCCTAATCTCCTATGCCACAAGGTAGACATATTGTGTATGGTGGCTAAACACAAATAAAGTTTCTCATAGTCATTTAGTTTGCAATGTGTAGACTCTTGTTTACGTTCATATCTAATAATTACTTCAACATTTCTAAATATTTCCGCATGTGATTCATTAAATAAAACTTTCAAGCATTTATCACATAATTTACCAACACTTAGCAAGTTAAAAGCAAGATTTTTCACATGAGCAACTTTTTCAAACACAAATTTTTCGTGTGCGATGTTACCTTTAACAATGATTTTCCCTTTGACATCACTTCCAAACACAACGCCAGCTCCGTTGCATTTGGCATACGTGGTGAACACTTCTCGATCAACGGTCATGTGTTTAGAGCATCCACAATCGTTAATCTAATCATCTTTTTTGATCACTCCTTTATTGTATTCCTATAAATCATAAGGACACTAAACTCTTGGTACCCAATGTTTCATGGGTCCGGGATTGTTAGCACTAAACATACCAATTTTCACCCATTTCTTTACCACTTTCTTACCGCGTCGGTCCTGAGAATTTGGATGCTCGGGGCTTCATAGTCGAAAAATTGCCCCATATTATAAACTTTAAACAATACAACACAAAGGTTTTAAGGGTTTGGAACCTAGTCAGCTCATCCCTATGCCGATTTTATTGAATAAATAAAAAGTTGTACCCCTTCGATGTACCCCTTCGAGTCACAATACAAAGGATACTCAATACGAAGCACCCTTATGAAGGGCAAAAGCACGAAGGTGCTTAACTCAAATACGAAAGGATTAATGTAAATCCTTCCCAAAGATAAATACAACTCTTGCCTAGTCCGGAGTATTCTAGGATATCCTCCTAAGGAAACTAGATCAGATAAACATGGCAATAAGAGTTTGATTCAAAGAAGGAATAGGGAAACCCTAACCTTCTTCCCCAGGGAACCTCCTCTTATAAAAGGAGGAGGACTCCTTCATTCGGTAAAATCATACATTCGGAACAACTACCGAATAAACCCTAACACATACAATCACCTATCGAGCAAAAACCCTAAAGTCGAATACAATTCGACCACCACTTTCACACTCCTTCGTTGGCATAAAGGAACACTGTTCCTACCTTCGGGGAATCGCCAACAATTCCTAAAAACCCTTTAGGGTCTTACCTTCGAATTATAACGCATATAGACGCGGTTTGGTACACAATCATTTGACACCATCCGTAGGACCCATCGACAAGAAAAACCCACCATTAAACCACTACACTGATTCACTAAAACCATGTTGGCCGCAGGTCAAGAAACTCCAATCGGCGCAACTGTTTCTCTGGGGATTGGAATTTCATCCTTGTCGTTCAGCACGCCGACATATGGAATTCAGATCCAGCCTGAGTTTATGACGATTTCTCAATCGTCGTTCGATTTTATTCGCCCCGAACCCTCCACGTAATATCAAAGGCGGAACAACAGGGCAGGTTCTTCGAGGCAGGAAGAACCGATCAACGAAGAACAACTCTTAGGAAACAGAGCCTTGCTTGATGAAGCCTTGGGGTATATTAACAGGTGACGAGGGGTAGGAAGAGCGTTAAACTTTGATAGCGAAACAAATGAAGAATGGGAGGTGGAGGACCAAGTTGGAAGAGCAACCATGAATAATGCATGCAATATCTGAAGCTCGAGGGCCACTTCCCGAATTCACAGAAGATGCAAGCTTCACTTTCCCTGACTTAACGATGGTCCCAGACCCAGGGCCAGAACTTGCGATGTTTTCCAGAACTCCAATTGTCATGGATTCAACAATAATGCTCCCTCAGGGAGTCCCCCATCCATACGATTATCATCCGTATTGGGGAATACCACCTTCGATGCCTCCATGGTATGGTCCTATACCTCCAGGATACTCTCGAAGCTACCCAATGGCTCAGTCTCACTTCCCTGATCCCCAACCCACACAGGCGATGGTTACTATGGGACTTCAATCAATGTATTCTCCATGGTATCCATACTATGGAGGATATCCTTGGGGATATATACTACCCCAGCAGCAATGCTCAACACCGAAAGGTTGAATATTAGTCAAGACCAGTTGTTCCCCCTCGAAGGCGAGTCGAATGTTTCACCTTTAGTTGAATGGATACAAAAATACCTGTTGCCTAAGAATATGAAGTGTCCATCCCACCTAGGGACGTATGAAGGGAAAACTGATCCCGATGACTTCCTACAATTATTCAGAAGAGTGGAAGCTATGCAACAATGGATTGACCCAGTAGCTTGCCGAGCCTTCGGTTGGGTACTCAAATGTGACTCCAAAGAATGGTTTAACAATCTCCCAAAGGGTTCAATAACTGGCTTCACGGACCTGAAAGAGAAATTCCGAGAATACTTCAGCCAACAAAAAAAGCACAAGAAGACTTACATCGCGGCTCATAATATCAAACAGGGATCGGAGGAAGGTACTAGGACTTTCATAAATAGATACACCAATGAAACTTAGGAGATACCTACCTTGCCAGAATCCCAAAGGATATCAGGCCTCATCCACGGGTGCCGAAGCAGAGCCCTTATCGAGCATCTGGTAGAAAAGCTATTGGAGACTTTCAAAGATAAAAAGGCCAAGGCCTACGCATGGCTTGATGCCAGGGACATAGCGGCTAATAGCATCGGAGTACCTACACAAGACGGGGAGCCTACCGGAGGTAAAAGAAAGCAAAGATTGTTTAATAACAAAGATACCCGAGTCAAATATTCTCCGTACAACAAGGAAGACAAAGGTAAGGAAAGAGCAGTCCTCCCGAAGCTTACCAAAACCCCAAGGGCAATCCTAGAAAAAGAAAAAGTGGCAAAGACCTTCGCACCCCCACCAAAGCTCAGCAACAAAAACAAGAAGAATTGTTATGAGTACTGTGAATTCCACTGCGATCATGGTCATGATACTAATGACTGCATCAACCTAAAGAAAGCCATAAGCAAGGCCATAAAAGAGGGAGAGCTAGGTCACCTATTAGTGGAGATTCGACAAAACACCAAGGTGAAAGATGAAGAAGGAAGCCAAGAAAGGATCAAAGTCCCGGAACAAACAATCTTTATGCTTTACAAACAAGACAAGGAATTGTCAGATATGGAAAGCTCCTAGGAGAGCGAAGGATTGATATGTCCATTTATATAGACATTCCCATATTGTTTCTAAGTCGTTTTAAGCTTAATTATGTGCAAATTACATGTATATTCGATGCTTTGATGGTATTGTTAGTGGTAGCAGGCTTAGAACAGGTGAAATGGTTAGAAACGGCTTTCAGATGACTAAAAGATGCATTAGGATGGTTCATGGACGTGTACGAGTGAAGACGGAATGAAAATTACAAGTTTTGGCTGAAAACAGAGCTGGTGCGTCGCACCTGGAAGGTTGGTGCGAAGCATATTTTGATCAGAAAGTTGGAAGATGTGAGAAAACAGGGAGGTACGGCGCACCAACCCTGTGGTGCGTCGCATATCGGGCAGAGATATTTTTGGAAACAAGGCCAAGTGCGCCGCACTGATGCTTGGTGCGTCGCACCTGTAGGTCGGTTTGTGAAGACTTTTTGTAAACTCTATAAATACAAGACCAAAACCCTCCCATTCGATACACATTCACTTCCAGTCGATTTTAGAGTTTCTTGAGGCACTTTTTAACAGCTTTTACGTTCTCCAAGTTCTAGGGGTTGCTCAAGGGATTCAAGGCATTCAAACATCAATTTTCTTAGCTTTTCATTCTTTTTCGCACTTTGGTACAAGATGTTTACTCTTTATTTTACTATTTGTGATTTATTTATGATTATGTCTAGCTAAATAACTTCATCATCCACTGAGATGAAGTGACACATTGAATAATGGTTGCATAATCTTTTGAATTCAAGTTGATTGTTAAACGTTTTGTCGTAATCTTAATGTTTTGAGTTCTTGCGTTCTTATCTATTGATTCGTTGATAGTGTATGAATGATCTAGATGTATCTAGGTTTAGGAGTGTATTGTTTTAGTTAATTGGGTACAATTAATAGGTGTTGACTTGTAACAAGACAATAAACGGCAATAGATAATAGAATTCAAAGTATTAACGGTTTGGTAAAATCGATAGACAAGATTGTTTACAATAACAATACAAATTCGTCAATTTAGTAGGTCTTGATAGTGAAGGTGGTCACCGGAACTTAGGGGTCGAAAGATTGGTTAACGGGTCGGATAGGGTAATAAGCTAGGTGCGCAACTAGTGAGTTCTTTGTTCTACCTCGTTTTAAAATCAACGAGTTGAATTGGTTTTAATATAGATGCAACCTAAATAATGTGTGTCATGGAGTCAAAGTGGATGATCTTTTAATTCTATTTGATATTAGACAATTCTCTTTTCGATAAATTCTTTGGAATTTCTAACTCTTTCAATCAACTAACTTTTTCAACATAAAATCAAGATGACGTGGTGTCTTTAAAAACCAAAATCTTTTTAACTACTTAAAACTCGCTAGCTCTTTGTAGTCTCCGTGGAATGAACCTTTACTTGCTTTAATCTATATTGCATACAGACGGGTCCACTGCCCGATTGTGTTTGGTATTTGATTCGGAGTATTTTTAAGGATTTTAATTTAACTAGATTTTCACACATCAAGGATCGACCTCAGATTCATCAAAGCTTCTAAAGACCTATGACCCAGAGGAATCCACTTGACCCCTTGGGACCAAGGGGAATGATGAGTAAAACAAAGGGCACATCGTGTCCGGGTTGCTTAGTAGCCTTTATGTTTTTCACAAAAGTGATAAATGTAATGGGTTACACCCTTTAGATGAATAAATAAGCAATCCTGGAATATTAGGAATTTATGTAATCACACAGTGATTAATAAAATTTTTTTAGATCACACGATGATCTCCTACATCTACGAAGGGTCGCTCCCTATCATATTATAACTCTTCCCATGTACGTACAACCTGATTAATCAAAGACGTGCTAACCAGGACCAAAAATGTATGTTCAAAGGGACGCCTACATAACATGACAGCCGAATCATAATTAAGACCCTTACTACGAAGCATGCAAACAAATATAAGACATGGAAATTACAAAGGAAATAACCTTCGTAACCATGCACATAACGTGAGACACAGAAAATTCGAAAGGGAATACCTTAGAGACTATGCAAATGAAAAATAATCACAAAAGGTATTAAACCTTCAAAGATTTTTTGACCTTCGCAAAGGCCTAAAAATAATATGTTCACAATCATCATGACCCACATTAACCATGATAACACATAACCTACATACAATGTAGGACCAGAAAATAATTATTATCCAGACAACGGAACATAAAAATCAAATTGTTCGAAGGCTAGAGGCCAACAGTGTCAGCTTCATCATATAATTACGAAGGAGCGACCGTATCATCAGCAGCAGTCTCTGGGCATGTGTCAGCTTCATGAACGGGAGCTGCCACAAGAGGAAAAGTGTGTCACAAGAGGAAAAAGTGTGTCACAGAGGCCAACAGTGTTAGCTTCATGAACGGGAGCTGCAATAGGAGGAAAAAGTGTGTCAATGTCTGTGGGGACTGACGATGAGACAGGAATAATCTTCTCAGGGACAATGTGCATCAAGGCCTGATATGAAGCAGTAGGATCGGAGGTCAACTTGTCAATAATTGGGAAATTGGCATTCTTGTAATCAGCCACAACTTTGGCAATAGCATCAGCCAAATTAGCAACGAAGCCAGTACAAGAAGCCAACTCCACCTTCCCATCATCGCTCAATTTCTTTAAAACAAGGGACCTCTCATCATCTCTGTTAGCTGAGATCACCGCTACCACAAGCTTCCCAAACTCATCATTGTCCACTAAAGCCCTACAAGCATAAGGAATTACGTCGGTTATAATTCCGACATGCTCCAGAACATGCTCTTGTACCTGCCTAGCCAACCCGGATGACACCTTTTTTTCCAAGTTAAGGTTCAAGACAAAGTTGGTCAACTTCCGCTTTAATTCAGCAATTTCATCCTCTTTGATCTTACAACCAACCTCAGCTTCCTTCAGTTTCCTTTCCAACGAAGAGACTTCACTTGTTTGGATCCTAACCTCCTCGGCAGATTTCTTTAGTCTCTCTCACACTCTTGGTTCTTCTTCTCCAACTGCTCCAATAACTCCTTAGTACGAGAACATACTGCCTGCAGACGCTCCTCCACAACAACATTCATTTTGCTTTGATATTGGGCATGCTTATGATACGATTTTATAAAACCCAAATCACTAATGCCACGCAAAGAGTCAAGAGTAACATCATCTTCGTCATTGTAAGACCTGGGGGGAGTATCATCTGCATGATCAAAAAATGGCATATGATGCACATAAGTAGGAAAAAAATTAAGAAATAGACAGAAGAACCAAGATACAAAGATTTAAGCAACTAAAAGGACATATACCTTTCAACTTGGTTTTCTTCTTCTTCAACGAGGGGACCAAGGGAGACACAGACTCTTTCCTCTTGTGAAGACGTGAACCAATACCTTCTTCAGGGACATTCCAATCACTTGCCTTCACACCATTAATCTCCACATCATCATCTTCCTCGACTACAACAGCAGGGTACCCTTCTACAGAAGGATAAACCCCCCTGGAAGGAGAAGATTCAAGCCCTTCAACATGGCTTACCTTTGGAGTAACATAAGGTATGGATGGAGACCCAATAGAAGCTTCGGCAGAAGATTGCACAACATCTTGACCTCCTTTCCTCACAAAATCTATGAAACTCATATCTATAAATAAAAAATAAAAGAGGGAGAAAGGAGTCAAGCCAAAAGCAGAAACATAAGAGACAAGTATAAAGCAAAACATGTGCTTACCTTTCATCTCTTGTTCCCCAGGTAGCAAAACATCTATAACCTTTGCTTTGAAAAGAACACTATCAGGGTACGAAAATGCTACTATATGATTCTCACTAATTTCATTAAACAAGGGGCTCATGTCATCATCAGAAGGAATGGGATCAACGCACTTGTTCACATCCTCCAATGTTGCCCTATCTACTAAGACGTTAAAGACATTGGGAAATAAAGCATCACTCATAAAAACAAAGAGATCCTACCAACCTCTGATAGTTACCCCAGCCTTATCAAAACAACCAGCGTTGTTTGTCCTATTTTGTATGGTAACCTGATATGTCCATTTATATATACATTCCCATATTGTTTCTAAGACGTTTTAAGCTTAATTAGGTGCAAATTATATGTATATTCGATGCTTTGATGGTATTGTTAGTGATTGCAGGCTTAGAACAGGTGAAATGGTTAGAAACGGCTTTTGGATGACTAAAGGATGCATTAGGATGGTTCGTGGACGTGTACGAGTGAAGACGAAATGAAAATTACAAGTTTTGGCTAAAAACAGAGTTGGTGCGTCGCACCTGTAAGGCTAGTGCGGAGCATATTTTGATCAGAAAGTTGGAAGATGTGAGAAAACAGGGAGGTGCGGCGCACCAACCTTGTGGTGCGTCGCATATTGGGCAGAGATATTTTTGGAAACAAGGCCAGGTGCGCCGCACCTGATGCTTGGTGCACCGCACCTGTAGGTCGGTTTGAGAAGACTTTTGTAAAACACTATAAATACAAGACCAAACCCCCTGTTGATGCACGTTGATGTGACAACAGCAACTTAGATTTAATATGTTGTTTAGATTGAGACATTATGTTAATTTATGTCGTATCTATATATGTAATTGATAGATTATGGACTTTATGTTTTGGTAATGATCGATTACATGTTTTGGAGTTGTATATATATATATGTGTTATGTATGATGTTTGTTGTGTGATATACAAGTACAAACATAATATGTGTTAGGATTCCTTAAGATGAAACACTTAGGAATATAACCAAGTATTACATCTAACGAAGATAAAGTATATCTTCGTTAGAGGCAAACGAAGATAAACTTCGTTTGGTACAAACGAAGATTAACTTCGTTAGATGGGCTGGCAGCTAAGTTCGTAAGAACAAAGCCCAGCAAGCCCAGTTCGACCTGAAACATATATATACGAACGAATACCCTAAGATATAGATGTTCGACATACAAGTACTCCAGAGACCTAAGTTCGTTCTATAGCTTATAGAAACGAAGATAGGACAATACGGATGATTATTTATTTGATAATTAGCGATATACCAATTTACTAATCAAACTAGTTATCTCGTGAGGATTCCGCACTCACGACATAATCATAGACGATCTCGAGAGCGATCTATAGCTATCGAGGGACTTACAAGTGGTATCAGAGCCAATCGATTTCTTATCGAAGGTTCGAGATCGTTTTGTTTGATTCTTTTCTCTGAAAATCAACCTCCCGACACCCTTACTGTCGCTAACTTTGTTTTCTCAAACGAATTTAGCAAACGAAATTAACCTCATCTTCGTTTCGAGTTCTTCCAACGTTTTTAGCTTTATTTTCGTTAAGTTCCTTCAAACGAATTTCAAGTTATCTTCGTTACTCTCACCTTACGGATTTTGCTTTATCTTCGTTCTTTCCTTCAAACGAAGATAATTCTATCTTCGTTTCCTCCTGCAAACGAAGTTAATCCTATCTTCGTTTCTCTCATTCAAACGAATTTAAGATCTATCTTCGTTTAGTGCAAAAAAAAAATTCCGAAATGGCTTCCTCGTCAACCAACACTGCTGTTGCTCAATACCTGAATTCTCTTGTCTATCATGATCATCTCGTTGGACGTACTAATTCTCCACCGAAGTTAGTTTCATTGGCTGACTTCTGGGCGTGGAGAGGTCGATTTGAAGATTATATTCAACGAGAAGATTTGAATATGTGGATTATGATCACTGAAGGATATGAATGGCCAACTCTTACTGTAAACGGTGTTACAACTAATTACAAAGTAGGAGAATTAAAAGGTGAAGAAAAATCCTTGTATGTTGTTGAAGTTAAGGCTCTTTCTACTCTTAGAATGTGCATTCCTCAAGAATTAGTGCACTTGTTTCCTAAACAGGAGTACAAGACTTCCAAGCAACTGTTCGATGCTATTGAAGCTCACTGTGAAGGTGATCCATTATTGAAGCAAAATCGAGTTAAGATGCTTAAGAAACAATTTGATTGCTTTAATGCTACCAAGAACGAACTAGTTGAGGATCTTATCTTGAGATTTCAACATCTTCTTGCTGAGTTAGCCTATTTTGATCTTAAGTATACTCCTACTGAGATAGTGGATAAATTCTTGGATGGTCTGCCGAAAGCTTATAAAGAATTTCGTCATGGATTGCAAGAAAGAGCTGATTATGCATCTCTTCGTATAGATGGTGTTATATCCACATTAAGAAACAGAGAAATGAAGGATAAGGCAAAGGATCTCCAAGACAACTTCACACAAGATCCATCTCTTTATCATGCCACTATGAAGAATCCTACAGCTGATATTAATGCATTCTTTTCTGGAGTTGGTTCTTCTGGCACGAAAGAAGGTCCTAATTGTGTTATGGATGGAGATGATTCTGCAGGTTTCATGGCTTCTGATGCTGGTTTCAAGGCTCGAAAGACAAATGAGAATGCCAAGCCTAGAAATATGTCGTTTGGTAACATTTCATCTACTTCTGCTGGTTACAAGTCTATGCCTATGGATATGAAATCTGCTGAGGGAAGGATGAATGTCTTTGCTGCAATGTGTGCTGCACATGAAGCTTTTGTTGCTGGGAGGATCACGGATCCAGCACTCATTGATGAAGATTATGACCAAATAGATCCAGATGATGTTGAAGAAATGGATCTGAAATGGAATTTGGCGATGATCACTAGGAGAGTGCAAAGATTTATGCAGCGAACAGGTCGACAGCTTATTGGGGGTACTCAGGGCTTTGACAAGTCAAAGGTTAAGTGCTATAATTGCGATGGCTTTGGACATTTTGCCAAAGAATGTCAACGACCAAAGAGAGATGTCAACATTACCCCTACCCGTCAAGATAGAGGTGGTAATCGTCCTTTTAATCAGAATGCAAGTAGAGCTCTCTTGTTGACTGAAGATACTACTGGAAATAGCAATGACAAGGCTATCGTAGCTGCTCAACCTAATGGTTCTTATGTCTGGAATCTTCCACAGGATGAGACTAATAATGCTTATTTGGCCGAAATAGTTGATGATATGGCTCAAATAGCAGATTCTGTTGAGGATTTCTTGGACACCTCAGTTTACCACAGTGATGAGCATCTGTATGAAAATGCTCAAAGCTCGAACTTGGAATCTTCTACTCAGGTATATGACACTGATTCTGAGTCGGATGAAGAGGTTGAGGTTGCTGATACGAAAGATTCTGGAGAGGTGAACGCTGCTGAGAACAAAGACGATTCTTCTACTGAAAAGGTTGAAAAGACGATTGAAGAGCAGATGAAAGAGTATGAAATTCCAGCAGGCATGAGTGTGGATGACTTTGTTGCGTACATGGCAGACTGCAAAGAAGCAGATCAACAGGTATCTTATTCTCTTCGTACTATTGTTCATGTTTGCCAAATTGTTAATCGAATGTTTGATGAAATTGAACAAAAGAATGAACGAATTAAGCATTTAGAATCCGTTGTTAATGCTGCTCATGAAGAAAGAGATAAATTGATTAAAAAGATTTAACTGTCACTGAAAGAGAAAGATTTTTAAGGATAGGATTAAATCTTTAGAGTCTGACATTAATGCTATGAAAGACAAAGTTAAACATGCTGTGGCTGTAGAAAGAGTAGGTGGTGAAGCTTATGCCTTATTAGCTAAGAAGTGTTCTACTATTGAGAAAGAATTGGCTGATGCTAGAATAGAAATAGTGGACTTACAAGCTAAGGTTGATTCAGGTAGACATGATGAGCTTTTGATGCATATGCAAAAATTTGGGGACTCTCCATCTAAGAGTTCTGACTCTGCTAAGGTTTCTTACAATAGCATGCCTCCTCCTTTCAACAATAATTATACTCCTGTAGAACCTAATATCCCGGAAGTCCTACTTCAACCTAGTGTTGATGTTGGTAAATCTCAAGACTCGTCTCCTAAGCCTACTTTGACTGAGGAGACAACAATGTCTAAAGGAGTTTCTTCTCAACCTACCAAGGAAGAGAAATTGAAAGGTGTTGTCCTAGATTCGTCCACTTCTTATGGTCAAAAAGACAGTATTACTCACTTTACACTTCGTAAGAGTAGTAGGGTCTACACTGAGTTAGAATTCCCGTTATCATTAATTGACCCTAAGAGGATTGATAAAGTCTGGGATGTTGATATTAAGGATATGAAGCGATTAAGTCAGTTGCGTCAAACTCCTTTACCTAAGCAGTCTAGGAATAGTCAATCTGAAGATGAATTAGTTGTTAATGTCGAAGCAACTAAGGCTTTGAAGCATATCTTAATGCCTGCTCGATAGAAGTCCCCAAGTAAGTCTAGGACATCACCGACCAAACGAGACCATAAGGATTCTAGTAAAACAAGTAAATCAGTGGACAATAGTGTATCTGTAAGTACCAATAATAACGTAGATACAAAGAAACAACCTAAGGTCCTCTCCTGCTTTGCTTGTCATGAAAAAGGTCATGTTTACAGTGTATGTCCTAATCGACCTCGGCGATCAGGTTCTCCTTCAAAGGTTACCACCTCGGAAGGTAAAAGGGGGTTGGGTAATGCTAAACAGGTTTATGAAACTAAAGTTCAATCTTCTTCAAAACTGTTTACTATCCCTCAACGACATGACTCTCCACCAAAAGGTTCTTCTCCTATGGGACTAAGATTCACTACCCCCAGTGGGAGTTCAAGTCGGTCACACACACCTTCAAGTCGTAATTTCTTTTATGACCGAAATCATTCAAGTGTTCGACCTTCTTTTGGCCTTCATTCCCCAAGACCTTCTCCAACGAACGGTCAGAAGTCTTCTCCAGTAAGAAGACAAGTTGAGAATCAAGTCTCACCCATGGCTTCTAGCAATAGATATTGGACTGAACTGATTCTCAAGGATGAGAAGGGACGACCCAAACCTATGAAGGTTTGGGTCCCCAATGATAACTAATATTTCTCATTTGATGTGCAGGGAGTTCCTAGGAAACCTATTCATTTGTGGTACCTTGACAGTGGATGCTCCAGGCACATGACAGGGGACAAGAAGCTCTTGTCCAATTATACTGGTATAAATGGGTCATATGTTAGTTTTGCTGGTTCCAAGGGCGGCAACATCACCGGTCAAGGAGATGTCGTCAATGGACAACTAACTCTAGAAAGAGTTAATTATGTGGAACAACTTACTCACAATCTAATGAGTGTCTCACAGATCTGTGATAAGGGCAACAATGTTCATTTCACAGAAAAGGAGGCATACATCTTGAAGCCGGGTTTTGTTATTCCAGAAGAATGGATTATGCTCAAAGCTCCTAGGAAGAGAGACATCTATGGTTTAGTTTTAGGTGTTGATAATCCAAAGGAGCCCCTTTGTTTGTTGAGCAAGGCAAATGAGTCTGAATCTCTCCTATGGCATCGTAGAATGGGACATATCAACTTTCGGAAAATGAATGAACTTATCAGTCTTGGGTTAGTTGACGGTGTGCCTGTTAAGAAGTTTGGGATGGAAGATAAGTGTGTACCGTGTTTGAAAGGAAAGCAACATAAGAATCCGCATAAATCCAAAGTACTCAACTCTATTTCCAAACCATTCGAATTACTTCATATGGATCTCTTTGGTCCTGTGAACAAACGAAGCATTGGAGGGATGTCTTACTGTTTAGTGATCACTGATGATTACTCGAGGTACTCATGGGTATTTTTTTGCATGTACCTCTACCTGATTCTCCTTTCTATGATACTTTGCATGTACCTCTACCTGATTCTCCTTTCTATGATACTGATGACACGGAAGGTGAAACTCAGGAGGAGCCTAACACTCTAGATTACAAAACTCCAGAGCAACATGTGCAGACGAATTTGGGAGATAATCTTTCTGTCGATAAGGTTCCTCAAACCAGAGTCCACAAGGATCATCCAGTCAAGCAAATCATTGGTGATGCTTCTGCCTCTGTTCGCACGAGGAATCAATCTAAGAAACCGTCGTGTATGTTTGCTGAAGTTAAGGATACTGGGGCAATTACTTGGTACTTGTATTACTGCTTTATCTCTTAGGTTGAGCCTAAGAATGTTGGAATGGCTCTTAAGGAACCGTCATGGGTTGAGGCGATGCAAGAAGAATTGGCTCAGTTTCGGAAGCTTGAGGTATGGAAGTTAGTTGACTTACCTCCGGGTGAATCTCCTTTAACAACGCGTTGGGTTTTTCGTTGTAAACGCGATGATAGAGGTGTAGTTACTCGAAATAAGGCTCGATTGGTGGTTAGAGGATTTGAGCAACAAGAAGGTTTTGATTACGATGAGGCATTTGCACCTGTAGCTAGACTTGAAGCTATTCGATTATTTCTGGCATATGCTAGTTATAAGGGTATTAAGGTGTATCAGCTTGATGTAAAGAGTGCCTTCTTGTATGGTGATATTAAAGAAGAAGTGTATGTCGAACAACCTGCCGGGTTTGAGGATCCAGACTTTCCTAATAAAGTATATCGTCTCGATAAGGCTTTATATGGTTTACATCAGGCTCCTCGATCATGGTATGAAAAATTGTCAACTCATTTGAAGGAAAGTGGTTTTACCAGAGGTTCTATAGACAGCACGTTGTTTATTAAATGGAAAGGGAAGGACTACTTGCTTGTACAGGTTTATGTCGATGACATCATTTTTGGTTCATCTGATAACCAAATGTGCAAGGAATTTGAACACAGCATGAAGGCTAAGTTTGAGATGAGTGCTATGGGGGAATTAACCTTCTTCCTTGGACTACAGGTGGATCAACTGAAAGATGGTTTCTTTATACATCAGACCAAGTATGTTAGAGATTTGCTTACTCGGTTTCGCCTGTCTGATGCTAAGGATGCTGTTACTCCCATTAAGACTAATCATGGGTTGTGTCCTGATAAGCCTAATGATCCATCTGTCGATGCCACTCAATATCGAGCCATCATTGGATCCTTGATGTATCTGACAGCCTCACGTCCAGATATTACCTTTGCTGTTTCTATGTGTGCTAGATATCAGGCTAATCCGAAAGAGTCTCACTTGACAGCTGCAAAAAGAATCCTTCGTTATGTGAAAGCCAAGCCTCGTCTAGGTCTTTGGTATCCCATGTATGGTTCTTTTGACTTTGTAGCTTATACTGATTCGGATTATGGTGGTGACAACTCGGATAGGAAATCAACGTCAGGTGGATGTCAGCTTTTAGGGGGGAGAATTGTATCGTGGCAGTGCAAAAAGCAGACATCTGTTGCACAGTCATCCTGTGAAGCAGAGTACATTGCTGCTGGATATTGCTGTTCTCAGGTGCTTTGGATACAGCAACAACTGCGCGATTATGGTATGAATATCTCTAATACTCCTATTTGTATTGATAATAAGTCTGCCATAGATATTACCAAGAATCCGAAAAACTTTAAAGTCACCAAGCACATAGATATAAAGTATCATTTCATACGTGACTGTTTTGAGAAAAAGCTTATTCATTTAGAAAAGGTTATTACTGATGATAATCTTGCTGATTTATACACTAAAGCTTTTGATGGACCTCGTCTTGAGTTGTTATTTCAACTCAATGGTATGAAGAATGCCGAGTAGTTTCTCTCAAAGAACTTAAATGTATTTCTCGTGTGTCATAAAAAAATACAAAAAGAGTTGTCTTAGTATAAGTTTGTATATATCTAGTGTCAAAAAAAAAAATATATATATATATATATGAATAAAGTAAGGTTACTGCGCTAAATGAGTAGAAGTGACGATACTTTAGCTTTTAAGCCTGCTTAATCGTAATATAACTGATTAGTTCAGTGATTACAATTTGGGATATATCGGTAGACACAAAGTACCAAGGTTTCCTTTAATTTGAACTTAAATTATACAATGTTCTTGTGGGAAACATATTCAGATATATGGCTGAGATTGCTTGCTTTTTAGTAATGAATTGATCTAGTCCTTAAATTTGGTGAAAGATCTAGCATTACTATAAGATTTGTTCAATGAATAGGCAAGAACCTCTACCAATCATGAGCATAAAAGTAAATGTGATATTGTTATGCAAATCAAATGAATGCAAATTAAGGGGCTAATGTGGTCTTTGAGATTCGGACAAGTATGTCCTCGGGGTGTCTTTGTATACCTAGCCTACCTAAAGCTTACAACTTGGGATAGGTTGTCGGAAAGTTCGCTACATGGATCTCATAGAAAATCACGGGTTTCTTATAAATCATGAAATGCAGAAGCAAATATGTGAAATCACAAAGTAATTCAATTCAGTTATCCACAAAGTGTCTCATGATTGGTTAAGGATGTTCTTGAATATATTGAATATTTTTTATCTTAGTGCTTGTATCGATTACGAAAGTATATCTGAATGTGGGTTACATAAGTTCGCAATCTATCCAATGGCATATTAGGCTACTCGGGTTACATGGTGACTGTCCTTGGCCAGGGTATGTCGAAAGTGTCATAACACAAAGGAAACTGGACGTACCGAGTGTTTAAGAGGACTAACATACCGGTAATCGCTGTTGGTCATGGTTCAAAACTTATAATAAGAGAATTATTTCTCACCCGTAGGCTTATGTAACATGCTATACTGATCTAATCAGCAGTAATCATGCTTAATGTGAATAATGTATAAAGTCTAGTTAATTAGAATTTAGATTAGTTTATTGTTCTGCAATTTTATTCTGTGTTATTTTTCTTTTTAATTGAGTCAAAATAAGTATTTTATAAGTTCTTATTCCATGAGAGATCCTATTCAAATTCTGAGTATATTTTTGTTGAATTTCTTCATGTGAATTTTTAGTGAAGTTGTGTAGACTGTTGACAAAGAAGATTTTCTAATATGGACATTAATTTGTTTAAAGTTTAGAAAAAGATCTTTTCAAGTGTAATGTGAAATGTCAAAGTCATTTGAAATTTCATGATTTTCACTTGTCACCAAATTATTAATTGGTTTGTTTAAATTGTGTGGTGACATTTTAGGGTTTGACAAGAAATGACCTCCCTTGATCTTTTGTTAGATTTTTAGTTATTTCATATTTGTTAACCCTGATTGAGTATGATTGTAACTTGAATTTTCTGCATTATACTATTTTGTTCTCAATGCGTTGATGAGTTCTGTGGTAAGTGTGCAGTGTTCAGGTTAAGAAGATAACGTTGGAATGCTGACTTCTGTTATTGCATTGTTATTTACATGGATGATATCATTACAATAAGATCCTTGGTGTGTAGTGATAATATTTGTGATGCAGATTAGAGCATGTGAAGGATGAATACATGAACTGGTTTTTGGAATAGTTATTTATTTATGATTCATGTATTTAATGAAAATAATCAAATTTGATATTAGTTTCCTTTGAATTTCATGCTGTGATTTATGACATACTTTTGGAAACTTTACTAAGTTCTTCAGTGAATTTTTGTTGGATAGTTCATTGTTTGTTAAGTCTTGTAGACGGCATTTAGAATGGGACTTAAGTGTTTCAAGATGGTTTGCTGTCATGCATATCTATGATCCAAGGAAGTTCTCGGTGTCATAATCATATTGGTAATGAGGTTCATATTTACATTGATTATTTTCAGGATAGCGTTTAAACCATGGTTTTCATTCAAGATTACAATGTTTGGTTATCTACGTACATTATGATTATGAATTTGGGTGCTAAGCAAGTTTTTAATACAAGGCATGAACAGGTTGCTATCTAACGAGTTTTTTTTGCTATGTACAGATTGTGATAAAGGGTTGTGTTTTGGAAGATTGCTTGGATGAAACTCTGAAATTTTTGCTGAACTACGGAATATTTTCAGATTTGTTCTTACGAAGATAGCTGCTATCTTCGTTCGACACACCTTTGTTCAAACGAAGTTTATCTTCGTTTGGCTAACTTCGTTTGTGAAGTTATGCCCGATCCATAGTTGGCCCATTGTTAGTTCCATATATAAAGGGGTTTTTCTTCGTTATTTCTTTATCAAACGAAAAATACTCTTATTTTCGAGCAAAAACCCTAAAACACAAACTTTTTTTCTTTTCTCTCACTTTAATTCGTTTTCTTGATTCATTGTCCAAACTGAGATCTAAGTAAGTTTTTAATGTTCTTTTCATTCACGAATATGATTTAGGTTTCCATGTATCTTCGATTTGATTTGTGTTGATTATGTTTATAAAATTCTTGTAATCATTCACCTGGTTTGATCAAACGAATTTAGATTTGAATTGAACGAATTTACCTTGGGTAGAAACGAAGTTACTTTTATGCCTTACGAACTTAGATCTAAGTTGATGAGGAACGAATTTAGCTTAACACCCTTAGGTTTATTCAAACGAACTTAGACTTCGTTTATAGGTTACGAACTTAGAAGATAAGTTTTATAACTTACGAACTTGCATGTACAGTTTAGTCTTAACGAACTTAAACTTCGTTAGGTGTTAATTTAGGTTTAATTCTTACGAACTTAAGACCTATTTTCGTTTAGTTATTGCTTACGAATTTAGCTTCTATCTTCGTTCTGTCTACTTAACGAATTTATTGGTTATCTTCGTTCAGACTTATTTTGCGAAATTAAGAATTAGGGTTTTTCAGATTAGGGTCTTTTCAACTTAGGGTTTTTCAATTCTACAATCCATTTATCATGATTATTTATATTTGTTTCGATATTGTGATTGGTTTTGCAGAAATGGCTCTTGCTCCTCGTCAATTTGTGAAAAAGCACAATCTTGCCCTGAACCTAGATCCAGATCAGCATAATTGCGAACATTTTCATGAAATGTTCAACTACATTGCTCGCTCGCGATTATCTTTTGCTTTCTGTGATTCGCCGAGACTGATTAAGCTGTATATTGATTCTTTCTGGTCTACTGCTCATGAAGTCATGATTGATGGCCAAAGTTTTGTATGAGCAACTGTTGAAGGCACAACATTTGATTTCAATGCTGAATCGCTTCGAACTATTTTGCATCTAGGAGCAGAATCAGACGTAGATGAAGAGGAAGACGTTGAAATGACTTACGAGTTCGAACTCCTTCTTCGCTGCTTTCAGAGAATGGGGTTTGTTGGCCAGGTCAAACTTCCTTTTGACAAGAGTGGTTTTCAGGGAAGATGGAGGTATCTGGCGTATGCATTGCTTGTCTGTTTGAGCAATCGCAAGGCTGGCTTTGATCAACTATCTGCACAGATTGCGTCGCAGATGGTTGCTTTGGTATATAATCGCCCTTATCCTTTCTCCCGATATTTTTATCAAGAGTTTGTTGATCAGATTAATGCTAGGGGGAGAAAGCGATTTCTTCTGTATCCTCGATTTGTGATGGCTATCGTTAGACATTTTTGTTCAGACTTAGACTATGACCAAGGTCCTCGCTACGTTCTTCATGCTTGGCCTTCGCGTCTTTTTGCTGATCTTGAAGCCAATACGAGTAATGTGGCTGGTCTTCATGATCCACCACTTTTTGGTCACCTGATTAATCCAAACTATCGATCTCGTCTTGAGAATGATATGTTTGTGGATGATGTTGATGACGATTCTGAGTCTGGTGATTCTGAAAGTTCGGATGATTCTGTTGATGGTTCTGATGATGACTCCGGGGATGAGTCTGCTGGTTTGGATGTTGGAAATGATGGAGATGATGTTGATAGTTTCGACGGTTCTGCTGCTACAAATGCGACAGACACAGATGATTCTACTGCTGCTGAACGTCGAACTAAGCTGATTCATGATGTCGCCGCTGCTTCTGAAAGTGATCATTCGCATCAGTCGTTTGATCAAGAAGGTGTTGCGTTTCATAGAGAGCGTCGAAGCAAGAATTGTCATGCCATTCCTGCTCTTTCAGATTCAGCTGTCTCTACTCCTGCTGTTGCTGCTGAGATTGATCCTGATGTTGCAGCTCAGCATGACTCTGAATTACGTGAGATTTTTGAGGATATGGAAGATCCTATAAACAGAGCAAGTTCGGTTAGTCCAGCAAAGAGGCAAGGGAGTATTGATCTTCAGTATACCAGAATTAAGCGTCGACGTGTTGTTGAAGCTTCTTCTGTAGCAATGCCTGATTCTCCACGACCGACTGCTGCTGTTGTTCCTGTTCTTGGTCATCGAGTTGATCTTTTGGAGACCAGAGTTCGCACTTTGGAGTTAGATCTCACTGCTACTCGCGCTGCCTTAACATTTTTGATCAACTGGGTCAAAAATCAAGGGGGAGAAGTTCCGGAAGAGGTCTGCAGATTGTCAGCGGTTCAACCACGACGTCAGAATGACGATGATGATGCTGATAATGCTGCTGCAAGGAATGTTTCTCGCCCAGTTGAAGATAGAGGAAAGGGTGCAGCGATCGAGGGGGAGACAGGAGGTGATACTTCTCAAACTTCTCAGCAAGGTGCTTCTGGTTCTGGTGCTGGTCCTTCTGGTGCTCCTCGTGATTCAGGTTTCTAATTTTGTCTATGATAAAGATTGATAGATAGAATGTATACTTGATTGTGTGTAATAAGTTATGACATTTTATGTAATGAAAATGTAATTTATCTTATTTTAATACAAGTACATTTCATCTTTATTATAATTATTATGTTTATTCTTTTATTCTGGTGTTCATTTTGTGTAAATTTAAATAGATGATCCAGATTATACAGATTTATTCTTTGATGGTGATGAGCTCGAGGAAGGCGAATTTGTCCCTGAACCAAATCTAGATATATTCAAGAAGCCTTATGGGTTTGATGAAGTGTGGGGCTCAATTCCTGAAGATCCGTTGATTGAAGAAAATAGAGTGTTGGATCAGCAGAGCTCAGATATTAGAGAAAGAATGCTTCAAGTCCCATTCAGCAGCCTAACTCAAGTTCTACATTTTGTTGTGTATGCTAAGAATGGTGATGTGTCGATTCCATCTGAATATGAGATTAATGTGACAAGACCATTCAATTCAAATGATTTTCCAGTTTCTCTCAGAGATGATGATTCATTACATATTGTGGATCGACGTGTTCCCGAGAAAAGAGTAAATGATTGGATAGTACATAGGGAAACGTGGAAACCGAATTTGTATTGGACTCATATCTCAGATAAAGATGCTGCAAAGTACAAGACAATCATCTGGAGTTGGTTTTATGATGATGAATTGAAGTTGTTTGTGCTTAAAAGACCAGAAGGTTGTCAGTACTTAGCATGGTGTGAGAGACATTTCAGAAGTTTGTGTGAAGAAGATTTACATGAGCTTGGAAATAACTGGATTATCAATCCAAGTGATGATGGCTTAGCTGACGTTGTTGGTAAGAATCTTAGAAAAGATTTTTGGTTAAGGAAGAACATGAAAGATTCTGATAAACCACAATTTAAGATTGAGCCAAGATCGAAGAAAAGAGTGGTTAAGCCAGATAAAACAGTTGAGTTTGTTCAACATGATATTAAATGTATGATCAAGGTTCCTGCCAAGAAATGGGCACAAGATGTCTTGGACAAGATGGATAATTGGGAAATTGATCGAAATTCTGGTGAAGCCAAAATGTATGCAGATTCAAAGAAGCAGATTTTGTTGAGAAGAGTTTATGATCCGATGCAGCTGGTGAACTTCTCAAGAAATGATCTGAGGAAGTTATATGATACGGAGTGCTCGTTTTTGCCATTTTGGAAGTATGAAGAAAGTAGATATCGTAAGATACTTCAGCTCTGCTTACATGAAGATATTCATGCAAATAGCAAAAGATTGTTGTTTGATGAATGATCAGATTTTGAAGACTAAGAAATCGAAGGTGCTGCTGTCAAGGGGGAGTTTGTTGATGCACGTTGATGTGACAACAGCAACTTAGATTTAATATGTTGTTTAGATTGAGACATTATGTTAATTTATGTCGTATCTATATATGTAATTGATAGATTATGGACTTTATGTTTTGGTAATGATCGATTACATGTTTTGGAGTTGTATATATATATATATATGTGTTATGTATGATGTTTGTTGTGTGATATACAAGTACAAACATAATATGTGTTAGGATTCCTTAAGATGAAACACTTAGGAATATAACGAAGTATTACATCTAACGAAGATAAAGTATATCTTCGTTAGAGGCAAACGAAGATAAACTTCGTTTGGTACAAACGAAGATTAACTTCGTTAGATGGGCTGGCAGCTAAGTTCGTAAGAACAAAGCCCAGCAAGCCCAGTTCGACCTGAAACATATATATACGAACGAATACCCTAAGATATAGATGTTCGACATACAAGTACTCCAGAGACCTAAGTTCGTTCTATAGCTTATAGAAACGAAGATAGGACAATACGGATGATTATTTATTTGATAATTAGCGATATACCAATTTACTAATCAAACTAGTTATCTCGTGAGGATTCCGCACTCACGACATAATCATAGACGATCTCGAGAGCGATCTATAGCTATCGAGGGACTTACACCCCCCCCATTCGAGACACTTTCACTTCCACTCGATTTTAGGGTTTCTTAAGGCACTTTTTAGCAGCTTTTACGTTCTCCAAGTTCTAAGGGTTGCTCGAGGGATTCAAGGTATTCAAACATCGATTTTCTTAGCTTTTCATTCTCTTTAGCACTTTGGTACAAGATGTTTACTCTTTCTTTTACTATTTGTGACTTATTTATGATTATGTCTAGCTAAATAACTTCATCATCCACTGAGATGAAGTGACACATTGAATAATGGTTGCATAATCCTCTGAATTCAAGTTGATTGTTAAACGTTTTGTCGTAATCTTAATGTTTTGAGTTCTTGTGCTCTTATCTACTGTTTTGTTGATAATGTATGAATGATTTAGAGGTATCTAGGTTTAGGAGTACATTGTTCTAGTCGATTGGGTACAATTGTTAGGTGTTAACTTGTGGTAATAAGATAATAAACAACAATAGATAATAGAATTTAACGTGTTAACGGTTTGGTAAAATTGATAGACAAGATTGTTTACATTAACAATACAATTCGTCAATCTAGTAGGTCTTAATAGGGAAGGTGGTCACCAGAATTAGGGGTCGAAAGATTGGTTAATGGGTCGGATAGGGTAATAAGTTAGGTGCGCAACTAGTGAGTTCTTTGTTCTACCTCGTTATAAAATCAACAAGTTGAATTGGTTTTAACATAGATGCAACCTAAATATTGTGTGTCATGGAGTTGAAGTGGATGATGTTTTAATTCTATTTGATATACCACAATTCTCTTTTCGATAAATTCTTCGTAATTTCTAACTCTTTCAATCAACTAACTTTTCAACACAAAAATTAAGATGACGTGGTGTCTTTAAAAACCAAACTCTTTTTAGCTACTTAAAACTCGCTAGCTCCTTGTAGTCTCTGTGGAACGAACCTGGACTTACTTTAGTCTATATTGCATACGGACGGGTCCACTGCCCGATTGTGTGTGGTATTTGATTCGGATTATTTTTAGTATTTAAATTTAACTCGATTTTCACACATCATAACCCAATCACCCGTATTACAAATATTCGCAAATCTTCTAAAAAGATCAACATTAGGATCACCACCATAAGCACGACACATTACCTCGAAAGCCATAACCGTCGCATGACCTTGATGATGCCATAGTGGCTGAGAATGCTAAGGAAAAATGGGTACCTAACATTACCATGAAAGAAAGAATCCAAGTATATGCCAACGAAGCCACTCAGGGGAGATACTATGCTCTGTTTCTTTCCAGACAATCGAAAAGACCTAATTTTGCCTGGAAAAAACCTATCTACAAAATCTCTAAGTTGTTCAACAGAGACAGAAGAAATAGTCGATCTAATACCTACCTTAGCCATTGCGATATCAAAACAAAGGATAAAAACGAGAATAGTTGTAAGGTACCCTATTGTTGCGTGGATCGTAATAAGACGTGATTCGTTATGTCAAGAGTGCGAAATCCTCTTGAGATAACTAGATTGCTATTGCCTTTTGCTGATTAATGAGTAATTAATCAACCCAAGGAGATGCACAAGGCTTGTGGTTCGTGTAGGTGGTCACACGAAGGAACAATTAACCTTAATTCGTAATTTCGTGAATATCTTCAAAATGATCAACTAAGATTCAAAACGATTAACCTAATTCCGTAGACTAGGTCTTGTATTTATACTAGTTATGTATTGGATTGTATGGGCTTAGGCCTTAATCGAAGATTAGGCCTGAAACAATAAACCAATCAACTTGCCTCGTGCTGACGTCAGCACGAGGTTGTTCCTTCATACTGATGACGTCAGCACGAGGGACGACCGTTTGGCTCTTTGTTTAGCTTCGTTTGGCTCGTACATAACATCCAATCATCGTTTAAGTGTTCTATGACACTTATAAACCTTGATTCTATGTTCTTGTACCTGCAAAACAATATATAACACACAAACACAATACAAAACATAATCATTAAATACAGATCTAATATTGAAGTTCAAACGTAATCATTAAATATCAACACAAGTTCTTATTTAAATGATTACAAACATAGTTTCTAAAACATAAACGATAATCTAATCTATGTTGCGATTGTCACAACGAATCTGCATCTACAGACTCCCCCACGATTGCAACTAGATCTCTTTAAAGTCTTCGAACTTGAACTTCAAAGCTATCCATTAAACAAAAGTCTTGTGCTATTTGCAGGAATTCTCTCTTGTAAGCAATGTGCGAGAATGTTGCGATAGCGCCTTTCTTCAACTCTCCAAAAGTCCACTGCTGAACAAGGTGTATCCAAAAGTCTTCTCTGATCACCTCTTGACAAGTTGACAACCTGCATTGGATCATACATGCGTAGCAACATTTGTTCCTGTGAATCATCAACAAACATCTGTGTTTCGCCTGACTTGATATCTATTTGCCAAAATGTCATTGTCGTCAGCATATCTTGATCCCATCTGATAGCGGGAACCTTCTTAACACATTTAATCATTCTCTGTACAAACCGAAATGTGCCATCTGGTTTCTTAATCTTTTTCTTCGGTGTAGGTTTAATCAACCTATCTTCAGGCTTCAAACCTCTATCGCTGAAATTCCAAATTCTTTCACTTCGGAATCTATTCCAATAGAAATCTGCAAGTCCATTTTGTTGAAGATTAACGAGCCATCTTCTTCCCAAATCTAACATATCGGAATCACTAAGAGAGTGGAAATGTCTTTGACTCATCGACATATACTGGCATCCTTCTTTTCTCTTGATAACAAATAACTCGATTCTTTGATCATAAAACCAACTTTGTATCACTAAGAAATACTTAGGTGCATCTTTGTCTGAGACAAACTCCCAAAACATCGATGGCTTATATGTATCACGTATTATTAAACTAGTATGTCCTCTATAACCTGAAATCAGTCTATTAATAATAAACTCAGGATCTTGCTGCACCGGAGGTATATTAAATCTTCCAAGATCAACCTCTCACGTAGCATCTATATTCTAGAATAGATCAAATACATTATCATGTCCTTCATCTATTATATTTGCAGATACAGCAAACCTCAAACTGGCTGCATTCTTAGGTTAATCTGGACTTTCTCTGATTGGATTAAGATTGAGATGTTCCACTTCAGCTATTGGTTCAACTTGAATGACTTTATCTTCATTAAAGACATGATCAAAGTCATAAGGTATATCAAGCAACCTTTTTCTATCAGCTTCTGAAGTAATGAACTCTCCTTCTTCCATATCTTCACCATTGATACTTTCTAAGTCTTCTTCAGCATCAAGATCGTCCAATGCACCTATCCTTTGAAGCTTATCTGCAATTCAAACAATTTACATATACAAAGATAAAGAACATAAATCATAAGTCAAGACATAATAGTATAAATACATAAAAAAAATTAAAATAAATAACACTATATCATAAATATAATGCAATAATTACATTAATATTTATCTTATAATCTTTATCTATTTTAACTTACAACAATAGTATTATATCATAAATATAATGTAACAAATACATTCATATTTATCTTATAATCATTACAAAAACAATAATCATTAGCACTAAGGTTCATAATCCGAATTTGAATCCGAATCTGACTCTGACTCTGAAGATGTATGAGTTCACCCTGACTGTTCTTTCATTTTATCCCTAAGTGATCCTGGATCATAATAATTATCATAATCCATAATCTCTGCTCTAGCTCTCATATGAGCTTGTGGATCATAACCCAATCTCTTTTCTAGTCTATGCACAATTAAAGGGTGCAAATCTGACTCTGTAGAGGCATTGGTAGTAGAATCAGTCTTAGTTGACTCGCTATCCTGAGTAGATTTTCCTTTGCTAAGATTTTATTTTTCTATATGATTATGAGGATCATTCATTATCTTTTCTCGAATCTCCCTTTCTATTCTATCAGAATTAGAATCAGAGTTACCTGAATTGGAATCTTCCTCATCATCATTTGGATCATCAGGATCTGCATCTGGAGTGGCCATCATAGCTTTGCCTTTATCTTGAGTCCTAGAAGTACTAGCACCAGCTGTACCAGCAATCTCTGACTCAGTTTGTCTTGGCGACTCCCCTGAATATCTGCAGTCTCTGTATCCATAGGATCATTAGCAGCATCTTGATCTTGACCTCTATTATCTGGCTTACCATCTGTTTGTCGTTGATTTGGATCTTGAGCTCGATCTTGATCTTCATGATCATCATCTCTTGTTTTCCTTGCAAGCTCATCATCCTTACAAACACTTTTATCTCCCCTTTGAGCCAAGAATTGGTGAAGTCTAGAACCAAGAGAATGAACAAGAGCTGTCATTAAGTCCATCTCTTCTTGATGCTTGGCAGCTTGGAGCTTTAGCTGATTCTCCAAAGTTGTGACTCTCATCTCTAACATCTTCTTCTCAGAAAACAAATGACTCAGCTGCACTTGAACAGGAGCAACGTGACGTAGAAGCAACATCAGATGTAGTGGCATAAGGTGGCATCGTAGCTTCAAATGAAGGCATACGAGCATTGAAAGTTCCTGTAGGAGGCATCTAAGGTCGTTGCAAAGGAGCCAACAGACGTCCCATGACAGTAGAAACAAGAACTGTAGCCTGAATAGGAGCAGACGAAGGCCTAGCAGCAACTGTCAGCTCTGGCTCTTGACGAACTGTAGATTCCAGAGCAGTAGGAATCGTAACAGTTGTAGCCTCAGTGACAACTTGTGCGCGAGAACCAATTGCTCTTATAATAAACTTTGGTCTCGACCTTCTCTCCCCAACAGCAATACCAGCAGGAGTAGTAGACATCGAAACAGGAATCTCAACCACTGAAGCTCTTAAAGCAGCAACTGATGGAGTATCACCAACATTAGGTGCATGAGACCTCTCCATAGCAGCTTGATACATAGCAAAATCTCTATCAACTTCAGCCTGAGATCGCTGAGAAGTTGGAAGTCTTTCCACAACATCAACTCCTTTTCCCTGTCTTCTTCTTCGCTTCGGCAATCTTTCAACCTCTTCTTCATCTTCTGAATCTTCAACTACATTAATAGGCAATTCAGAAGGACCAGCAACACCACCAACTGGAGCAGAGGTAGAAATAGAAACTCCAGAAGTTGCGGGAACAAGATTTGCAGGATCATCAATATCCTCCAAAAGAGCATCCATATCTGGATCATGCTCCAGATCTCCAGCATATAGAGGAACATCATTGAGTCCCTCAAACTGATCAGCTCTCTCTTCTTGAGGATCATCTTGAGCCTGATCATTACCAGCAGCAGCAGCAACGGGTTCTTCATCTTCCCAACCTTGTTTAGGGGCAACATAGTTAGGATTAATCAAATGTCCGAACAAAGGTGGATTATCAACATGTACCGGAACATTTCTACCCGACTAGTGCTTCATGCTTTCAATAAATGCCTTATGAGTAAGACGACCTAAATTGAACGTAGGACCGTCAAATGGCAATTCAGCTGCAAAGTGACGAATGATAATCATCACAAATCTTGGAAACAAGAAGAATTTCATGTCTGTACCAAATGACCTCAACTCCTTCTCTAAATTATCAAAAATGTACTGAGAAAAGTTGTACGGCTTGTTTAGCACCAAAGCAACCATCTGAGAAGCGTTCTGGATATTCATCTGGTCATAGCCTGTACTCCGGTGACTAATAGACCTCAACAAATAGTAAGCTAGCAACTTCCATTTGCCACGAAGATGATTCCTGAAGTATGGGGGAGTAATAGCACCAGTATAACCCATACGATGTAGAGCACCGTCACAAAATTCCTCTGAAAAGTCAGTCGGACCTTGCTCTATCTCGACATCACCTAAGTGTAATATCGTCCGTAAGTCTCCAGCCGAGAACGAGAATGAACGTCCTCCAACAGTAGTGCGAATGTACATATGATCACCCATCTGCATTGATCGGGCTGAGTTCCAAAACTCCCGAATGAGACTTATCACCAATGGAGGGTTCTCTGTCACTGCAAAATGTACACGAGAACGTGCAAGAAACTGTAGGACACCGTGAAACTCTGGTGTGCACCCCGTCTGTGTAATGCTAAGATCGAGTGCAACATTGTGCTCCTTGACGAACACGTGAGCATTATTACCTTGTCCTGCCATACCTGCACAAAAACAAACAAAAAAATGACAAGAAAACGAAAAAGTTAGAAATTAAAAGCGGAAATTAGGGTTTTTGTCTCGTCTGCTTTGTGATGACGTCATCACGAGGTCAAAACCTCTTCGTGTGACGTCAGAACGAGCTTCAAAACAAAAACCAGAAACACGAGGCAAAAACATCTCCATTTGATGAGTTAATAAAATCATCAACGTGGACTTGTTTATGGATCGTCTATGCCCAGAAAATCAAAAATCGAAACAAATTCGATGAACACGAAGTGGTTCGTGTTCTTGATGTTCTTCGTGTGAATAGTGACCGAAATAATGTATCAAATAAATCTTACATTATTATCTTGATCTACTCGAATATACAATCGTAGATCATCCGTACTAACTTGTCATCACAATAATGTATCAAATAAATCTTACATTATTATCTTGACATAAAATCGATCATTTCTTCATTGATGTTTAACTCAACAAATGCAAACTTACATTAAAACATATCTAATGTATAATGCATTATAAATACATCAAAATATCATATCAACAACCTATCACATTACATCTTAGGTTGTGATCTTGATAATACAATTATAACCAATCACACTAAGTCTTAGGTTAATAAATACAAGGCAATCCATCCTTGTAACACAGTTCTTGTAATTTCTGAGCACCTTTTATTGTCCGTCACAATGCAATTCTAAAAGCAAGCGAAAACAATTTTGCCTTCAATCACAAGCTGGAATTTTTTATGCCAATTTCATTGGAAAATGAGTTTATTATCTGTAATCTACACACTTAACAAACTTCATCAATGCATAAAAAACAATAAAAATATCATAAATATGCAAAACAACCAAAATCTTAACCTAGCAATCATTACAAGATCTAAGGCAAGTCCAATCTTTGTCAAGCATACTTATCAACAAAAAACAATTGAAATTTCAAAAATTTACTTGAACCACATTCAAAAATAGTTTGACTTTTCAATTTTCAAATCCATTTCATTTTCTAAATTAAACAACGTATGTATTAATTAGAAAATTCATCTTTTAAACATACTTACCATAAGCAACAAGACTCGTATAATTCACTAAGAATCATATAACTTTTTACAGAATCATTAGATGCTTATCAAATCTCTCGTGCAATAAGAACTAGTTTGATACACAAACTGACACTTATTAGAACAAAAATAAAAAAAAAATAAAAAATAAAATAAAAAATAGCTAAAATAAAAACTAAACTACTTTATTTATTTACAAGAAATTCTAAGTTTCTGCGGATTAGATCAGATTAGCATTTACATAAGTCTGCAAGTGAGAAATAATTCTCTTATTATTAGTTATGAACAGTGACTCAACCACGATTACCGGTATATTTGTCCTCTTAAACACTCGGTACTTCCAGTTTCCTTTGAGTTATGATACTTTTGACATACCCTGGCCAAGGACAGTCACCATGTAACCCGAGTAGCCTAATATGCCATTGAATAGTTTGCGAACTTATGTGACCCACATTCAGATATACTTCTGTAATCGATACAAGCACTAAGATAACAAATATTCAATATATATTCAAAAACATCCTTAAACAAATCATGACACTTTTTAGATAACACAATTTAAATACTTTGTGATTTAACTTATTTTCTTTTGCATTTCATTATTTATAAGGAACCCGTGATTTTCTATGAGACCCATGTAGCGAACTTTCTAACAACCTATCCTAAGTTGGAAGCTTTAGATAGGCTAGGTATACAAAGACATCCCGAGGACATACTTGTCCGAATCTCAAAGACCACATTAGCCCCTTAGTTTACATTCATTTCATTTGCATAAACAATATCACATTTAACTTTCATGCTCATGAGTTGTAGAGGTTTTTGCCTATATTTTGAACAAATCCTATAGTAATGCTAGATCTTTCACAAAATTTAAGGACTAGATCAGTTCATTACTTAAAAGCAAGCATTCTCAGCTATATATCTGAATATGTTTCCCACAAGAACATTGTATAAGTTAAGTTCAGATTAAGGAAACCTTGCTACTTTGTGTCTACCAATATATCCCAAATTATAATCACTGAACTAAGCAGTTATATTACGATTAAGCAAACTTAAAAGCTAAGTATCCTCACTTCTAATCGTCTTACAACATTAACTTAAATCTCTCCCATATTTTTGTCATTTTCTCATTTTTCACATTTTTATGGTTTTTTTATGACACTAAGAACTCTTTTTGTATTTTTATGACTCTAGCTATTTACAGACACAAACTTACAAAGTTAGTTCTTTGAGAGATTTAATATGAATAAGCATTCTTCATCCCATTGAGAAGAATTAACTTCTCAAATCGAGCCTTATCAAATGCTTTGGTATATAGATCGGTTAAATTATCATCAGTTATAACCTTTTCCAAATGAATTAATTTCTTTTGGGCACAATCATGCAAAAAATGATGTCTAATATCAATATGCTTGGTGACCTTATGCATGACAGGGTTATTTGTAATGTCTATAGCTTACTTATTGTCTATTCTAATAGGAGTATCAAGAAAATCCATACCGTAGTCACGAAGTTGTTGCTGAATCCACAATACCTGGGAACAACAGCTACCAGCAGCCATATACTCTGTCTCACATGAAGACTGAGCAACACATGTCTGCTTCTTGCAGTGCCACGATACTAATCTTCCTCCTAACAACTGACAACCTCTAGTCGTAGACTTTCTGTCATTGTTACAACCGCCAAAATCCGAATCAGTATATGCAACAAAATCAAACGTTCCTCCCATTGGATACCATAGACCAAGCCCTTGGTTTCCCTTAAGATAACGTAGAATACGTTTTGCTGTAGTCAAATGTGTCTCTTTCGGACCAACTTGAAATCTAGCGCAAAGACAAACAGCGAACATAATATCTGGACATGAAGCAGTCAGATACATCAATGAGCCAATAATAGCATGATAATTGTAACACCCAACATTTAAAAATATGGATATCCAAAAAATTTCGCCTAACGGCGTTAAAGAAAGCGGAAAAACGTTTAAAAATCCAAACCAGAAAATTCAGTTTGGTTTATTCTTTCAAAAGGTGTTACTCATCACATCATTGAATAAGTCTAATAGAAACCCATTGATTGCCCAACATAAAGCAACCAATCATCAAACATTCCAAATCTGAAAATTGCAAAAACATAAATCAAAGTCTAGATGGAGTAGCAACTATGGGTAAACTAATGTCATCATCACTTGCTATCTACCCATGCCTCTCTTTATTTCATCAACGACCTTTAGCTTGCTAAACCTGAGGGGACAACACATTTCAAGAAACAAGTGTTAGCTAACGAATTAGCTAAGTAAGAATACACAAGGTTTAGAAAGCATTTGTCCAATTAAAACGTTATAAAGATTGTTTTGCAACATTAGAATACATATCATTACATATTATCACATATCATCTCATTCATCATCTTTCATACAAAATAGGTCACCCTAATTGTGCCTAAACATCTTTAACATCATCACATAACACATCATAACATCATTTAAGTGTAACTGAAGTCACACCCGACTAGATGAACACACCTTACGGCTGTCCATCAATGTTGTTAAGGAATGGCAAGCCAATTCCAGGAGTAATCGGTATGTTCAATGACAATGGGGCTAGTAAGAACTCCCGTATTACTCTTCAACTTATACCTCATTGCAAGGAGCCACCCGAGCAACCACATCAACGCACTTAACCGGGCTAGGGCAAGTACGGGTTAAGCTTAACACTTTCACATCAAATTTACGAGCTCGATTTCACATCACATATAGTTTAGGTGTTTACACAACCTAAACAATCATCACATATACATCTTTTACGTTTGAGCCCTTAAACGTGCACGTGTCATGGCAACTTAATAAGTCAAGTGAACTAGATGAACAAGCCATGTAATCATGCACATTTCACATATCATCATCATACATCACATTTCATAGCATTTCATAACGTCACATATCTTTGGGGTAGCAATTCAGGCTTCAATATGCATATACATAGCCCATATCACCTCCCGTATAATCCCGAATACCCATAAGAAACCAAGATATCATTAGAGGAAGTTATTATATGAAAACTATGTTTTTGTTGAACCCTCAGCGTGTCAAAGTAGTGTATCTTACCTGATGACGAGCACAACGATCAATAAGCAACTTTAAAGTGTCTTGTATGTGTTCCCAACTACCTATAATCATTAAATGATTATTAACAATCTAATCACCTTCTTACTTATGATCATAACCAAGCTTTAAATACTTGACCCATGTCAATGCTTGACTCAACAAAGATCCGACCATTAGATTAGAGTTCACGAAACTCAACAAAACTTGACCTTCGCTCACTATATTAACCATCTAAGCACTTTTAGGTTTCATTCATCTTTAAGTGATATTATAATTGGAAAATAGACTCTCCCACGATTTCGTGGATAGCTTATTCGTCAAAAACGGAGTTACGGTTCAAAAGTTATGGTCGTTTAAGAATGTTAACAAAAAATCAGTCCCTCACGTGAGTTACGAATATTTGTAACGGGAGTTACGCACCTAACGGGAGTTATGAAAATTTGTAACGGGAGTTATCGTGGAGGTGTTATCGCAATTACCCAACTAACGGGAGTTACACAACCGTAACGGGAGATACGACGACCAGTCGTGAAAAACAACCCCAAAACCTAACCAAACACATTCCAAACGACTTTAACACATCTCCAGGTCTTATGAACATCAAATACACTTAAAATAAGACCAAAATCACTCATTGAAAATACCAATTAATCCTTGAATCATTCACCACATAATTCAATCATTGAATCACCCGAATAACATGAAATCGGTAACCGTTTAATCAATTAACCCAACCCAAACCCCATGGCCTGGATTGAATACTCATCTATGACTCATAAGATCAGATTTCAAGGAGAATATTACCTATATTACCTCTAGAAGACTTAGGGGATTCAAGATCTTAACAAAACTCGATTGAAACGGCACGAAACGATTAGATCTTGAAAGAAAGTTGCAAGGAGAGGGAGGGAGGATCAGCTGGGGTATTTCTCACGTATGTCCTGAAGTTGTGACAATTAGGGATACCTAATTGCACCTTAACCCCTGGCCATCAACTCCTAATCTTACACTTAGGGCCCCTTAACTTCTAAACTTGACTTTATTAGCTTAATTCACCTTCCGAGAGACTTAACGATCTAACAAGCACTTAACTTTCATAACGTTGCTTTAATTACTTTCATTATACATCATATTAATCATATCACATTTAGCATATAACATCAAATCACATTAGCACATATAAGGCACATAAACTTAACGACCTAACGTTAACTAACGGAAAATCAATTAGTCAAATACGAAAAGTTTGAGATGTTACAATAATAAGTTGCATCCACAAGTTTATCTTTTGGATCAAGAACTCCTAATCCATGATTTTTCTGAATAGGAGTACCATAAGTCTTGGACTCTAACATTTGAAACGTCTCCAAGATGTAATCGACATACTTAGACTGGTGAATAAAGAATCTATCTTTCCTTTGATCGACTTGTAGTCCGAGGAAAAATTGAAGTTCCCCCATAGCACTCATTTCAAATTCATTTTTCATGCTCATTTCAAACTCTTTGCACATCTTTATATTAGATGAACCAAAAATGATATCATCCACGTAAATGTGTACAATTAGATAATCTTGCTTCTTCGACTTGATAAACAATGTGCTGTCTATCGATCCTCTTGTAAATCCATTTGTCAATAAATGCGTCGACAACTTTTCATACCACACTCTAGGTGCTTGATGCAATCCATAAAGAGCCTTATCCAGTCATTATGCTAGTCTTGGATAATTCGGATCTTCAAACCCCGGTGGTTGGTGAACATACACTTCTTCTTTGACTTCACCGTATAAGAAGGCACTCTTAACATCTAACTGATACACCTTTATACCTTTGAAACTTTCATAGGCTAAAAATAACCTTATTGCTTCAATCCTAGCAACTGGCGCAAAAGTTTCGTTATAATCATATCCTTCTCGTTGTGCAAACCCTTGAACAACCAAACGTTCTTTATTTCTAGTAACGATCCCTTTGTTATCTCGTTTGCATTTATATACCCAACGAGTTCCAATCGGTTCTTTACCTCTAGGCACATCTACTAACTCCCAAACTCCAACTTTTTCAAATTGAGCTAATTCTTCTTGCATAGCTTCAACCCAACATGGATCTTGAAGTGCTGCCTTAACATTCTTAGGTTCTACTTGTGAAATGAAACCAGAATAAAAACACTCAGTTATCAATCCAATGTCTTTCACTTCACAAAACAAACTAGTCAGGTCCTTATTCAACTGATTTCTAGTTCGAACAGGTTCTGTAGCATTACCAAGAATAATTTCAACTGGATGATCCTTATTAACTTGATATTTTGGAACCGAATCAACATTCAGACTTTCTCCTAAATTTGTTCTAATCTGAAACTCAGGAGAGCTAAAATCATCTTCCGATTCTTCAAAAATAGTCTCATCATCAGGCAGTGTAACCTTTGACGGAGTAAGTGGTGTAGTGTTCTCGGGTTCATTATCATCTGAATCTGTTGACTTATTCTTGTCCTTACCACTTTCATCAATATCAGTAGTAGACTGAACTGTGGTTGGAGTAGTATCGACATTTCGAGTAGGCTGAGATGTAGGAGTATTATCTATGTGATCTCTTAAAATAATCACATCATCAACTATCTCAAGATCTGAATACGAATCAGGACCGTGTAGCGAACCAAACACAGTATCGTAATCGAAGTTTTTGCCACTTCCATATTGAATAGCGGGCTTATGACTGACAATCTTGACATTTGTACCCAAGTCAACTTTGCCGGTCTGTTTGTTGTAAACCCATCGAATTGATGTTCCCAGTTTATAACCCATGAAAAATCCCTCTTCAACCTTTGGATCAAACTTTGACTGAGGTAGATAATTCAAGAAAGTACACGGTACACCAAATGGTTCAACATTCTGTAAATTCGGTTTCTTCTTATGTAGAAGCTCATAACATGTCTTATTATGACGCTTAACTACAATAACCCTATTTAAAATATGACAAGCTGTATTCACTGCCTCCACCCAAAACATAGTAGGAAGCCCTGAATCTGCAAGCATAGTTCTGGCTGTCACGATTAGAGTCCTATTCTTTCTTCCAGCATCTCCATTCTGTTGTGGTTCATATTGAGAACTGTATTGATGTTGGATTCCCTTTGACAAACAAAAGACATCCATCACATTATTCTTGAATTCAGTTCCGTTGTCACTCCTGATTCTCTTAACACGAACTCCATAAATATTTTCAGTTTCGACAAAGAAATTTATCAAAATCTGCAGAGTTTCATCTTTCGATTTAAGAAAGAATACCCATGAGAATCTCGAGTAACCATCGGTAATCACCAAACAGTAGTACATCCCACCGATACTTCTTACATTTACTGGACCAAATAAATCCATGTGAAGTAACTCGAAAGGATTGGCAATAGAATTTTCTTATTTCGGTTTATGTGCAGACTTTTGTTGTTTACCTTTCAGACAAGGTACACATTTGTCTTCCATTCCAAACCGTTTCATGGGAACGCCGTCAAGCAAACCATGTTTGAGAATGTCATTCATCTTTCGGAAATTGATATGTCCCATTCTTCTATGCCATAGTAAAGATTCAGATTCGTTTGCTTTTGATAACAAGCAAACAGACTCCTTTGGATCATTAACACCTAACACAAGGCCATAGATGTCTCTCTTCCTAGGAGCTTTCAGCAGGATCCAATCTTCAGGAATAACATATCCTGGTTTCAATATAAGTGCTTCTTTCTCAGTAAAATGGACATTGTTTCCCTTGTCACAAATATGAGAAACACTTAATAAATTATGTGCTAACTGTTCCACATAATTGACTTTCTCCAGCGTAATCTTCCCATTGACAACATCACCTTGCCCCGAGATGTGCCGCCCTTGGGACCTGCGAAACTAACATACGAATCATTTACATCTTCATAATTGGACAAAACATTCTTGTCCCCTGTCATGTGCCGAGAGCATCCACTGTCAACATACCAAAGACTGATAGGCTTCCTTGGTTCTCCTTGCACATCAGACAATAAGATGGTTAGTTTCTGAAGGGAACCCAAACCTTTTGAGGTTTAGGTTTTCCGAATTCATCTCTAATGATCAATTCGGTCCAATATCTATCGCTCTGTAAAGGAGCCTTGGATGAAGATGGTGTCATTGACTGTTTCTTAGGTGAAGTGAAACGAGTCTTAAAAGGTGAATTCCTTGGTGAGTGAGTACCAAATCTAGGTTGACTCCCTAATCGATCATAGAATTTAGACGAACTATGAATTCTAGAAGGAGGAAATTGATTTTGTTGAGCCATCTTCCTAGATGAATAACTCCTTTGAGGTCTACGAGAACGACTCGGACTTACACTACTAGAAGTAGTATTTTGTGAAGGTCCTTGTTGTTTTGGAGTCTTAGATCTATTGAAATTAATCCTTTGATCTGTAACTGCAGACTCACCATATGACACATTTTTAAGTAACTTAACATAATTTTGTGAATCTTTATTATCAGGATGTCCTTTTGCATACCTCTCATAATAATCTCTTTATATGGACTCATAAATTGTGGTGAAGTTACTTGTTCAACTAATTTACCCTTCCCTTTAGTATTAGGAATATCACTAACATCTTTTGACTTGACTTGACTGTCATTCTTAGGATTCTTGACCTTTCTCACGACAAGTATGACATTTCTTTACTTGTTGTTTTCTAGATTGACCATATTCTATTTCAGGGATTGGTATACCATACTCCTTCATTTCATTTATGGTATCAAGCGTCTGTATTGCTTCTTCCATAGTTCTTGCTGGTTTAAAAGGAGCAGTAATGGAGGAAATAAGGATGCTGTAGAAGAAAACAATGAGGTTAAGGAGATGGAGGAGCCTGGGAATGCAATACATTCAGATTATAAGGAAGTTAAGAATGATGAAGTTGATAGCACTGTAAGCAAGCCCTCTGTTAATGATAGTGTTACTTGTTATGGTAATAGTAGTATGCATAAAAATATAAATCCGAAAAAATTGTTTACCAGTAGTATGCCTTATGCTAAAGTAGTGAATAATGGTAGTAATAAACTAGATAAGAATCTATTTTTTGTTCCTACTGGTTTGAATGAGAATGGAGAAGAGGTGGTGATATTTGAAGAGGAATTAGTTCAGGAAGGATGTAGGAAGTGGCAATATACTGCTTGTGGTTTTTTTGTAGGATATGGTATGCCATTGAATGAGATAAGATATAATTTGAGAAGAATGTGGAGTAAATTTGGGATAAGAGACATGGATAATGTAGTTGAAAGGATATTTGTTATTTGTTATTTAAGAATCCAGAAGGTATGAATAATGTAGTTGAAAGGAGTCCATGGATGGTTAGTGGGAAACCTCATGTACAAGAATGGAGCCCTGATGTTAATGTGGAAAAAATTGAACCTTCCAAGATTCCTGTTTGGATTAGGATGTGCAATGTACCATTGGAAGCATGGAGTGTTAATGGGTTAAGTGCCTTTGCAAGTAGGGTAGGTAAACCTCTGATGATGGACCAAATAACTGCAAATATGTGCCATAATGGAACTGGCAGTGCTAATTATGCAAGAGTTCTTGTAGAAATAGAGGCAGAAAAAGGGTTACAGGATAAAATAGATATTGTGTATGAGGATGCTTTGAATATAACTAAGAAATGTAAGATTGTGAGGGTTGAATATTATTGGAAACCTGCTTTATGTGTATACTATAAAGTGTTTGGGCATAATGATGAGCAATGCAAAATACAAATGGGAGGAAGAGAGGTTGTTGGTAGTAATGAGGATGTGGTGAATAAAGATGCTCAGAAAGGAGTGGCACCAGGAAAACCTTGGATTAGCTATAAGAAGGGATTTAAGGGGAGGAATAATGTGCAAAATAGGAATGAGGATGGTAATGCAATTAAGAAAGGCCCTGAGGTTAAGATTCGTAAAGAATGGCAAAGTAAGGGGAAGAAGAATAATAGTTTGAGTGGGGAAAATGCAAATAGGAAGGAAAGCAATATGAATAGTCCTAAAACAGCTAATAAATATGCACCTCTTGCTGAGGAGATAGCACAGGAGGAAAAGGAAGATATTAGTTTTGAGGAACAGATGAATGTGGAGAAGTTTATGAAACAATAAACAACAGCCATCTTTAGAGGACTCAAAACACTGGTCTGCACAAATGTTTCTATATTTTAAGACCAGATGGGAGAATAAGTTTGCTGAAAAAGTAAATCTTGAGGAAGAAGAAGAGGTGATAGAAGAGGAAAATGAAGCAATTAGGAATATAATTGCTGATGAGATAAAAGGAAGTGATTCTCAATTTTGTAATTGAGGATAACATTGTGCTGGTTCTGAATGGATTGCAAAATTGCAAGTTGGAATGTCAGAGGAATAAATACTGAATATAAGCATAATGAAGCTATTATGTTTATTAGAGATGAGAAGTTACAAGTGTGTGCACTACTAGAAACTCATTTGAAATCAAATACTATTAATAAGGTGGGAGATAGAGTTTTTAATACGTGGGAGTGGGTATCTAACATCCAGTTCAGACCTACTTGTTGCAGAATGCTTGTTGGATGGAATCCTAGTGCAATTAGGTTGATGGTAATAGATACTAATAAACAATCCATGCTCTGTCTAATTGAAGTGATCTCTAGTCATATAAATTTTTTCTGTACTTTTGTATATGCATGCAATTCTGGAGTTGAGATAAGGGTCTTATGGAAAGAATTATATAAGCAGAGACAGTTTGTGGGAATGGAACCATGGGCATTGATGGGTGACTTTAATATCACATTGGATGTGTCTGAACATTCTAATGGAGGAGCATTTGCATCTATGGATATGCATGAATTTTTGGATACTATTAATGAGTTGGAAGTGGAGGATATATGTAGTAGTGGATTCAAATACACTTGGACAAAATCTTTGAAGAACAAGAAGTGTGGTACTCTTAAAAAATTAGATAGAATCCTGATTAATGAGGAGTTTATGAAGAGGTTTAAAACTGCTTCAGGGTTGTTTATCCCATATTTGGTGTATGATCATAGTCCTGCTAAGCTTATTTTTAAAAATGGGCAGATTAAGAAACATAAGGCTTTTAGATTCAAGAATTTTGTTACTGAAAGAAATGAGTTTTTGGAATTAGTTAAGAAGGAATGGGATGAAGAGGTAGCTGGATGTCATATGTATAAATTAGTCCAGAAATTGAAGAAGCTTAAGAAGCCGCTGAATAAATTGAGTTGGAGTACTGGAAATGTGTATGAAAGAGTGATTCAGTTAAAAGGTAAGTTGAAAAAGGATCAAGCAGTAGTTGATACAAATCCCCACAATGTTGAGTTGAAAGCGAAAGCAATGAATATATTGAATATATGATGGCTGTGAATGATGATATCAAATTATTGCATCAACAAGTTAGATTGCAATGGCTTAAGGATGGGGATAGGAATTCTGCCTATTTCCATAGAAATCTGAAATCTAGATGTAGTAGAAGGAAAGTGGAAACCATTTTTGATGATGAGGGAAACAAATATGAGGGTGATAATGTTGCAAAACAGTTTCTAGATCACTTTGAGAGATTTCTGGGAAGACCAATTCCTGTGCATCCTGTTAGAGAGGATTTGTTCATTAAGAAACTGAATAAAGAAGAAGCTATTGAGATGATCAAACCTGTTATAGAGGATGAGATTAAGGAGGTTGGTTTAATATTGACAGCAATAAAGCTTCTGGACCTGATGGATATACTGCTGGTTTTTATAAAAAAGCTTGGGATGTGGTTGGGAAAGAGGTTTTGTTTGGCAGTAAAATAATTTTTTCTTAATGGGAAACTACTTGGGGAAATTAATGCCACTTTAATTGCACTTATTCTTAAAATAAGCATGCCTAGTAAAGTGATTGAATTTAGGCCTATTGCTTGCTGCAATGTGATTTATAAGATCATATGCAAGATACTTACAAAAAGAATTCAAAAGGGTCTGGACAAGATTGTGCATGTGAATCAGAGTGCTTTTATACCAGGAAGACATATTCAAAAGGGTCTGGACGATATAATAGGAAGAGTGGGCCTAGAAGATATGCAATGCAAATAGATATTCAGAAGGCTTACGACACTATGAGCTGGGACTTCTTGGAAGATATTTTAGGAAAGTTTGGGCTTCATAGTAAGATGGTTGGATGGATTATGAAGTGTGTTACTACTACCAAGTTCTCCATTTGTTTAAATGGGGAGACTCGTGGGTTTTTTAAAGGTGGTGGGGGATTAAGACAAGGAGATCCTATTTCACCATATATGTTTACTATGGTAAGGGAAGTTTTTAATCTTATCTTATGCAAGAATATAGCTGAAGATAACGACTATAGATATCATTTTGGATGTGAGGAACTCAAGCTCTCACATATGTGCTTTGCTGATGACTTGTTGGTACTATGCAAAGGTAATATAGGTTCTATGAAAGTGATTAAGAAATCTCTGTATGAATTTTCTCAAGTATCAGGATTAGTTCCTAATCTTGGAAAAAGTGTGATTTTCTTTAGTAGTATTCCAGAAAGAGATAAGATTGAGCTATTGGAAATCCTGCCATTTAAATGTGGAAAGCTTCCTGTTAGATACTTAGGAGTCCCTTTATTGGCCAAAAAATTGGGGGTTAAGGACTGTAAGGTACTGATTGATAAAGTCAAAAGCAAAGTGGAGTGTTGGAAAAACAGAAATCTGTCATATGCAAGCATAATTCAACTTATTGTTTTTGTTCTAGCCTTAATGCAAATATATTGGGCATCTGTGTATATGTTACCAGCTTCTGTCATTAAGGATATTAAAGCTATTTTCAAGAAATTTTTTTGGAATTCTGGAGATACAATAAAAGGTAAGGCAAAAGTAGATTGGAAGAATGTATGTAGGCCTAAAGAACAAGGAGGGTTGGGACTTAAAGACATGAAAAAGTGGAATGTTGTCTTACTGGAGAGATAGTTTTGGAAAATTATAGAGAATAAGAAATCACTTTGGGCAAAATGGGTCAATATTGTCAAATTAAAAAACAGGAGTATTTGGGATGTTCAGAGTGATAAATATGATAGTTGGGAATGAAAAACTATGATTGAAATAAGGGACATGATTAAAGTGCATGTTTTCTGTGAAATTGGTGATGGAAAAAAAAACATCAATGTGGTATGATAGATGGGATCAATCTGGTCCTTTAAGTGAGATGATAAGTAAAAGGGCTCTTTATGATGCAAGAATTGATGAGAAAATTATAGTAGCTGATATGATGGTAATGGATTCTTGGAAATGGCCAGATGGATGGATTGAAAGATACCCCAGTATAAGGCATTTATCAGTGCCCAGGATTCATTGTAATAAGGAAGATAAAGGTCGTGGGTTACAAAAGACAATCAAAGGGTTGATTTTTCAACTAAACAGGTTTGGATGGATCTTAGAACTAGTTGGCCTACGGTTCAATGGTGTAAGGTTGTTTGGTTTCCTCAAATTATTCCAAAGCATGCTTTTATTCTTTGGTTAGCAACTCAGGAAAAGTTGATGACACAAGATAAAATGGAAAAATGGCATACTGAAGGAGTGTTACAATGCAGTCTATGCAAGCAACAAGCTGACAGTCATGCACAATTATTTTTTGAATGTCAATATGCAAGCAGGATTTGGAAAGATTTGTAGAAGTACACATACAGATTGGGTAAGGAGGAGAAGCTGCAAAGATTGGTGAGTATGGTGGCTGTTCAAAAGACTAAGAATGGAATAGGTGGGGTGATTAACAAACTTGTGCTAGCTGCTACTGTATGTTACATTTGGCAAGAGAGGAATGCTAGGATTTTTAGAAAGGAAGAGAGAAAGGTGGAGATTTTTTGCAATATTATTAAGGAAACAGTTAGGAATAAATTGATGACAATAAGAGTTAAGAAAACTGGGAATGTTATGTAGTTAGCCAAGCAGTGGAATCTTTGTTGGATGAATTGTTATTTGGCTGCTGTTTGAGGAATGCAGTGTATTTGATTGTGTGAATTGGATGTGCAGAGGAAGGTTTGCTCATCATAGCTGCTTCTTGAGTGCACTTGTGTATGGGAATAGTGAGTCATGCAAGATGGGACTACTTGGTCCCATACTTGTGCATTCAGGAACAGTTTGGGTGTGGTTTATTGAGTTTGCTATAGTTTTGTTTGGGATTTAGGACTGATGTATTGATAGTGCTTTTTTTATTTAGTTGGTATTTAGTGAGATTAGAATTGAAGATAGGAGAATTGTTAGCAGGCTATATGGTATACTTGGGCTTGTCCAAGATGTTTATATTGTCTATTTGTAAATTTGGATAGCAATATAATTCACATTTTCACTAAAAATAATTACTAATAAACATGGATCTACGATAAACAGTAAAACACACTCCAACGGAATCTAAAAAAACACAGTATAACAATAAACGTCTACATGATCACATCGATCTAAACAAGTATTCAGCCAAATGGCGTTTAAAACATAGCGGAAAAGGATCACTTTAAAACTTACCCATCCGTAACCGGATTGTACCTTTATAAAATGGTGTTACTAACGTGCGTCATCAAAACAATATAAATGAAATCCAAGTCTTGGCACAAACATAAATGTCATTCATTATTACATGTAACATAAACGTAAATAATGTAGCCGAAACATAGGCTATGGGAAGTCTAAGTATTCAACAATCTATGCTAATCTTCTTTATTACATCTACCCATCTCACGAGCTAAATCTTTCTCTAGCTCAAACCTGCTTATCCTGAAGGACACAACATTTTCATAAAAGCAAGTGTTACCTAATAAAATTAGCTAAGTAAGATACACACATTTTGATAAAATGTTCTTCATTTCACTATCATAAGATTTCATCATATTTTACTTATCAAAACATAATTACATTACATATCGTCCACAACAATCATAGATCAACCCACACTTCCTTTTTCCCACATTGCATCACATTTCATTTCATATCAACATATACATCATATCATCATATACTCACATCTTAATCAATATCTTATATCATATCAACATAAACTTACCACTTAAACGTAACTTCATATCATATCTTGACATATCACACATAAAGTTGTCACACGTATTCATATTAGCGCATATTCTCACGTCACATTGTGATCTCATAACGTAAAGCACATATACTTCTTTCACACATATATCGATCTTATTATCAACTTAATCAGCTAAATTAACTTCATCTCTTATCAACTTTGATCAACTTTAATCAACGTATCGACTTATCAACATGTCAACTTATCGTCTTATCAACTTATCAACTTTAATCAACGTATCGACTTATCAACTTTAATCAACTTTAAGCATTCCGTTATGCTTTTAACATTGGTGGTTAGTCACTCCACTCGGAAATACTAGATCAACGTAACTATGCCACAAGAAATTACTCAAACGACCACTTTTTAGTATCCCATCTTGATGGTTAGTCACTCCACCCGGAAATACTAGATCAACATAACTATGCCGCAAGGAGCCACTCAAGCGACCATGTACGCACTAGCTTTTCAACTAGAACGGGTTAAGCTTAACACAACTCATGCTTGAAACTTCTTATCTTTATTAGCTTAGGCTACACTTTCACCTAAACTAATCACATATCAACATCTTTACTTCACTTTAACTTTAGGTATATTCATTACCTAATGAGTTTCACACCTACTTCAACGTATAACCACATTAACGTGCACATCTCATAACATTTCTTCGTGTATCCATTGAACTAGACATTTCATACCTAAGTGCACATATAAGCCATCACATATCAACATTTAGGCATATCAACGACTATATCAACATCACATCACATATCATAAACATATAATGGCGACGTAATTATAAGAATCATGCTTTATATGCACATACTTACTTTTACTTTAAGCGTCAACATATCAACATTAATCATTTCAATAACACACATCATAAACAGTTCATGGAAACATCATTGTAATCATCACACTACATATGCAATTAACTACCTTTACTTTAAATGTCATCTTATCAACATACAAACATTCCCATATAACCTTCCACATAACCCGGAAAACCCAACACATATAAGATAATCCGATTAAGAGGTTAATTAAAGAAAACTACTTTTGTTGTGCCTCCAGCGTGAGAAAAGTCATGTATCTTACCTGATGACGAGCACAACGATCACCTAGCAACTTTAACGTATCTTTCTTGATTTCCCAACTACCTATCACATACATATAATCGACATGTAACATAAATGGGATCTTAAAGAACATCTCCAAGTTCCCTAAACATCAACATAACTTATACCTAAGGTCTATGGGTCAAATGAGCACTAAAATAAGTCTAAACGACCACCAGACCTCCAAGTGCACCGCACCCCTCATCTGTACTTTGCACCAAACAACCACTGACTTTTGCCCAGCACCAGGTGTGCCGCACCAAGGCCCAGGTGCGCCGTACCTTGGGTGTCGACCAGCAAAACAAATTTTGTTTCTCTTTATTCACCTTCCAAATGGATCCCAAACCTCCACCACGGCTTACACCCATTAAATTGACATCAAATAGGCTCCTATTCAATTTGCTTCTTTCTTCTGCTTAGAAGTTGATTTCCCAGTTTTGGTTAATTCTTTGGTATCTGGTCTTGCAGCTGTCTGCTCTTTTTCCGCTCTTTCCTTTTCGTTTCATCCGGGTGAAAGGCCAACCAAGATCGGAAATATCTGGTTTTCTGCGAAATCTGATTCAGTAGAGCGTATGATGTCGATGGCCCGAGGTAGAGCACTCAATGGGCTAGGGTTGTGTAACAACCCTCAACTTCCGACTAGGATAACCTACTTGTATTCATCTAGGTAACTATCCCTAGAGGTTTATTAAGAAAGTTGACCTTCTAGGCATTTAGGGTCTGGTGATATTTGCCCTCTAGTTCAATGGAATGCCAAAAGGAAGTTAGTTGCCTTAGAAATGCCATAAACAATAACCATAATCATACAATACAATCTCAAGGTCTAAATTAGTTCTAACTGAACTTGACGAAACGTCAATGAACCAAAAAATATATATATATACATACATATACGGATCTAAATATATAAATGCATATGATCACACGAGTACTTTAAAAAGCCTACTAACTAATTAATTTGAAAGTCCATACATGTACTTATACATACAATACATATGCATACATGTTTTACCTACAAAACTAAATACCCTCTTCAAATTTTAAACAAAGTTTCGGCCATATGCATGCACAAAGCCATGTTACCAATCAAAATTTAATTAGAAATCTTTCTTTACACATCCAAGACAAAAGTTGGACCACCTTAAACACTTACACTCACTCCACTCTTACCTCACACTCCTTTTGTCTCATCTTTCTCTTAAAAATCTGCACTCCCTCCTCTCTGTCTCTTCTCTCACGTGAACAAGCTTGGGAACATCACACACTTCATTCATTTTTATCAAAGCAACACACACTCTCCTAAAAATGCTCTCAACTTTCACTTTCACTCTTCCTCCTCTCTTTCTTCTCCTCTTGGACGGTTTCAAGCAAAGAAAAAGGAACAAGACAAGCTTTGCTTTCATTATCACACCCTCTCTCATCACAAGAACTCTCAACACTCTTTTTCTCCCTCTCTTTTTCTGATTTTCGGACAGCAAAAATAAGGGCAGAAAAACTGCCCCAAAACACCACTTTGAAGCATCAAATCTACATCTTTAGGTCACCATCTAGTAAGGGGACAATGGAAGGTCAAGCTCAAGGGTCTTGGAGGTCTTATAGTGCACGAAAACAGCCCTTAACTGCCATGAAATTCGTGACCCGGCAGCCCCATATCAGCCCTCAAACTTGACCCATCAACACTCTTGATCTCCTTGTTTTGATCTTCAAAGGTTGATAACTTGAACTCTTTTGATTATCACTTTCTTTACCTTTCAATTTGTCACTAAATACACATACATCCACATGCATGCATATTTAAAAGATTGATCTAAAAGAAATAAACATGGATGCAAACAATAATAATGTATTTAGTGTAAAAGTGTTAGATCATCACATGCATGTTAAGATTTGCACTAGTTTTGGTTGATTTTGATTTGGGATATGAGATGGATGAATGATGAATTTTAATTTGATAAGAAATCTGTGTATGTGGTGTTAAAATCATAGAAACAAAGGAGTTTCAAACATGTTAGAGGTGAAATAAAGTGTAAATTTAGCAAGAAAGCCTATTGGTGAATTGATATAATCAAGAACAATCTAACAGAATTGATTTTCTGACTTGGAACGGATAAACTGAACATGTGACGGTATGTTCAAGCAAAACTTTCAAAATAAAAGTTGTAGAGGAACGAGTTAAGAATAACCACCAACTGGAATTACTCAAAAATACTGAACATAACGAAAGATATGAATTTTCTACTGAAACTGGTCAAAACTGTAATTTGGTATGAATATTTTATAAACTTTAACAATTTTTATCTCCTAATCTATAAGGTTCCAGGAGGTCATACTTGGTGGAAAGTAATTTCAATGTGTTTTGAACTTAAAATAAAATCATGGGATTTTTCTAACAATCAGAACATCAAGAATGTTTATAAAACTTCTGATGTCGCAAGCAGTGCCCATTCGGGACAGTTTGTGTTTGGATAATTTTTAAGGATACCAAACATCATCTAAAAATTCACCAAAAATTCACAAAAATACTAGATACATATAAGTCACTGTGTAAAAATCATGAAGGTCCAAATAATTCGGCTTGACCCCGAAATAGTATCCAACATTTCATAAAAATCTGAATTAAAAACAGAAAATTTGAAAGGAAACTAACCATTTGTATAATTGGCTAAAAGATGCACTAAAGACCATAATGGGCTAACCCGGCCCAAATACTAAACCCATAGAACCATAAATCAGTAGGCCCACTTGGCCCAACAAGCCATAAAGTCCAATAACGAACATAACCCATTAAGCACATAACCCAAATAAGGTTAAGCCCAATAACTAAATTAAGCCCAAGTGACTTAAAAACCCATCACATTTTGGCCCAATTGATAATGGCCCATAACACTTAAACGAATTTCATGAACCAAGTAATCGTAAGACAAATCGAGAAATATACGAGTCGAAGATAAGTGTAATCAAAATAAAACAAAGATAATTAAGTGAGATTGACATAAGTAATTATGTTAACCAAGCTATATATTGATATCACAAATGCTAATTCACGCAAAAAATCGGTTACACAACAAATGATGAATAAGGATAACATAACTTAATATGGAATTTCTATATGATAACCTAATATATCAAGTGAAACCACAAATGAAGCCAAGTTACCGAAAATGATGCGAATGTTAGCAATATATTTGAATCCCACAAATTATAGCAACATAATGAAAGTGGCATTTCTAGGTAATGGCTTAAGATAGGAACTTATGTATATTAGTCCTCTCGTAGGTATAGTCTTGGCTTTGAAATGTGGATGAGGGCCATGATGGAATATATGATCAAGGAAGCAATAGATGGGAAGTACCCATTTTGGATAAATAGTTATAATGCTCGGCATATCAAGGTGAGTCATAGCCCCCTTTCAAACTATTTTATGTGTTTATCTATCGGGGTGAGAAGCATGATATATAAATGAAATTGCTTTCTATATATTTCTGAATTGATTCTTGGGATTACGATTATGAAATGAAGTTATATCGTATGTTCAATGTGATAAATGTTATATGATGAGGTTGAGTTCTGTCAACCCGTTTTCTTTCGGTACACTACTATTTACTCCAATAGTGGAGGCCTGTAGTTAGATAGTTGCGCAACTAGGTTTCGTCCACCCACCCGGAGCGTAACGGTGGAAGGTTGGTTGCCTTTGTGACGACCTTCTCTTCCAGTCCGACCAGAGCGGTGTTCTAGCTACCTTAAATTTAAATGGTCGTCTCTATGGCACGACCCCAATTGTAATTAAAGCACTTGATTGACAGCTTGTGCAATGAAATGAAATGAAATAATATATTGTTTGGACATGAAAAGGTAGTAGTAGTGGCTCAAGCATTTACTCATCAAAAATTATGTAAATTATGCCCCCGTGGTTAAATGAAATTGATATTAAATTATGCCCGTGTGGCTAAATGAAATTGATATTAATATGTTTGGATATTTTGATTTGAACATACAGTTTGGGTATCGTCCCTCATATGAAATCTTGAAAGTCGTTGAAATTGGCGATATTGAAATATTGATGACCGAATGGTTTCGATGTGATATATGATTAATCATTTGATATATTATTTGACAAATGAGAACTTTATAATTACCATGGATTTTGAACGTTTTAAATAACATTGTGGTATTTGGGAAAAACTCGATAATATGATATGAGAATTTTTTTGTCGGTCATATGGTTTGGGTATTTCGAAATGTAATAGTAATCGGTTTTCTAAGTATTAAAACGGTGATGTATCAAGATTTATATAAAAACCTATGCACTCACCAACTACGTTTTTGTAGTTGACACTTTTTCTTCATGCTTTTCAGGAATTAGCATAAGCTTTGAGGATTTATATGTATCATGATTGTTTGCATTGCACTTTGGAGTCGAATATCAAACCTTGTGATGGGCAATGGAATCCGCCTTGATCATTGTAGTATACTATTCATGTGCTTGATATTTGTTTTCGTGAACTTAATATTCAAGTATGGTGGACGCATTTGTACTTGGAAATTGGTTCACATGCTTGTACATTTGTAAATTCCTTTTTATCAAATAAAGCTATGGTTAATGTTATTTATAATCCTTGTTTTGAATACTTGACTTTCTGTACATCTCATCGTTCCGCCTTAGTTGGGGTGTTACAGGTTGCCCCATTTCGCCTTACCAACCCCAAGTTTTCCGTTGCAGAAAAAAGATCCCTTCCCATATCGACCTGGTGTCGCAAGGGTATGCGTTGAGGTGGATCTTCTCAAGAAAAAGTATCATCATTAAGCATTTGAAAACATCAATTAATCCTTGAATCAATTGCATAAATGAATACCTCTTTTTGATTATCAAAACGACTCGAAACCGCAACGTTTGGTTCAAAAACACAATTGAACACACACGGATCTAATTAAAAACCTGGGATTAACTTACTTACATATAAACAACATTATTCAACATTAAAGTTTGCATCTTGACATAGTTAATCTACTCTATTAACGATTTTACTCATGAAAACGTCGTTTTTAACCGAATACATCAACTTCCAACAACCCCAGCCCCCATGGTTGAATCTACAGGGACTAAACCTACTATAAAACTTAATCAACAATCAATTGATGATATATTACCTGTAGGGTTGTTCAACGGATCAAAAATCAAGCAAAAACCCTTCCGAAATCCCCCGAAATCGACTATAACTTGAAGAATTGACCTAGGGTTTTGTGTGAAAGACTTTCTAGGGTTTTAATATGATTTCCCAGACTTTGGGTCGTGCATAAGGTCCTATATATAGTGGGACAACTTTAAAAACTTTACATCTAGGCCCTTGCACTTCGTTACAACTCGTTTTGGCCCTTAACGACCTTTTTAACGCCTACGGGAACTCTTATCGACCCTTATTACTTATCGGGAACATTAATTGACTTTATTAATCATTATCAACTTTAATTTCATTACTTTAATCACTTTAACACATATCCCACATAAATCATTTAATTCACGTGAGCACATACAAAACACATAGTACTAACGGTTGCTAACGACAAGTTAACGGTCAACGTCAAAAAGTTTTGGGATGTTACACTTTGTGGCTATCAACATTTATGGCTATTTGACTGTACTGTATGATGTGAACTATGACACTTGATACTTGATACTTATGGTGGAGTTGGAGGCACCAGACACTTGATACTTGATACATATGTTGGAGTTTGAGATGCTTGATACTTGATATTTATGGTAGAGTTGGAGGCACCAGATACTTGATACTTGATACTTGCACCTTAGGCCTGGTATACCGTAAGTGCTGGTGGCATAAAAAAAGTTAATTCTTGTTATCATAAGTAAGTTGATAGCCATATTGTTGTGTGGATCTTGATGATATTTCGACCTGGCACCATAACTTAATACTTGTTTACCTACGAACTCACCACCATTGTGTTGACACTTTTGAGTATCCTTTTAGGTGAGCATGTGAATCGTGTTAGAGGTGGCTAAGGAGCATAGCACGGTGGCCTGTAGCAGACCGGACTAGGATTTTGGAGCTTCATATCTTATGTTTTGTTATGTTTGCTATATGTTTAGAATATGGCATTATGCCTAAGTGTTAATCCCCTGCGTGGGAGTTTTATCTTGAAGGCAGAATTAGTAGAGGTGTCTAACTAGTCTTTGTTTGCTGTCAAGGGTGTTGTTCGAAAATACTAGGTTGGCTCTCAGTAAAGGAAAAGAACCATCTATCATTATGATAAATGGTTCTTTGACTACTAGACTAGATCTATATTCTATTATAGCTGGGTAGTTACTGGTAAAACTTTGAACATACCACGGTTTGACGCCCTATTCAAAAAACTAAAAAGAAAAAATCAATATTGATAGGGAAAATATCCATATTCTTTCTCGAACCCTTCATAAAAATGAAAATTCAAAAATGTCAACTGTGGGTTGCTTTCTCATAGTCTCCATTTCGAGATGGCGGATCAGACTTGAGCTCTCTCGTCAGGAATGGAGGGACGTTTAAGAATCCCATTTTATTTGTATCTGAATGGAAGTCATAAACCAGATTCTCTATACTTGGACATTTCCAATTAACAGTATTATCCAATAAGACTCTTTTTAAAGCTACAATTAACAAGACATCTTTATCATGAGAAGGTCTCACAACAGTGATATAACCAGGTTCTTTACCAGGGTAAGAATGTAAGAGACCACAGATAGCATAACTCTGAGTAGTTTTATCTTTTAAAAACAATGATAATTCATCCATCTTAACGTTATTCACTTGAATTGGTGATAGCTGGTAACACATGTAATATCATCCACCATTTTCTCACACTCCTTAGCTGAGATTTGATCTAAAAAAGTAAACCAATAAAGTTTATGTAAGTTATATATATTTTCTATAAGTTCAAACATTAAGGCATGATACTCAACAATTTGACTATAATAACATGTGTTACTACCGTTATAACAGATGGAGTTCTGTAGTAGAGTCTTTCTTATTAACATATTCATCATTTTCATATTCTATATTCTTTTAATTTCATTGCTGGTACTACTCCCAACGTCATAAACACTACTATTGTTAAACCTAAACCTACGGCTATTCTACTTTTATTCGTTCTATTGAATGGATACTCATTATCTAGGTTATATAGAACATTGTTCGTGATATCAGTACGTTCAACGAAACAAGCTTTATTAAACATCTTATTTTCAGTACTGGCGTTAAAGAACGACTCATAAGATTCAAACCGTGGAAAGGCTTCCATTGGTGGTGCATAATCAACTGTCCCTGGTACAAAGATAGACCAAACTATACAACTTACACCCACACTAATTAAGATTATAACTCTATCATACACCCCCTAATAAAAAGTGATTGCATCAATATAGATACCCATACCCTCGCATAACTATCATAGTCTCTTAATTTTTTTATTCGTATGACAGAAAATCGAATTAATGAATGAAGTTTGATTAGGGAAAATGCGGTATGCCATCTCCACAATCTTTTGAGGTTGTTCCATATTAGAATCACCTATAGGCAAAGATGTTTGCGCTAATGTTTCAACTTGAGGTGTAGATTCTGCTTCTTCATTCTTTCTTAACAGAGAAAAAAAGTCTTTGAGGTTGAATCCTTCTGACATGGATGGATACTGGTATACTGGTAATAAAGCAACTAATGGAAATATTGAAAATTGATGAGTAAGACTGGAAACAGGTTTTTTATCCATAAGAGCACTAAGAATACCGAATATTCTATTGCAAACAATTGACATTTTTGAATTTTCATTTTTATGAAGGGTTCGAGAAAAGAATATGGATATTTTCCCTATCAATATTGATTTTTTCTTTTTAGTTATTTAAATAGGGCGTCAAACCGTGGTATGTTCGAAGTTTTACAAGTAACTACCTAGCTATAATAGAATATAGATCTAGTCTAGCAGTCAAAGAACCAGTTATCAAAATGATAGTTGGTTCTTTTCCTTTACTGAGAGCCAACGTAGTATTTTCAAACAACACCCATGACAACAAACAAAGACTAGTTAGACACCTCTACCACTTCTGCCTTCAACTAAAACTTGTTATACCATAGGTCAAGAAAGACGTATCGCTTTTTCTCTAACCTAAGAACCTCACGTAGCATGTATAATAAGAATTATGTGTGCATCTTGTTCGAGTAAACCTTATGTGACGTATGATTTGATGATTCATATAGATTAAGATGTATGATCTTGTGCATTTAGTACCATGCTACTTAGCCATTTAGGAATCAAGGAATGTTTTGCTATATGTTGGAGTTCGTAGGTGTGCTTGTGTCGGTCGAAATTGTTACTTGAACTTGAGGAGGAGATGTTGGAGATTGTTGGTTATTATTATTCTTATGTCCCCAGTGAAATGAAGCATTGTTAGCGATAAAGTATGGCGATATATCATCACAGAAAAGCCTAATCAACTTTTCGCGTGTGGTATATGTGCTTATGGAGTTGTTAGCAAAATTGATCACGCCCTGATGGTTAAGGTGTGGTAGCAACCCTGGGCTGCTTAATGGGTGTTGGTAGGGTGGAGGGTTGGCCGCTGGTACACCTTGTATACATACCTTGCCAATACCTAGAGAGCATACTAGTACTGTGATCCGACCTTGCATTAGATATACCAGGGGTGTGGAGGGTTAGCCGCTGGTATACCCTGTATAAATACACCACTTGTGCAACGGATGTAGGTGTTAGATTCGGACCGCATTTTACCTGTTGAAATTTGATCGATGCATCTAATTTACTGGACATGTGGAGGGTTAGCCGCTGGTACACCCTGTATACATACATGAATAGTGGGTTGGATGTAGAGGTCAGATTCGACTTGCCCGTTTGTTGCGATTAATGAATGTTTAATTGTGATATTACCTTGTACTGCATGACTGGCATTGATGATATTGTTTAACATGAAATTGTGATACTTAAATTCTTGAGTTTGCGTGAAGTTATGAATCATAAATGTCTAGAATTGTAAAAAGCTAACACGAGTGTGTTTGAGAGTGTGTAAATGATGTCACGAACGACTATTTTCTTGATCTAACGCCGATAACGTGTTTTCCTAATATAGGAAAAATGGTGCAAACTAGAGCAAATGCTAACGCCGGAACTCAAGAAGGCCACGGTGGCCGAGGTGGCGGTCGTGGTGCTCTTGGTGGTAGAAGTGGTCATAGAGGCCATGGTGGCCGAGGTGGTCGTGGAGAACATGTGGAGGTTCAAGAGCCGAATGAAACTTTAGCTGAGCAGCTTACGACACTGATGCCGACTCTTGCAGCTCAAGTGGCAGCCGTACTGGAAATTAACACTGAAAATGGAGAACAACAAGCCAAAAATGACGCTGAAGTGAAAAGACAATAAGTAGTGGTTCAAGAGGCAGATCAAGTTAGAGATGAGGTCGTTGTTGTTGCTAAGCGCGAAGCGATTGTTAGGGAGAATGGCAACACGAGATACCGTCAAGGATGTACTTTCAAGGATTTCCTCAACTGCAAAGCTATAGAGGTTGATGGGAAGGGTGGAGCAACTGCTTATTTCCAATGGATGGAGAAGATGGAGACTTTTATTGCTATGAGTCACTGAACTTATGACCAGAGAATTACTTATGTTGCTGGATGTTTTGTGTCTGATGTTTTGTCATGGTGGAACAATGAGGTACATGTCTAAGGAAGAAGAGATGTAGCCTTGGCTATGCCTTGGAGAGAGTTCAAGGATCTAATGCAAGCATAGTTTTGCCCTATCCACGAATTGCAGAAATTGCAGACTGAGTTCCTTCAGCTTACGATGGTTGGAGCAGACCATGCTGGCTACACTAGTAGATTCTATGAGCTATCTAGATTGATTCCCCACCTGGTGGATCTTGAGCCAAAATGGATTGAGAAGTATATTGTTGGGTTAGAACCACATGTTCGTGTGCACGTGGTAACTGCTGGACCTACCACCATTCAAGATGTTGTGAGCAAGGCAGAAAGTCTGACTGAAGAACTAGTAAGAAGTGGTATTCTAAGTAGGCGAGGAAGCAAGAGAAGGGAGTTGGTGGAGACGAGTAAGAGGAGGGAATTCAAAGGAGACAAAAGAGCCAGAGTGGGAAGAGTGTATGCAGTGACTGAGATGGGCCAGAAGGGTTATGTTGGCCAGCACCCTCTATGTGGAAAGTGTAATTTGCACCATCTAGCGACTTCGCCATGTAAAACTTGTTTTAATTGTCAAAGGTTTGGCCATCTTGCAAGAGATTGTAGAGCACCATGAGTTCAAGCAGCGCCACTTAATGTTGTAACGTTGAATGCCATCCCACCTAATGTCAGAAACCCTCAAGGTAACCGAGGGGCTTGTTATGAGTGTGGAAGCACTGATTACTACTGTAATCTATGTGCTTGAATTAACCGTCAACCAGCCCCAACAGCAGCGAATCCTAACCCGCTTCAGATTGTTGGTCGACCTCCACCAAGAGCAAACCAATGACAACAAGCCAGAGGTCAGGTCTTTGCCTTAAATGTTGTGGAAGTTGCCAATGATCCTAACGTTGTTACTGGTACATTTCTTCTAAATGATCATGATGCTACTGTGTTATTCGATTCTAGAGCCGACTATAGTTTCATGTCTACTAACTTTTTGTGTAACTTAAATGTGCCAACATGTTACTTGCATACTTATTATGAGATAAAGGTAGCTAGTGGTCAACTAGCTAGATTTGACCGTGTAGTACCTAAATGTATTCTTACTCTTGAGGGCTATTCGTTTTACATTGACTTGATTCTGTTTGGAATGGGTAGCTTTGACGTTATTGTTGGGATGGATTGGTTTTCTCGTGTTGATGCATCTATTGTTTGTTGCGCAAAAATTTTTAGAATACCTATGAGTGATGGGCATGTACTAGAGATTCATGGTGAGCGAACCGAAACCATCGACCGACATCTTATGAGTGCTACTGAAAAAGTAGTCAAGTTAGCTGATATTCCTATCGTGTGTGACTTCTCCGATGTTTTTCTCGATGATGTGGTGGGATTACCCCCATTTAGACAAGTTGAGTTTCACATTGATCTTGTACCTAACGCTATGCCAGTAGCTAAGACACCGTAGCGTTTGGCTCCTTGTGACACAATTGCAAGAATTACAAGATAAAGGATTCATCCGATCGAGTTCTTCGCTTTAGGGCGCACCGATATTATTTGTTAAAAAGAAGGACGGGTCCTCTCGCATGTGCATTGATTATCGCGAGTTGAACAAGCTAACGACCAAGAATCGATATCCATTGTCGCGCATTGACGAGCTATTCGATTAGTTGCAAGGCGCTAAGTACTTCTCAAATATTGATCTTCGTTCGGGTTACCATTAGCTGAGAGTACGTGAAGAGGACATTCCAAAGACAGATTTTAGAACGAGATATCGGCACTTTGAGTTTTTAGTGATGCCATTTGGATTGACGAATGCGCCTGCTCTTTTCATGGATCTCATGAACGGCGTATGTAAGCATTAGAGCTTCTGAGAACTGAAAAGTTGTATTTATCGATGACATCCTTATCTACTCAAAGACCAAGAAAGAGCACGAAGTACATCTGAGGCAAGCATTAGAGCGTTTGAGAACTGAAAAGTTGTACGAAAAGTTTTCACAATGTGAATTTTGGTTGGAAGAGGTGAAGTTTTTGGGTCATGTAGTGAACAAAGATGGAATAGAGGTTGATCCCAGCAAGATAGAAGCGGTGGAGAGTTAGAAAAGGCCGGAGACACCAACAGAGATTAGACAGTTCCTTGGGTTAGCTGGCTACAACCGACGATTCATCAAAAACTTCTCAAAGATCTCACAACCCCTAACGTTGTTGACACATAAGGATAGAAGTTTTGATTGGGGCGAGAAACAAGAAGAAGCTTTCAGACTACTGAAGGAGAAGTTATGTAATGCGCCGATCTTAGGTCTTCTTGACAGATCTGATGACTTTATCGTTTATTGTGACGCATCGGGACAAGGCCTAGGATGTGTATTGATGCAGCGGGGAAAGGTTATTGCATATGCATCTCGACAGCTAAAGCTCCACGAGAAGAATTACACGACTCATGATTTGGAGTTCGGAGCTATCGTTTTTGCGCTGAAGTGTTGGAGACATTACCTATATGGGAGGAAGAGTGTGATATACACAGATCATAATAGCCTTCAACATATTTTTAATCAGAAAGATCATAATATGCGTCAGAGACGGTGGTTAGAGTTGTTTAGCGATTATGACTGCGAAATCCGTTATCATCCAGGGAAGGCAAACGTGGTAGCTGATGCCTTGAGTAGGAATGAAAGAGTAAGGCCAAGACGAATTAGAGCTATGAGCATTACCGTACACAACAGTCTAAAGCATAGAGTGATTAGGGCACAAGTAGAAGCTATAAAGAAAGAAAATATTGGTAGAGAAGGGTTGGGAGGTATGGCAGAACAATTCGATCAAAGAGAAGATGAAGGGCGGTATTTTTGTGACCGATTGTGGATACCTATGTATGGTGGATTAAGAAAGCTAATAATGGATGAAGCGCATAAAACGAGATATTCTATTCATCCAGGGATAGATAAGATGTATCAAGACTTGCGAGACCTATTTTGGTGGCCAGGGATGAAAAACGATGTGGCGATTTATGTGAGCAAGTGTTTAACGTGTCTCAAGGTTAAAGCAGAACACAAAAAACCAGGAGGATTGTCAAGACAACCAGAGATTCCCGAATGAAAGTGGGAAAGTATTACCATGGACTTTGTCACCAAGTTACCTAGAACTAGTAGTGGTAAGGATGCCATATGGGTTGTAGTAGATCGACTGACCAAGTCAACTCATTTTATACCCATCCGAGAAGATTATACGATGGAGCAGTATGCGCAATTATACCTAAAAGAGATTGTAGCTAAGCATGGCGTCCTAGTATCGATCATATGTGACCGAGATAGCCGATTTACGTCAGGATTATGGAAATCAATGCAAAAAGCTTTAGGGACGCGAATAGATATGAGCACAGCCTATCATCCCCAGACAGGCGGACAGAGTGAGCTGACGATTCAAACTCTAGCGGACATGTTGAGAGCTTGTGTCATCGATTTTGGCGGTAGTTGGGATACTCACCTACCACTAGTAAAGTTCTCATATAACAATAGTTACCATTCTAGTATTAGATGTCCACCTTTTGGGGTTTTATATGGAAGAAAGTGTCGATCTCCACTTGCGTGACACGAAGTGGGAGACATGTAGTTGATAGGGCCAGAAATAATCCTGGAAACTACCGAAAGGGTTAAACAAATCAAGGAAAACCTTATAAAGGCTAGAGAGAGACAAAAGAAATATGCTAACAACCGAAGGAAACCTTTAGAGTTTCAGGTTGGTGATCGAATGATGCTTAAGGTGTCGCCTTGGAAGGGTGTAGTTAGATTCGTCAAGAGAGGGAAACTAGCACCAAGATTTATTGGACCGTTTGAGATTACAGAGAGAGTTGGTGTTGTTGCCTACCGTTTGAGACTCCCCTAAGAGCTTAGTAATATACACGATGTGTTCCACGTGTCAAACCTTAAAAAGTGTTTAGCTGATGAGACGACATATGTTCCTTTGAACGAAATACGTGTACACGACAACCTAAGTTTCAAAGAAGAACTTGTTAAGATTATGGAACGGGAGGTCAAAAAGCTCAAAAGACATAAGTATACTATTGTGAAAGTTCGTTGGAACTCCCATAGAGGCCGAGAGTTTACTTGGAAACGAGAAGACCAAATGAAGCTTAAGTATCCACATTTGTTCGCCTAATTGGATACATGAAGCTTAGTAAGTAAACTTGAAACTTAATATGTGATTGATGCTTAATGCGTAACTTGATGCTTAAAACTTAATATGTGATTGATGCTTAATGCATAACTTGATGCTTGAAACTTAATATGTGATTTGACACTTAATGTGTGACCTGATGCTTGGAACTAATGTATGACTTGATATTTAGGGATTAATGAGTATACTTGAGACTTGAAACTTAGTGTGTAGCTTGACGCTTGGAATCTCGGTGTGTGACTAGAACTTGAAACATAATGCGTAATTTGAATTTCGGGACGAAATTTCTTTAAGTAGGGGACACTGTAACACCCATGATTTGACTACGAAAGATTTTAGTCAAATTAAAATTTTTAACATGAAAATACGACCTTGTAATTTTGTATCGACATCGTATTTGTAATACGACCTCGTATTTGTGTAACGACCCCGTAATTGTGTATCGACCTTGTATTTTAAATTCGGCATCGTATTATGTCTTGGCCTCGTATTTCTGGTGTAGCCTGGTATTCGTGTCTGGCATTGTATTATTGAGTAAGCATGGGAACCTTACATTCTTGCCCTACATATAAATACCTCTTTTTCTTCACAAACCCTCATTCCATCAACTTAGCCTCCAGGAAAAACACACACAAACCTTTACTACCTCTCTTTTGCTACCCCAAATTGCTACCTGTAACACCCCACCATTGACGGAAACATAAGGTGTCATGAAAAGTACAGCACGATATGAAATTACATAGATACTGCTAAATGAAACAGAATATAGTAAATATATTCCTAAAAACATGAGTTCAAAGTCAAAACAATGCTAAAATAGCTTATTACAACCAAGCCCATAAAGAAATAATCCAAGGCATGTAGCCTTAAAGTACGACAATAAATAAAGGAGCACTAATCTCCGAAGTTCAAGCCTAGCATAGCAGTCTTTATCCCTGATTAGCCTGAGTACCTGAAAAGTATACTAAAATATGTCAACACAAAGGTTGGTGAGTTCGTAGGTTTTAGTTAAAAAGTACAGTAATAAATAAGTTTTATGTCGATTCTTTAGAAACAAAATAGGTAGATGTTCAATATATAGTGAGCAGAGCTACGCCATAGTCCAAGTACTCAAAGAGTGGCCTTACGGTACCTGCCTTAGATAATGATATGTGGCCTTACAATTCAACAACTTGCCTTGGTGGCCTAGCAGTTAAACAACTTGCCTTAATATAAGTCTCCAATGCACACAATAAGTACGTCTCAATAAGCACAATCGTTAAGCACATAATCACACATACAAACAAAAACAAGCATGTCACATGGCATCAGTAACTCTATAAGAACCAGCTCTATATTGAACATTATAAATATCGACAAACTGTTTTAACAAGTAGCAGTATACTTTCCACCCCAAAGCACGTAAAAAGAGGGGCTACGAAACTCACCTGAAAAGTGTTATGAAAGTATAACGAACGAGTACGACAAGCACAATCAAAGTCAACGACAATCAACACCTACCAATAATACATGACAAGTCACAATGAAAGTCTTTGTTCTTAAGTCTTAGCCTATTAGAAATGCCTTTAAGTGCACATGTCTTTATTTAACTTCTAAAACGACGTTTGACAAAATTCGAATAAACCGAACAAGAGTCTGGATTTGACAACAAAGTCCTTTATTAAGTTCAAACACATTATTATTATATCAATACAACCTCATTTGAAATCATTTTATAGTTCAAAATAAGTTTCACTCGAATTTTAATCAAAACTAGACGAAATCGGAGATTTTACCGAAATGCTTACGAAACTGAAACGAGTAGAGGTTGAGCTCAACCTAGTGGTTGAATTCGACCAACTAAAGCCCAAATATGTTATTTTAAAATCTTTTATTCATATGTTAGCCAATTGGACCAAAGCTACACCTTTTGAGAAAACTAGTCAAGTTTAAGAACCGAATAAGCGCGTATGGACACGATAGGCTAATGAAATCGACTATATGAGTAGGGAAGTGCTTGAACTCGACCATGAAAGGTGTAGTTTGACCTGGGCAGAGGTCAAAATGAGTTTATTCCAAGTCTTAAAGGTCCGAGAGTTAAAACAAGTCAAACTAGGAACCTTACGAGCCGTTTAAGCGACAAAAGTCAACAGAGGGTCAACCTAGACCACCAGAGGTCGAGCTTGACCAGGTAGAGGTCGAGCTAGACCAGCCTAGGTCGAGCTAGACCTGGCCGGGTTTGGATTCATACGCGATTTGAGCAAAACGAACGATTTTGACGCGATTTTGTTAAAATAACGAGATCTAAGGCTAGCCAATTCATACCCATGAGTCTTGATTGCAAAAAAATGTCACAAATCAGTACAGAAAGGGTGAAGTTCGACCGATTTCATACATCATGTGATCAACAATTGCACAACCTTAATCTTGGATACGGAATCGACTAGTCTTAGAGTCTTTTAGCCAAGTAAATGATATCTTTAATTCTTGTAGTTGCACAAAATCCAAATTACATGAGTGCATAATGTATCAAATCAAAGCCTTAATCAAGGTTCAATTAGTTTCTTACACACAATTGTAACCGAAATTGCACAATCAACAATCAAAGACATGATTCGCTTAGCTTTTGATAAGAACCGAAAGAGTAAACATATATATACATATAAAAACGAATTGGAGAGATTAAGAACAGAACTTACACAAGTTTTTGATGAAGAGAATGATAATATTCACTTGTTTCTTGATCAAAGATTGAAGCCTTGATTGATTGAAAGCGTTTAGAACCAAAATCGAGAGAATGATTTAAGAGAAGATTTGAAAGACAAACTTTTTTCTCTTCTTGTCTATGAAATCTGGATTTTTGTGATGAAAAAGTGTTTTTCAAAGATAACCTTAGAGAGAAATCTTATGTGTGTAAAACCTTTTTGATGAAATGAAAGAACAAACTATATATAGGCATGAATATGGTAGAATTCAACCATGGTCGAACTCAACCAGGTCTAACTCGACCAAGTCGACCTCAACCAGGTCGAGCTCGACCCATATCTGTAAACTAGACTCTTTTACGAAATTGTGGCCGTTTGAATCATCAAAAACGGAGTTACGGTTTGAAAGTTATGACCAAAACAAAATCAATACGTTTTTCTGTTGTCGACTCGTTTAATTAATTAAAACGACGCCATATACGGCAAAGGTAAATGATATCCGTTGATTCGCTTAATGTTTTGAAAGTTCATTTTAACTTTATTTGGCATTTCTATGAGGTAACTAGTCTTCTTCAATCATTTGCTCCAAGTCTTAAAAAGTTAAAGGCACTAGTACTCAATAAACATGTCTTGTCTTATTCATACTCTAATCCATATAGCCACACGTCTAAAGACTTAAATTGATATTTAATGACCTTCTACAAACGGAAAAGTATAGTCAGACGAACGCTCAGATAACGGTTGTCACAATATTACCTCGTTAAAAGAATTTCGTCTCGAAATTCAACTCGAACTAGTCCCATTAAATAATTGGGGGTATTTTGTCTTCAAATGATCTTCCCGTTCCCATGTATACTCAGGCCCTCGCTTTGAATTCCATCGAACTTTGACAAGTGTATACTTGGTTTTCTTTCATTTCCGCACCTTGCGATCCACAATCTCTAAAGGCTCTTCAACGAAATTCAACTTATCGTCAATCCGGATTTCTTCCATACGCACATGACGATCTTCTTCAGCTAGACAATTTCGAAGATGCGACACATGAAACACGTCGTGAACTCCCTTAAGCTCTTCCGAAAGTCTCAACCGATAAGCTACCTCGCCAAATCTTTCTAGTCTCAAAGGTCCAATAAAACTAGGTCCGAGTTTTCCACTATTGTCAAATCTAACCACTCCTTTCCAAGACGAAACCTTTAGGAGTACTCGATCCCCGACATAGAATTCCAAAGGTCTATTCTTGACGTCAACTTATTTCTTTTGTCGTTCTTGTGCTACTCTAAGTCGCTTTTTAATCTGGATTATTTTCTCGGCAGTCTCCTTAATAAGTTCAGGCCCAACCAACTGGCTATCGCCATAGTCAGACCACGCAACAAGTGATCTACATTTCCATCCATACAATGCATTAAATGGAGCCATATTAATACTCATGTGATAACTATTGTTATAAGAGAATTCTATCAAATATAGATGATCATACCAGTTACCACCAAAGCATAAGACACACGCTCTCGACATGTCTTCTAAAGTCTTAATAGTACGCTCATTCTGACCATCGGTTTGAGGATGGTATGTCGTACTCATGTCTCTTCTAGTCCCAAAAGCCTTCTGAAGTCTTCGCCTAAAATGAGAATTGAAACGAGTATTATGTCTGAAATGATCGGAACTGGTATACCATGCTTCGACATGATTTCCTTTACATACTTCTTCACCAATTCCTCTGTGGAGACTTTTTCACGAATGACCAAGAAATGAGCAGACTTTGTCAGTCTATCGACAATCACCCAAATCATATCCTAACCTTCCTTTGTCCTGGGAAATTTGGTAATAAAATTCCTAGTCACACACTTCCACTTCCATTCAGGAATCTCTGGTTGTCCGAGTAACCCAACAGGCTTCTGGTGTTCCGCTTTCACTCGTAAATACGTCAAGCATTGCCTTACAAACACAACAACATCCTTTCTCATGCCAGTCCAATAATACAACTCACGTATGTCATGGTACATCTTGTAAGTGTAACAACCGTCCCAGAAATGTTCTATTTAAGTTCTTAGAAACGTACATATGCCACTGGATCGGCCAGACAGTTTAACTTATATGAGTTCTAGACGTACTTTAGATGTTCATTATGAGCTTATATGAACTTCAATTTGATCTAAATATTAATATTGTACGACGAGTTTGTGATTACGTACAATAATATAATAAGTCGGTTCGTAAATGTTAAAAGTGCCTAAAAGAGTTCAGCCTAAATTAATTGCAAAATGGTCCTTGTAGTTGTGAAATTTCATTTTTATGGTAAGGTATAAATAGAAAGTGTAAAACCCTAAAAGTTTACTATTCATCATCTCCTACCTCTCTTCACACACTCCCCACACCTTAGAACACACACTAAATTCATCTCCTGATTTTGGTTGGTTTGGGTGAAACCTTTGATATCATTAGCTTCCTGGTAATCATCAAAACGTGTTTCTGTAATCGGTTTTGAGGTAATAACAACAAATCTTATGTTTTGATGAAATTAAAAATAAACTTTTAGACTTGTGTTCTTGATGATTTGGTCGATTTTGATGTCAAAAACGGGTTAAAGACTGATGGGTTTATGTTTAAATAAGTCTAGTAACTGTTTTGTGATCAAATTTGGGTCGTAACATGTCTTGATCTTCAAAACCCGTGATTTTGTTAAGTTCAGTCTTATGATTCGTATGCCTGCATCATCAAACGAATTTATCATGCTCAAAACGAAATTAGCTTAAGTTTAGATCCACACCTTACGAAATTAACAAATAACTTCGTTCAATATTGAGCCCAAACGAACTTAATGGTCGTTTCCCATTGTAACGAATTTATAAGCCCTTTTTCCCTCACCCGAAGTCCAGTCTATGTATCTTCCAACGAAAATAATGTTCGTTTCTCTCCAAACGAATTTTAAATTCGTTTTCATAAATGAAATTTCAAATGTTACTGTCATTAAACGAACTTAATAATGCTTGCGAATTTAGGGGCCATTTTCGTACCCGTTCAGATCATACGGAAATAAAAGACAAATTCGTTTAAGGGGTTCATGTGAAAATAAAGTCAACTTCGTCTAACAGTTCATGCGAATTTAATGATTAAATTCGTAAGGTTCAGTCAAACGAATTTAAGGTCTAAATTCGTTCAGCTCAGTTCAAACCGACTTAAGGCTCACCTTCGTTCAGTTCATGTACGTAAAGTCCAGTTAAAACTAGTTTGAGTCAAAATGTTCAAAGGGCCAAATCATCAGTTCATCAAGGACATTTGTGATTTGAATAATCACTTAGACTAATACATGTACTTTTATATGGTCATTATGTGCATAGGAGTTCGGCAAGGCGTAATTGGATCTCGATAGATATACTTATCTATCTTTGTACTTGTTCACTGTACTAGTTCTCTATATTGTACCAGATCACTGTGAGTTCACTTATCCCCCCCCTCCGTACATTTTTTTAAAAGTTCTTTATCGGGGACTGAAAAGCATGAAAACTATTTTGTACTTATATATATACAGGCTTATATATATATATCTTCTTGACTGTACTATGTACTATCTTGAGACAGATAGGCTATTTTCAGACAGACTACGTACAGACAGACTATTTACAGACAGACTATTTATGTTATGATACTTATTTTCTAAATGTGTGTTCTAGATCTTGAATGGGCAGGATCTTGAATACATTCTTGTATGTACTTGTTGTCTATGTACGAGACCTATGATTTACTGCTATCAATTCATCTCCCACCAGTTCTGGGAATGGACCGTAGGTATATGGACAGCGCTGTTAGGGTAGGCCCATCCTCATTCTCCTCAGGACAGGAGAATGCATATTACCTAGACTTATTGATCACCTGTTCTGATCACATGTTCTGGTCACCGGTTCTGACCTAGTTCATACTTATAGACTATCTGAGTACATGAGTTCCCTGATTTATCATAGCTCGTTATGGCCAAGCGGATTAGCAGTAATAATAAACATACATGTTAAGTACATTACAGATTCTAAACTATTGTTATTACAGCAAGGTACATTTAACAGCCATTCAGACTATATGACTTGACTTTTATACATACCAGTACTATGTATATTTATAAGTACTTTATGTGAATCTCACCAACTACTTTCGTAGTTGACCTTCGAACTTACATGCTTTTCAGGCTAGGTTCTAGATCTCAGCATAAGAGTCTTCCGTTCTAAGCTCATTCCCTTGGTGGCGGTTCAGCGTACAAGTCCTGGAGCTACGAAGGCCTTATTGCTATTCCAGTTCAAGTACTGTTCTATGAGACAATTGTTCTGTCCCATGAATTTGACTATTCTGATTCAGTTATATTCCGTAATAACATTTGTACTTCTGATCTAGACTTAATATGATTTGTAATGACTTTGTTCTCTTGATCTTTGACTAATCTTAATGGCTGTGTTGAACTGTACTGTGTGCATTTGTACTTGTCTGTGCATCCCGTATATTCCGCTTTAGCGGGGTGTTACAGTTGGTATCAGAGCCCATGGTTATAGTGAACACCGAGTTTTTCCCTAAGGAAAACTTGAGCTATAACTTGATTCCACTCTGAGGTGATCCTTTGATGACCAGTTTGAGTAGTAGGTACTTTTATCATAATTATATGTAACCTGATCAACTACATATAACTAAGATAAAAGCACCTAGGACCTCAAGGTGTGTTATTGAAGGTGTCATCCAATTCTTAGAGCTCAATTAGGAACTTTGTTCAATATCGTGCATGTTCATTTGTTCTCTCCTGGTTCATTCATGCTTGAAAGACTTACGTACTAGTACATCATCTATAGGCCTTAGAGCTTATATGATTATAGGCCCTTGACGTACGACCGACGACTGTTTTTATTTATATAACGTGCTATCAATGATCATTGTATATACGCACCACGTGCTTGGAGTTACAGACTTATACGAATCGTAATCAAGTTCTTATTTCTATCTTTTAGGGGCATAAGGAAGAATGCCGCCTAAGAGAGGGAGAGAGCCAAGAGCCGTACCCACTGCCGAAACCGTCGTTGAGCTCGAGCCTCAACCTAATACTACTATCAACTTTACTCTAGAAGATGTAGCAGATCTTATCACCAACCGCATGAATGGGATGATACCCAACATTGCTACTCAAGTTGCTCAGATGTTAGCGATCCCGTTGACTGAAGGCACCAAGAAGACGCAGGAAGAACAAGAGCAGAACCAAGTAGTGCACAGTGATTCTGAAGGTGCCAGTCAGATTAACACCAAAGCTGCTACTGAGGGCAGAGTTACCCGCAGCAGAGGTTGTTCATTCAGAACCTTCACTCAGTGCAAACCCCCAGTTTATACCGGAGAAAAGGGAGCTTCGGAGTTGTTGATGTGGTTTGAGAACATGGAGGAGGCTTTATATCACACTGACACTGCAGAGGAGAAGATGGTCGAGCATGCTACTAGTCAGTTCGATGGTGCTGCCAGGTCGTGGTGGACTGGCGTTGTTTCTACTGATGGCAGAAAGACTGCATATGCTCACACTTGGGAAGAACTCCAGAAGATGATGAGGGCTAAGTTCTGCACCAAGGATGCGTTGCAAGAGTTAGAGCAGGAGTTTTGGGACTTGAAGATGAAGGGAATGGAGATTGAGAAGTATATCTTGAGGTTCAACGAGCTTGCCAGACTTGTACCACATCTAGCATCTACTGAGGAGAAGAAGATTGATCGCTTTATCTGGGGTTTGATCCCAGAAGTTCGTCGTGCTCTCACTAGCAAGGGTCCTAAGACTATGTCCAGAGCCACTGTATTGGCTAAGACTTTGACCAAGGACATCATCAGATCCGGGGATGTGTTGGAGAGTGTTGAGAAGGGAAAAGAGAAGCTGAAGAGGTTGTTGAGAAGAAAGTTGAGCCCCCAAGTAAAAGGGGAAGATTTTGAAGAATTATGCTGTGACAACTGTACCTGAGCCGCCTAGGTATTCTGGAACTGCTCCTAAGTGCTCCCAGTGCCATCTTCACCACACTGGTGCTTGCCCCACTTGTTACAAGTGCCAAGGCATTGGGCACTTGGCTAGGTACTGCAATGTTGTGTCGACAAACATGATCAGAGCTAATCCTCCGCCAATGAGCAGAAATCCTCAGATGAGGAATGACAGACTTCCTCTACCACTTCCTGCACCAGTTCACAGAAATCAGAATCAGATTCAGAACGCCCATGTTCAGCGTGATGCTCATCCACGTGGACCAAGACAGCAGGACCAGAACCGCCAGCACCAGCAAAACCGACAGGACCCTGCTAACACTCGAGTTTTCGCTCTGAACGCTGAGGAAGCTCGTCAGAACCCACGGGTTGTGACAGGTACTTTTCTTCTAAACGATCATTATGCTTCAGCACTATTTGACTCCGGTGCTGAACGTAGCTTTGTTGCATTAGACTTTAAAGCTAAGACTGACATGAACACTGGCAGACTAAATGAGAAGTATGTAGTAGAGTACGCTAATGGCCAACAGTACGGCACTGATGAAATTGCTCTAGGCTGTCCCTTGGTTTTAGTAGACAAGACTTTTACGATTGACCTAATTCCTGTTGAACTTAGTAGTTTTGATGTTATCGTGGGAATGGACTGGCTATCCAAACACCACGCGACTATTTGTTGCCATGAGAAAACAGTTCATATACCACTCCAGAACAGTGAGATCCTGATAGTACAAGGCGATAAGTCCACGAACGAGCTAAAGATCGTCTCAGCCATGAAGTTCCGCAAGTACTTAGACAAGAAAGACCATCTCGTGTACTTAGCTCATGTCATTGAAAAAAGTGCTAAAGAACTTAAAGTTCAAGACATCCCCATCGTTCGGGACTTTCCAGATGTCTTTCCTGACGACTTACCAGGTGTACCACCTGTGAGACAAGTCGAGTTCAATATTGATCTTGTTCCCGGTGCAGCACCTGTCGCTAAGGCACCGTATCGTCTAGCTCCTCCTGAAATGCAAGAACTGTCCAATCAATTACAAGAACTCTTGAGCAAAGGCTTTATCCATCCCAGTTCATCCCCTTGGGGTCACCGATCTTGTTCGTTAAAAAGAAAGATGGCTCAATGAGAATGTGCATAGACTATCGAGAACTGAACAAACTAACCATCAAGAACCGGTATCCTTTGCCTCGCATAGACGATCTATTTGATCAATTGCAAGGTGCCTCGTACTTTTCTAAGATCGATCTACGTTCGGGCTATCACCAGATTCGTGTTCAAGATGGTGATGTCCCAAAGACAGCCTTTCGTACTCGCTATGGTCATTACGAGTTCCTCGTTATGCCATTTGGTCTAACTAATGCTCCAGCTACTTTCATGGACTTGATGAATCGTGTCTGTCGTCCGTTCTTAGACAAATTCGTGATCGTGTTCATTGACGATATTCTCGTATACTCCCGAAACAAGACCGACCATGAGCAACACTTACGTCTGTTCTTCAACTCTTACGAAAAGAAGAGTTATATGCCAAATTTTCAAGTGCGAATTCTGGCTTCGCCAAGTACAGTTCTTAGGTCACATTGTAAACGAGGAGGGCATTCATGTTGATCCGGCCAAGGTTGAAGCCATCAAGAAGTGGGAGGCCCCGATAACTCCCACTGAAGTTCGTAGTTTCCTCGGATTAGCTGGTTATTATCGTCGTTTCATCGAAAACTTTTCTAAGATCGCACTACCCTTGACACAATTGACGCAAAAGACTCGAGACTTCATTTGGGGTGATCAGCAAGAACAAGCATTCCAAACCTTAAAAGACAAACTGTGTAAAGCACCTGTCCTAGCTTTACCAGATGGCACTGAAGACTTTGTGTTGTACTGTGACGCTTCACATCAAGTCTAGGCTGTGTACTGATGCAAAGAAGCAAGGTGATCGCCTATGCATCCAGACAACTCAAAGTGCACGAAAAGAACTATACCACCCACGACCTAGAACTTGGAGCAGTTGTGTTCGCTTTGAAGATTTGGAGGCATTACTTATACGGAACCAAGTGTACTATCTTTACCGATCACAAGAGCTTGCACCATGTATTCAACCAGAAAGAGTTGAACATGAGACAGAGGCGTTGGGTGGAATTGCTGAATGATTATGACTGTGAAATCAAGTACCATCCCGGAAGGCGAATGTAGTAGCCGACGCGCTGAGCAGAAAAGAACGAGTCAAATCCTATCCATTAAGGAGGCAGATCGTACAGACTTGAGACAACTTGTGATCGAAGGCCAAGAGTTCGGCTTGAGATCGAAAGACAGTATAAAAGCTGAGCGGTTAGGACCCATCGCTCAGGAATTCGAAGTTGATGATAATGGAGTCAGAAAGTTCAAGAGCCGAGTTTGGATCCCTGCTAATGGTGTTCGAGAGATCATCATGCAGGAAGCTCACCGTTCTAAATACTCGATTCATCCAGGCGCGGACAAAATGTACAAGAACTTAAGCTAGACTATTGGTGGCCTGGGATGAAGAGAGAGATCTTTGAGTACGTCAGCAGATGTCTGACATGTTCTAAAGTCAAGATCGAACATCAGAAACCTTCTGGATTGTTGAAGCAATTGGAAATCCCGATGTGGAAATGGGAAGACATTACTATGGACTTCATTATGAAACTGCCTCGTACGAAGAACAACCATAACTCCATTTGGGTTATTGTAGACAGACTGACGAAATCAGCCCGTTTTCTTCCTATTCGAGATGACTACTCACTGGAGAGACTTGCTGAGATCTATATAGACGATATCGTAACTAAGTACGGTGTTCTTTATCGATTGTATCTGACCGTGATCCGCGCTTCACGTCCGACTTTTGGCAATCACTTCAAGAAGCGTTAGGTACTAGACTTAATCTGAGCACCGCTTATCACCCACAGTCAGACGGGCAAAGCGAACGCACTATTCAGACTCTGGAAGACATGCTCCGTTCTTGTGCATTAGAGTTTAAAGGGAGTTGGGATAAACTCTCCGTTGATCGAGTTCTCGTACAATAACAGCTATCACACGAGTATTCAGTGTGCACCGTTCGAGGCTTTATATGGTCGTAAATGCCGGTCACCACTGTGTTGGCTAGACGCCGGTGAAAGGAGCTGGATGAGGCTCCAGTTGTGCAGACCACCATAGACAAGATAGTTGTTATCAAGGAAAAGCTTAAGGCAGCTCAAGACAGACAAAAATCCTATGCAGACAGACGCCGTAAACCTCTTGAGTTCGAGGTGGGCGACAAAGTTCTTTTGAAAGTTTCCCCATGGAAAGGTACTGCCCGTTCGGCAAGAGAGGCAAGTTGGCGCCTCGGTACATAGGACCATATAAGATCATTAAACGTGTAGGACCAGTAGCGTACAAACTGGAACTACCGTTAGAGCTCGGCAATGTTCATGACACGTTCCACGTATCCAATCTTAAGAAGTGCATGGCTGACGACCCGACCTCATTCCTTAAGGATGTTCACATAGACGAAAGGGCTCGAGTTCACCGAAGAGCCTATCGAAATCGTAGACAAAGATGCTAAGCAGACAAGACAAAGCCGCGTACCCCTAGTTCGTGTACGTTGGAGTGCTAGACACGGTATAATGACACCTGGGAACGCGAGGACTTCATTAAGAAGAAGTACCCTCATCTTTTTGACCGACGAGACTCTTAATTTCGAGGACGAAATCTTCCAAGTGGGGGAGAATGTAACAACCGTCCCAGAAATGTTCTATTTAAGTTCTTAGAAACGTACATATGCCACTGGATCGGCCAGACAGTTTAACTTATATGAGTTCTAGACGTACTTTAGATGTTCATTATGAGCTTATATGAACTTCAATTTGATCTAAATATTAATATTGTACGACGAGTTTGTGATTACGTACAATAATATAATAAGTCGGTTCGTAAATGTTAAAAGTTCCTAAAAGAGTTCAGCCTAAATTAATTGCAAAATGGTCCTTGTAGTTGTGAAATTTCATTTTTATGGTAAGGTATAAATAGAAAGTGTAAACCCTAAAAGTTTACTATTCATCATCTCCTACCTCTCTTCACACACTCCCCACACCTTAAAACACACACTAATTCATCTCCTGATTTTGGTTGGTTGGGTGAATCTTTGATATCATTAGCTTCCTGGTAATCATCAAAACGTGTTTCTGTAATCGTTTTGAGGTAACAACAACAAATCTTATGTTTTGATGAAATTAAAAATAAACTTTTAGACTTGTGTTCTTGATGATTTGGTCGATTTTGATGTCAAAAACGTGTTAAAGATTGATGGGTTTATGTTTAAATAAGTCTAGTAACTGTTTTGTGATCAAATTTGGGTCGTAACATGTCTTGATCTTCAAAACCCGTGATTTTGTTAAGTTCAGTCTTATGATTCGTATGCCTGCATCATCAAACGAATTTATCATGCTCAAAACGAAATAGCTAAGTTTAGATCCACACCTTACGAAATTAACAAATAACTTCGTTCAATATTGAGCCCAAACGAACTTAATGTCGTTTCCCATTGTAACGAATTTATAAGCCCTTTTCCCTCACCCGAAGTCCAGTCTATGTCTTCCAACGAAATAATGTTCGTTTCTCTCCAAACGAATTTTAAATCGTTTTCATAAATGAAATTTCAATGTTACTGTCATTAAACGAACTTAATAATGCTTGCGAATTTAGGGGCCATTTTCGTACCCGTTCAGATCATACGAAAATAAAAGACAAATCGTTTAGGGGTTCATGCGAAAATAAAGTCAACTTCGTCTAACAGTTCATGCGAATTTAATGATTAAATTCGTAAGGTTCAGTCAAACGAATTTAAGGTCTAAATTCGTTAGCTCAGTTCAAACCGACTTAAGGCTCACCTTCGTTCAGTTCATGTACGTAAAGTCCAGTTAAAACTATTTTGAGTCAAAATGTTCAAGGACCAAATCATCAGTTCATCAAGGACATTTGTGATTTGAATAATCACTTAGACTAATACATGTACTTTTATATGGTTATTATGTGCATAGGAGTTCGGCAAGGCGTAATTGGATCTCGATAGATATACTTATCTATCTTTGTACTTGTTCACTGTACTAGTTCTCTATATTGTACCAGATCACTGTGAGTTCACTTATCCCCCCTTCGTACATTTTTAAAAGTTCTTTATCGGGACTGAAAAGCATGAAACTATTTTGTACTTATATATATACAGACTTATATATATATATATCTTCTTGACTGTACTATGTATTATCTTGAGACAGACAGCTATTTTCAGACAGACTACGTACAGACAGACTATTTACAGACAGACTATTTATGTTATGATACTTATTTTCTAATGTGTGTTCTAGATCTTGAATGGGCAGGATCTTGAATACATTCTTGTATGTACTTGTTTGTCTATGTACGAGACCTATGATTACTGCTATCATTCATCTCCCACCAGTTCTGGGAATGGACCGTAGGTATATGGACAGCGCTGTTAGGTAGGCCCCCTCATTCTCCTCCTCAGGACAGAGAATGCATATTACCTAGACTTATTGATCACCTGTTCTGATCACATGTTCTGGTCACCGGTTCTGACCTAGTTCATACTTATAGACTATCTGAGTACATGAGTTCCCTGATTTATCATAGCTCGTTATGGCCAAGCGGATTAGCAGTAATAATAGACATACATATTAAGTACATTACAGATTCTAAACTATTGTTATTACAGCAAGGTACATTTGACAGCCATTCAGACTATATGACTTGACTTTTATACATACCAGTACTATGTATATTTATAAAGTACTTTTGTGAATCCCAACTACTTTCGTAGTTGACCTTCGAACTTACATGCTTTTCAGGCTAGGTACTAGATCTTAGCATAAGAGTCTTCCGTTCTAAGCTCATTCCCTTGGTGGCGGTTCGTGCGTACAAGTCCTGGAGCTACGAAGGCCTTATGCTATTCCAGTTCAAGTACTGTTCTATGAGACAATTGTTCTGTCCCATGAATTTGACTATTCTGATTCAGTTATATTCCGTAATAACATTTGTACTTCTGATCTAGACTTAATATGATTTTAATGACTTTGTTCTCTTGATCTTTGACTAATCTTAATGGCTGTGTTGAACTTGTACTGTGTGCTTTGTACTTGTCTGTGCATCCCGATATTCCGCTTTAGCGGGGTTACAGTA